>NW_005054322.1:4617338-4663436 GCF_000277835.1 Geospiza fortis
GTGCCAGAGATGGTCTGGGATTCCCCTGCAGCCCCTGGTGCAGAGCATGGTGATGCAGGATGTGCCCCTGCAGCCCAGGGAGGTCCATGGGGATTCAGAGATCCACCCACAGCCTGTGGAGGAGGTGGGTGCCTTAGAGAGGCTGTGACCCTGTGGGAGGCCCATGCTGGAGCAGGGTCCTGGCAGGAACTTGCAGACCCATGGAGAGGGAGCCCACACTGGAGCAGGCTTCCTGATAGGACTTGTGACCCTTGGGGGAACCAGCATTGGAGCAGGCTGTGCCTGAAGGACTTCACCCCATGGGAGAGTGACCTGTGTTGGAGCAGTTCATGGAGAACTGTTGTTCATGGGATGGACTCACAGAGATGTTTGTGGAGGACTGTCTCCATTGAGAGGGACCTCATACTGGAGCAGAGGAAGGACTCTCCTTGAGTGTGGCAGGAACAATGAGTGATGGACTGACCATAACCCCCATTCTCCATCTGGTGCCTCCTGGGGGAAGGAGATAAAGTTTGGAAAGAAGGGAGGGGTGAGGGCAAGGTGGTTTTAAAATCTATTTTACTTCTGTTATCCTGCTCTGATTTTGTTAGTAATAAATTCAGTTAATTATCCCCAAGCGGAGTCTGCTTTGCCTGTGATGGCATTTGGGGAGGGATCTCTCCCTGTCCTTAACCCATGAACCCTTTGTTATATTTTCTCTCCTCATCCAGTTGTGGAGGGGAGTGATAGAGTGACTCAGGGGAGTGAGTGCCTGGCATGCAGCCAGGGTCAACCCACCACAGGGGGACAGGATACAGGGCTAAACAGGGCTGTAGGTGCAGGCTGGCTGCTTCTGCACAGAGGAATGACCAAGAGCTGGACTTCTACTGCTTCAGGATTCCTAGAAAGGTGCTGGAGTAAACCCAAGGCTGACCACAATCAAGTGTCTTCTGTCCTCCATCAGCACCAGGATTTCTCTGGAGCCTGTAAGAACACCAGGGATTGTAAAGTTCATGTTTAGCCCCTTCCTTTAAAAATTCCTAGAGCTGGATCCTCTGACTGGGCCTGAGCAGGCGCTATGTGTCTGCCTTGATTCCAGGTATTGGTTTGCTGCAGAGAGCTTTTCCTGTATTCTAGGTCATTCAAACTCTAGCTCATTCTTCTTTTGAATTTCTTTCAGTTCTGTTCTAGCTCTAATATGTCCTTGTGTTTCTGTTTGTTTCTATTGTATTTATTTATTGCTCAGATTCTGAAACTGATGTGATGGTCAGTGTATGGATGGGTATTGGAAATCAGTTTCTACCCTGTCTTGCTTACAAGACATAGAAGGACAGAAGGGAAAAAAACTCCAGCTGTGTGCAAAGGCAAAGTGACTTGTGATTGCAAGTAAAATGTCAGTTGTGTAAGCCAGAGGGGTAAAAAACATAAAAAATCCTCTTCTACTCTGGTGGTGTTTTCACTTGGGGCTACCCAGTCTGTTTTATGCAAGGGGAATGGGAGCTAATGAAAACAGTTTGTCTGTTGAAACTCAGAAAAAGGCTGCAGGATTTGTTGGACTGTGAGATTTGCTGCCTGTTTTGTGCTTGAGCCTTGCTACCTCTCACTAGAATAATTTAACTTCAGATCTTCCTATTTCTTGAAAGTAAATGCAGATTTTTCTTCCCCCTTGTCGTACAGGAGTTTGTGCTGTCAGAGGTGACATCTCCAGCAGAGGATAGTTTGGAGTATCACACCTTGTAGGAGTGGGAAGTTGTTGAAGATTTCTGTGGTGGACTTGCATAAAAAACACAAAGTAAAATTTCTGCTGCAAATGTTGTGGGGTGATGCTCTAACCTGCTGGTGGGGGTTGTGTGTAAAGGCTTGTCCAGAAACACTTAGACTGCTTTTGGGAAGTATGTAGGTGGCCTCAGAATTTTGCAGCTGCTGGAGAAAGACTATGTAAAGTACAGTTAAGACTTGAGTGGATATGGCCAGGAAAAGATAACAAGTGTCCCTGGGGCAATTCCCAGGGCTCAGGGAAAATTCTGTCACTCCCGTTAGTATTTCGCCTTGTTGAGAGAGAATGTTTGAGTCTCTCACTTAAGATTTTTTCTTGTGCCCCAATTTACTTCTAGACCTCTCCACACTACTTTGCTCCATCCTTCTTACAGCAATAAATTAGTATTTCTTCCTTGTTTTCTGTGAGCTCCTGGAAGGCCCTGGTGAAGCTTGGGGGCAGCTGTTTTTCCGTCCTTTGTTGACTCACAGACCCACACGTGGCAGCAGTAGGTTAAGAAAACACTATGAGTGATTCCCTCCTCCAAATAAAAGGAGTTTCACACCTGAGAGCATGACTTGCCAGGCTGTTCTTGGATCTGCTTTTGGAGCAGATATTTCAAGCAAGCTTGAAAACTCTTGTATTACCCCTTATGACTTGTTAGTGACTTTCCAAGAGGAGATAAACCACTCTTTCTCCCGCTCTAATTGCTGGAGCTCCTCCTGTCTGGTTTCCATCATCCTGCTGCTGTGCCTGCAGGCTTTTCCTGTTCTACTGGTAGTTGTTATTGGAGGAGCAAAGCACCCAGGGTCAGGGGATGTAGGTGAAGGAGCAGTTAGAGGGCAGGTGTTGGCAGGCTCTGCTTTCCTCTGTCCTGAATGGCCTATGGAAGTTGTCAATTGCTTTGTGTTTTGTCCCAGTTTTCCTGCTCTAGGTGCTTTCTGGATAATGGCGAAGATGGTGAGAACGACATGTGCGTTTTGTTCAGAAGGGGAGGCTGGCTCTGTGATGTATATCGCCACAGAGAGAAATATTGCAGCTCATCAGGATTGTCTGGTGAGTGCCTTTAGCTGGTCAGTACTGAAGAGAAGTGGAGAAGGGATAAGGGGGAAGTTTCCACTGCTTATCTGTTTTTGGTTTTGCAGTGGTGTCTGGATTGAAAGGCTGGTTACTCAAACTAGAAAGTTTATATTAGACTGAAAAGCTTAAAAAGCAACAGGGCTTGGCTGAGATTTTGGAGCGGGAGAGGATGTATCTGCACAGCTGGAGCTGTTGATTTGTGGTGTTTTCATGTGTGTCTGTTGCTGAGCAGTGGTTCCAGACACACATGAAAACACCACAAAGACCACATATGGTCGAGCAACGAGAATAGGTCTTCTTGAGGCACTGTTGAGACTCATCCTCTTGGATGACATTCTCAGACCACACAAAGTTGTATAGTTAAACCTTTGCAGGCAAATATCCATATCACTTAATGGTTAAAAAACTTTCCAGTGTGTCCCTTATTTAAAATAAGGAATAAAAGTATCAGAAGTTGATTATATAAAAATACCTGTGAAGCTCTTAAGTGTGTTGTGATCCTTCTGCTCTTTTTGCCTCCCCTTTATTCTGCAGTGTTGGTGGAGCTGGTTCTTGGAGTGCAGAATCAATTACAGCAGCTGTATTCTCCCTTCAGCAGAGAGAGAATATAGCTGAGAGCCGTTTAGTGCAGGAGACTCCTGCTAGAGCAGTTTTCTGGCTGTCACTGTCCCAGCCTTCTTATTCTCACAATTGTTATGTCTACATCTTTATTTTTCTGATATCTTTTTTTGGTTGGTTATTTTTTATCAGAATGTTTCACAACAGCATTGTTTTATGGCACTTGAATGTTTTGTTTGAAACAGATTTTATTATGGCTTTAATGTTTCTCCAACGCTAAAACTTCTCTCTCTCTCCCTCTCTCTGTTTTTTCTTCTTTCTCCTTTCTTTCTCCTCCCAGCAACTTTACTCATTTCTCTGCCTTAGGCTTGTTTGCACTGTTTGGGTTTTTTTGCATTCAGCTATCACCTTCTGAGCAGACAGACTGTGCCTGCTAGTTGATGAAAGGGTAGCTCCCTTTTGTTTGGAATTAGCTTAGGAAATATTTGCCAGGAACTTCCCCTTCCTCACTCACTGTCATGGCTCAGCAGTTCTGTGGGAATTAAAGTGGCCTGAGTGTGCATGTGTGCATTTTTAGTGGGTTTCTCTCAGGATGTGTACAATGTTTCTGGTTTTTTCCTGCAGTCAGCTGTTATCAGCACTGGGCTGTATGGAAATCGTATTACAGAGAAATGTTGCATCCAGCTGTAGGTCTGAACAGCTGGGCACATAATAAGATATCCAAGGTGTGGAGATCTCTTGCCTGAAGATCTTCTCATCCTTACTCTGGCCGTGCTGGAATTTCACATTTTCTTTGTTGATGTATTTAATAAGTTAACTTTCTCACCTTATTATCTTTTCTTAGTTTGCCTTCAGGTTATGTGAAATCTCCTGTGTGGAAGGAGGAACTTTTTTTGACTGCAGAAATGTTTAAGCTTAGCTCCTTGTTCAGTGTAGGTGAAACCTCTTGTTAACAACACAGAGAAAAATCAGCCTCCTTAGGCAGGGCAAGTGGAAGAAGAAAAGATGTATTCCTTGTTTCTTTTCAGCACTGGTGACTGAGTCATTCTTGTTTCTTAAAACTGTCTCTTTTGTCTTTAGTTATTTTCCTCAGGATTTGTGGAATCTGAAGATCATAACCCAGAAAATCTGGAAATAAGGTTTGATGTGTCATCGGTGTTAAAGGAGCTCAGGAGAGGAAAGCGGCTGGTAAGGAAATGTTTCTGAATCTGCAGTTAGTCCTGTCTCATAGTGTTGAAGGTTGTCTGGCCTGTTCTGTGCTTTAAAAAAAAAGCCATTCAACTAGCTGGTCCTTCTGATCTAGTAAGATTAGGGAAATTACAAGTTTAGTGTTGGAGTAATTTATTTAACATTTGGTCTGATGGAATTAATTCATTCTGTATTAAAATGCAGGTGGGTTTTTTCCTGGCCTTTATGTCCTTAGTCAAAGTTTCCTGAGACTTTGGTAAAGATCTAAGCCAGTGCCTGAAACAAAAGAATGCAATCAACAATTGTAAAGGGGAACACATTCTAAGTTTAGCAGAAATAAGATTATTTAAATGAGGGGTTTTTTTAATTGCCTTTGTCTTCAGCTGCCCTCCTCCCCCACATCCTGGGTGGAATTCTTTTCATTACAAAGTTAGCCTAGGAAACATAAATACAAACATTAACACCAATTAATGTTGAAATAACTTGGGAAAGTTGCTCAGTGCCTTCACGTGGCTCTTTGCCTCACTTTACAAATTTATCAGTATGAAATAGAGGTAGGATAGCAAAAAGGTGGCTGCAGTAATGACCAGGGTAGGCATTTGCAGGAGTGAATTTGCCTGATGAATTACACAGAGGTGACTTGCAATGGAATGCTGGATTTGGAATACTGGATTTTCCCACAGAGAACGTCATTTTCCCTGTCTGGCAGGATTTGGAGTAGCTGCCTGTGGCATTTACATGGTGAACCCCCTCCTGTTGCAGGTGTGCAACTTCTGCCGCAAGAAGGGGGCCACGGTGGGCTGCGAGGAGCGCGCGTGCCGCAGGAGCTACCACTTCTTCTGTGCCCTCTGCGACGATGCCGCTGTGGAGACCGACGAGGTCAACGGCGTCTACAGGTACCTCAGCCAGTGTCCTCCCACTGCCACTGCCAGCCTCGGGGGGGTCAGCAAGGGGGGCTTCATTGGGTGGGGCTTAAAGGGTTTTTAGGCACGGAAGTAAGTTCCCTTCTCCTAAAGCAATGCTTGATCCTCTGCAAACTGTGGGAAAAGTGTTTTCATTTCACAGGAAAACTTTAATCCGGTGGGAGGGAATCTGTTTAGTGCTTGACCCTGTAACATCACTGAAAGATAACACGGCAAAAACTGAGAAAGTCAGTCTTTACTGACTCTTAGCCAATCTTCAAGAACAAAGACTTGTATTAATGTCACTCAGATTCTAAATTTTTTGTTGGTTCAGAAGCTCCAGTAAGCGTGGTCTGAGCACAGAGCAGGTTATAGCACTTGTAGGTCTGCTCACATTAGTCAAATTTGGGTAGTTTTCCCTCCCCATGCTAGCAAAGAACTTTGATTCTCACCAAAGGCCTTGTATGTCAAGTATGTTGCTAGCAATAACATGATTGAATGCATTCTAAGTAAATTTTCTGTCCTGATCATGCTAGTCTTGGTGTCCACTGCCTTTGGACTGCTTGTATTGCCATTGACAGATGAAACAAATTGTTTGGAGGATGCAGATGAAGGGGTTGAAAAATTGGGGCTTCAGGGACCTTTTGAAATGCTGAAGTTATAGTAAAGTCTGAGGTGCATAAAAGCCCTGATGCTTATTTCTGCACAAGGCCAAAGAGGTCACAGGTCATGTTAGACTAGATTAATTTGAGGATCATCTAAGAAAGGGGTGGACTAGTACAGTCCTTGGTAGCAGTGGAAGATGGGTCCTTTTGTGTCAAGTGACTTGCACTCCTGGCTGGTTCACAGCACTCTCTGTCTAAAATGAATGCATCTGTGCAAGGCTGTAAGCCCAGCTGTGCAGGGAGGATGGGAGCTGTAAAATCTTTGTCAATCTGCAAACCTCATGAAAGAGTGCAGCTGAGAAGATGGAAACTTTCTCTGATCACAGTATAAATGGCTTTCATCTTATAGCTTTAGAAAGGATAACTCAGGCTCAAGAAGACTGAACTCAAGATGTAAAGCACAAAAATTGTAGCTGGCTGGAATTATTGGAGAGTACACTTGAAAAACAGTGGATTGGCAGCCTCTGCACATTTTCATGGTGAAATATAACCTACTGAAAAGAAGAATTCCTTCAAGAGAGGCAGAGCTGGTGGCTTTAAATTCTGAGTTGCCATCATTGTGATGATGGGTAGTGATCATCAAAACAAATGGAGCAGAATAAACAGAGAAAGTATATGGTGCTGTGGAAGTGGCGAGGAAGACCAGAGGTGGAGAAATCAGTGCAGTTTGCACTGCTGTCTATTTGCAAAAATGATAGTAGGGAAGTGCTTCCAAATAAAATGGCCTGAGTAGTAAAATATACTGTCTGTACTTTGTAAGATGTTCTTGTGCTTAGGATGGGTTGTTTTTAACTGTGAAAGACTAGAACTAAAGGGAGGGGAAGAATAAAAAACATTCTCCAAAGGGCAGTATTAGAAATTCAGGGATGTAAATAAGGTGTATCCAGTAAATAGCTTTCTGATTGCATTGTTAGGCATACCTAAATCTGATTTGTTGTGCTTCAAGATGCATTTCATGCAAAAGAAGTTCCTCATCAAGCTGACAGTCTGCATTTCTTAGGCAGTGCTTCTGTTTTTATTAAAAGAATGACAATAATTAGAAAATGCCCTAGTAAATGCAGTTCCCTTTAAAAACTGCAGCAGTCTTGGCAAGTAGATTTGTAAGGAAGAGATAAACTAAGCCATGCTCCTGACAAGGCATTTTTACTTGAAAAGTGACTTGGGATCCTTCTGTAAGAAAGGCATATTATAAAAGTTGGTTCATGTTCTCTGCACATTATTGTATCCAAAAGATAAGGAATATTTTCAGATAAATTTGTTTCATTTTGCCTCTTCCAAGGAATTCACATTGCTGTCCTAGAACCACTGAAAATATTCCCATTTCACATATTCCTGAAGTGTTTAAGTAACAAATGGACTGATCAGCTTTAAGCTACTGGATCTCACACAGGGTTGCCCCATGTACTCAGGATTTGGGGGCCATTCCATGAGCACAGGGCAGTGGGAGGGAGTGGCACAGAGATCTCCAGGCAGGTGAGTGCGTGGTGGTGCTGTGTGGCGCTGCCAGCGTCCTGCAGGACTGAGGAATGAAGGTGACACTGGGCAGATGTGTCTGAGGAGGCTCCTGGCCTATGTGGGGCAGAGCTGCTGTGATGGCACAGTGTCAGGACTGTGGTGTTTCACCTTGGGAGCGTTAATCTCATTTCAGTGTCTCTGACGCAGTGATTGCCACACGTGTGAAATGTGTCTGACTCAGGGCCTGAACAGTGGGCAGGCCCAGCCGGGGGGGCTGAGGGAGCTCATCATTCAGAGCTTCAGTGCTGAGAATCCACTGTGGCTCTAGGAGTACAGATACAAGGTTGTGCATGCACGGGACTTTAAAGCAGGTGGTTTTTGAGGTGGGTAATGCTAAACAAAAATCCTGGTTTTTTTGAACTGTCTTTTGTAGCATTGTGTGTTCTATATAGGGTTTATTGTAAAGTTGGTTATTTTTTATAAGTTAAGAATTTGGTTTGACCCTCAGTTACCCCCATGTTCTCCCTCATAATGGTTCATTCCTTCCACCAGTTACCGGTCCATCATTGTAACCAACTCCCTTTCATTTTTAGAAATTTCTATGTCAGTCTTCCCTTACCTAACGTATGATTTGTCCCCTGAGCCTTTTCCCTCCCCTGGGCCATTCCTATTGGTTCAGTTGTGTCCCTCGCTCCTCCCCTGGGCTTTGTTCATTGGTCCCTCGTGTCTCCTTCCGTTACACCCTTCCCCTTTATAAGGGCCTCCCCACCAGTTATTGCTCTGACATCGTTACTGGCCCCGCCTGGGTCGATAAAGTGCCTTGGCATCCATAGGCGTGTCCGCTTCTTCCTTCCTTCGCCTCAGTGCTTCGCAGTCCTGCTCTCGCCTGCATCACCACGCCGCAGACGGAGCCACTGCTCGGGGTTCTCGCCGAGAGCCTGGGAGTGGCGGGGTTCGTGGTCTCCACCGGTCGCTCCGGGAGCGGCTAGCCGGCACCCGTCAGCTCCAGTGGCTGCGGGACGAGACTGCAGTCTTTCAGTTTATGTTTGGTAGAAAGAGGGGAAATACCTGTTCAAATAGGTCAACATAACTCTGTTTGCATATTTATTAATACTTCTTCTCTTTTTCTTGAAATTGAACTTAAATTTTAGAGTGTTCTGCCCAAAACATGACCCAGGGAATAGGACCAATCGCTATGGTGAGTTTCTTTAATGACTTCATTAATTCATTTGTTTTAGAAGTTTGCATCCTACAATCAGTAATTCATAAGAGCAAGATAAATATTACCACCTTCATATCGAGTGGTGGATTTCTAATCTTGCAAGAGTGGTTTGATTAAGATCCACATGTATGCACAAAAATCAAGGTTATTTTTTAAGTGGGAAAAGTTAAAATTTAATCCTCCCCGAATCTCCTTGAAAACTGACTTAAACCACAATGGACCCAATCCTTAATGGAATCATTCTTACTCTTCTTTGGGCAAGTAGGCCCAAGCAGCTTGTAAAATCTGTGTGAGACAGGAGAGCCACACACAAGTTTGCGCTAGATTAGCAAGGAAAAGGCTGGTTCAGGAGAAGTCACCTTGGGATTTTATCTGTGGTTATGCAGACATTCACATTTGCATCTTCTGTATTCACTGCAGTAGTTTTTAAAATAGGGCCTTTCATTCTGAAGGATCCGAAAGAGCTTTTTAAGTATAACAAAAGGGTTGTACAGCCCCTGTTAAAGGTTTGCTTCCTGTGATGCAGAAATGCAGCTTCATTTGGCAGTCCTGGCCCTTCCTGATTCAGAGGTGTTTGGAAATGCCAACCGAAGCTGGACCTTGTTAGCCTAATGCAGAGAACTCTGCTCACAGTGAGGTGGCTCCTGGACTGGCCTTCACTTTGAATTTAACTTCAGCTGAACTGAGCCTTGCTCTACCCTGATGACACTTAAGAGATGGGTTAGGTGATTATTATTCAAGCTTTTATTCTTCAGGGCTGGGGCTTTGTGGGAAGACTCCACAACTTGTAAAAGTTGTAAGGTAGATGTGTATTTATTCAGTGCTGGGCACATGTGGGATCTCTGCAGGGTCTGAGCAGCCTCTCTTCTCTCCAACAGGCCTCGCATTCCTTCCACTTTGTTTGGGGTAATGAGCGCTTCTTATCAGGATCCCTGCATTCCTTTTTCCATCTTTGCAGGCCTTTGCCAGCGTAGCAAGTTACAAGCTAAGCAACATACATAATCTAAAACAACTATCCTAACTCCAAAATTAATTTCTACCCTCAATTAATTTCTAACGCCCGTGGCTCACTTCTTAACCAGACATACAGTCTGTTTAGTATCTGATATTGCTGTGGTTCACTAACCAAAATGCATCCTCTTAGTTTACTTAGTAGCTTTGCTTTTTACTTATCCATAGTTCTGAATCCTGACCTTTCTTCCCTTTTCAAAATTATTTTGATTTCTGTGGTCTAATGGTTGTCAGTGTCTCTTGGGGCTGCCCAGGGTCCCAGGTGATCTCCTGTGCAAGTACTGGACAGGCCCAGGATTGCTTTGTTTCCAGTACCAGATATATTCAGGCATTAGGTCCAGCCCTCTAGACCACTCCTTGTTCATTAGGAGTACTTAAGTCTTACAAGGTTGAATCACAGAATGATTTGGGTTGGAAGGAACTTTGAAGATTATTTAGTTCCAGCCTGCTTGCCTTGGGCAGGCACATCTTCCACTAGACCAGGTTCTCAAAGCCCCATCCAGCCTGGCCTTGAACATTTCCAGAGACAGGACATCCATAGCTTCTCTGGACAAACTGTTCTAGAGAGTCACTACCCTCACAGTATGGCATTTCTTTATATCTAACCTAACCCTGCTGTCTTTCAGTCTGAAGCCATCTCCCTTCATAACATGCTCTGGTACAAAGTCATTTTCTGGCTTTCTGCAATTGTAGCCCCCTTTAGAAACTGGATGGGCTTTGTGTCTTCAAATGCTGCATATGCAATGTTCCCTCAGAAGAGAGTTTTCTCCTAGAGGAATTCTTCCAGAGGCACTTAATTTAGTGACCTTCTGTTTATGAGGGGTAAATGAATTCTGCTGGCAGTGTCCACCCTGCCCCCTGAATGAGCTTCTCTCACCTCCTGAGGGTAGCTGTACCCTGGGAAGTGGGGAGCAAGTGGGAGAGTTGAGTAGAAGACATTTGGTTCCCCAAGCCCAGTGTCCCCTGCTTCATAGTTTGGAGAATAGGGGGTCAAGGAAGATCCCCTTATTCTTGGTTCATACAATATTCTTGTGCTGGAATGTCAGGGCTCTGCTGTGTGATTGGAAAGGGATAAGGTGCCTTATGGGCCAAGAACTCTCCTTGCAGCTCTGTGCAGCAAGGATGTGAGAGCAGCTTGGACTTGGAAACAGGCTCCAACCTCTGTTAATTGGAAGAGTTGGATGTGGACAGAGTAAAGGCTGACAAATGCAGGAGAGCAGCCAGCACTGTGCAGGGCAGGAGAAGTTGGGCTGCTCTTCAGACTGTGTTCCTCTTGTGTAAGGCATCTTTACAGCACATATCAGGGAGAGCTCAGAAAATCCCATCATGTGTCAAAAATACCATGCCAGACAGCAAGGAACATTGTACCTACAGCAGTGTCTCCCACACTGCCCCAAATTTGGCCTTACAGGTTTGGTTTGGATGAAGTGAGAGACCAATTTCCTTTCAGCCCATGAGAAATGCAAATGTACAGCACCAGTGCCCAAAGCCCAAGCTTTTTTTCACAGCCTCTGTATACAGCAATGCCTCCTCATTCCTCTTGATAGGATGATTTCTAACAGGAAGGGCCTTACTAAGTGCTGCCCAGAGGTTCTGGAATTAAACAGGGCAGGGGAGGTATAACCCCACTGTACACTAAACATTCAGGTTTTAGTGCCATGTCTTCTCCTGCCATGTCTTCTTGCCAGAGTTATCCTTCTCTGCTTGTGATACTGTAGCTGTTTCCAAAAGCTGCCAGTTGTGATGTTGGCAAGAGTCTGGTGCATGCTGATGGAAAGGATGCAGTGAAAGCAGAGATAATTTTTTAGAGATCTCATACCACATCACTACAAACACTTTGTAGCATAAATAATATTATACTGACAAGTCAAATGGCTTCTGGAGGTTTTCTGGGAGGGTCCTTATGTTGATGAACACACTAATGCCATTTGTATGTCTTTGACACACCTAAGGAATTTTTTATGTAGTCTTTAGTTTTGAGGGTGTATTAACATACGTAAGAATTGTTTGGAAAACCAAATTGGTTTTTACCACCTAGAGGTGATGTTGCTGCCAGGAGGAGTAAGTTCACTCTGCCACAATTAAAAATCTACTGAGTTGAAAAGGTTAAGTGATATCCTAATGCTATAATGATTTGCACTTTTTCCTAATGGTTAGTTGATGCTTGCAATTTTCCTTAATGGAAACAGTGTGAATTCTGCTGAAGTGTCAGGTTTTTGGGGAAGCTGAAACATATTTCTGCCTTGCCACTCAAAGGGCCTTACTTCCTTAGCTTTCTGGGAAGAGAAGGAATTTAACGTGTGATGGTCAGTCTGAGGTTGTCACTTTTGTTACTTTGTTGTTGATTGATTCTTAGATGCAGCTAATAAGAAAAGAAGACGTACATTGACATCTCCCACCATCACAGAAGAAATGGTAATTCTGAATTTCAGTCATACTAAAACAGGGGACCCACACCTGCTACAGCAAAGGACTTGCTTATCAAAGTATTCTGACAGTGTTCAGAAAGAGTCTTGGGAGTTCCCAGTAGGCATTTGTTAACTTCTCTGCTATTTGCAAATGCAGTGGTTAAGGAAGGTGGTGTCCCAGGTGTTTGGCTTTTCTTAAAGCATTTTTGCTTTGAAGCAGTTTTTGCTTTCATTTTCAAAATAGAATGTATGCAGAGGAATATTGTTAGCCATTCAGAGAAGCTGACTGTGTTCACAGATATGTGGACTGCTTTTTATCTTTCTGCTAAGACACAAGTATGATAATGACAACAGCAGTAAACATCAGCATGATGTAAAAGTACTTTGTTTTGATTTTCTTACAGACCACAGAAGAGACAGCAGAAGAAAACAGTTTACGAATACTAAAAAGAAAAAACAACAGGCATAAAGGTGAGACTCATTGGATACCAGAAGGGTTAATTCAGTTTTTACTGTGCCTGTGAAACTTTCAGCAGTGAAACAAGGCATGCAAACGCTTCTCCTCCAGCAAGGACAGTGGGAAGACAAGAAGATATGTGGCTCAAGAATGCAGTGATAGATGGAACAAAGGACTTATTCTCTGGGAGTCTGAGCTGGGATTTATGATAATGGATAAATTGTAATATGTATGTAGGGAGTGTATGTAGAACCACGGTGTCCATGTAAGGTTAGGTGAATTCCCTTCAGGACCTTGGGCCTGAAGAAAGGATGCTTTCTTTAATTTCAGTCTTAGGGAGCCTTATTCTGCTATTTTGGACATTTGGTAACAACTTTATGGAGCAACTAGGAGGTACTGTGATCTGTTATGTTGAAGTGCAGAGCTTGGAGATGGCTGGTAGCAAATTCTGTGCTGCAAATGTATTTTTGTGATTCTCCTGAGATAAGTGGCTCTCTGTGCTCTGACATGGCAGCAGAAGTCTGATTTGCAGAATGTTTTAATAACTGTGCAGCAAACAAATGCCTGTGGTTTGGCTGAGTGAGACTTGCTGTGTGATGTGGGCTGGTGATTCAGATGGGAATGCCCCACTCTGGCTGGCTGCTGTGTTCAGCTCTGTCTCCTGCAGACAGGAGTGCCTCTGCCTGACGTTGCTCCTCCATATCAGAACAGTTAAATCTGAACCCTGGAAGGCATTAACAGAGTTATTATTAACATATTATTATATATATAATATTAACAGAGCATTAACAGGTGCTCTGAGAAGGGGGCAGCACATCTTGCCTTTGGAAGCCTGGGTGTACACGGGGTGCTTAACACAATATAGGCATACATATGGTGTTACAACAGTGAGATGGATCACAGGAGCTATCCTGCAGTCCTGCAGTTTTCGTGTTACCCTGAAGCTCCTGCTGCATTGCTTGTTGGGGTTCTGCTGGCACTCGGAAGTTTGGAATGTGCTAGTGGTGATTATTCACCTCACTGTGGATATGCTTTATGTATGCGCATGATATGGCAAGTGGCTGCCTAGTGGTCTTTTCTGAATTTCATTACTGTAAAGAACAGGAAACCTATAAAGAATCCTGGAATACTCATAGAGCATTTCATTTAAGTGAGAAGGCATTTCTTTCCCCACACATGTCTCCAGTAAAATGTAACATTGTTTTTAACAGAGACTGGCAGACTTTAGTGAGCCATGCAATGGCTCTTTGCTTTTGAACAGCTCATTGTGTTGATCTTAATAAAACTTGTCACTGACCTGCTGCTCAGAGATAAAGTGGTTACTTCTCTATCAATCCAAATCTGACAAAGTAGGTATATAAAATGGGCTGTAATAAAAAACTTTAGTTGTCTGGATCACTTGGAGTAAAGATAGCCTCAATTTTTACCAGATCTTAATTCATTTGTTGCACTGTTTTCTGTGCTTTAGTCCATGGTGTGGTCCTAAGGATTGGTGAAACTGCAAGCAAGGCAAATCACTAGGGGGTATCATGAGCTTTAGGAATGGAACATTTAGAGCTGTGGAGCTGTTTGCTTATGATGAATGAAGCCAAATCTAGAGCTTAGGGAATTTTACACCCAGCATAGTGCTTATGTTTGCCTGGCTACTTTTTTGTTCGTACTGAAAAGGGCTGTGTGGGTGGCTGGAGGAGCCAGAGATCTGCAAAACTATTTGTTACTGGTAGAAGGGCTTTGGCTTAAATTTTAGTTTCTGAAGAGAAGGAGCAAAGCCCACTTTACAGATCACTTCTGCATGAGAATGCTTTTGTGTTTTAACAGTTCGGATAGACTTTGTTAGGAAGTGCAAACAAGCTGGGCTTCTGGATGATATATTTGAAGAAATGCTGGACACACTTCACCTGGCTCAGGAAAAACTGATGGATGACAACACTTCAGAAACAGGTGTGTTTCAGGGGGACCCATGGCAGGGACTCTGCTGACAGAGGAGAGGCGCAGATCTGAATCCCGGGCATCTGGCCCTGGGCCACCTTCCTGAGAACAGCATGGTGCTAAATAACTCAGTCCTTATTTCTGCAGCTGTGCAGGAGGTTGAAAATGACCTCTTTTGAATGACCACTTACAATGAAAGTTCCAGGAAACTTATTTCTCAAAATTATGTAAGAGCTGCCAACTCAGCATCTCTAGTGAGACCTTCTGACTTGAATTTTTGAAGCCACCTTTTACATGTCGGCATAAGCATAGGAAGGTTCAGTCCAGCCTCTCCTCCCAAGAACTGGGGAACAGAGAGGTCCTGAAGAGAGACAGGTTTTATTTAGTTCATAAGTCTGTGTTGCTCTTGCAGCTTCACAGAGGTACCAGCTATCTGTTAATACCAGCACTCTCTCCTGAGTGAAAATCTCTAAGTATGTTCATTTTAAGGCTTTGGATGATTTGTTACAAGTGTACTTTAAGCTGTTAGTGTCTGTTTGGGGTTTTTATGGGTTTATCACCTTGTATGAGATACTTTGTTTTTAAAGAATTCCAATCTACTGTTGCTTTGTCCACAACACAGTTAAAGAAAATTTTGAACTTTCCTCTCCAATTGCCCTCTCAGTTTTGCAAAGTCAGGAGTAATACCTGTGCATAAAGAAGGCTATTTTATGCAAAATAACTGAAGCACATGCATGGAAAGTGAAATGTCCCACCTGGAAAGTCTTCCTTCATGAGCAGCTTGTGTGTCAGTTGAACTCTGTGAGTGTTTTGTATTTTGCTTCAGCAGAAGCCTGAGGTATGAAATTGAGGTGCAATTCTTGGATATTTCTTAACAGCAAATGGTGATAGCTCAGCCCCACAACTGATGTGTCAGGAGGAGTTGGTACAGTCAGCTCTGCCATCACATAGTCCTGGCACACAGAAGTGAAATATCACTTAAGTATATTGCTCTTCTTTAAATGCCCTGTTCATGTGGTGCAGACACAAAAAAGGAATAATTTTCTGTATGAAACTAAAAAGAAAGAATTGACAACTTGATCCTTTTTTCTCAATACAGATTATATGAAAAGGAAGATATTTTAAAACCTTGAGCAGTCAGTATGATGGAAAATAAGTAATTACTGTTTTGTGGTACTTCTAATGTAGGGCTCTGTAAACCTTTACTCAGTAGTATTACATCAAATTGTCTCTTTCCCCAGAGTATGAAGAGACAGTGATGGCACTGTTTGACTGTGGACTGTTTGAAAATATACTGACAAATATTTATTCAGGTATGTGCAGAAAAGCTCTCAGAGGAGCAGCTGGTCTGGGATTTGGCATTGAAGTTATTCTAATGAGAATTTTGATAGAACAATCGTTTAAAATGAAAATTCCAAGGAACTGTTTTTATGAGTGCTATATAAACAGTTGAATAAAAACCATGGCTAGCTGCATCTTTAGAAATACAGTATATCAGATGGGGTTGGCTGACCTGAAGGAGGGAGCAACTCACAGTTCCACAGCTTTAAAAGGCCAAAGGGTCTCTGCCCCAGGGGAGCTCCACTCTCCTGCAGCTTATTTGGGCTCCTTCTCCACAGCCTTCTTTCAGCAGTTTGCCAGTGTTACAGCTCTGCTGCTGGCTGACAAGTGCTGGTCAGAGTAGTGCTTTCCACTGAAACACAGCAGCCAAAGGCCAGCAGAACTCACCTGGACTGGGGAGCAATTGTGCTTTGAAAAACAAGATGAGAATGCTCAGAGTGAAATGCAAACAAAGGCAGGAACAGTTACTTGGGAGCACCAGTGCGGAAGGAAACTGTGGGGCTTGGATTCTCAACTGTTTGAAGCAATAAGGCTGAAGGTGGTTTTCAGACAGGCAATGCTCATGCTTCCCATTTCCCTCTCCAACAGTTGTTCTAACTTTTGCTTTAATTTATTCTGGTGAAAATGGTTTTAATTAGCTAATGTTGAGGTTTGGTATGTGAAGATGATGTTTGCTGTTTCCCCTTCACTTGACTGAAAAAGCCAGGCTCCTCCCTTCAGTCTCCTGTTCTTGCACTTAAATTCGTTTTTCAGCAGTTGGAGTGTCCAGTGTTGCAGTTGTCTGACACAAGATTCCACTACTGCCTCATCTGAGGACATTAAAACATCTCTTCTCAGAATTCCTCATGTAACACAACCTTGGATCACATTTGTTTCTTTCACTGCTGCATCAATTATTTCATCGTCTTCTCAGCTTACAGGAAAATCTCTTGATAATGGCACCTCCCTGCACACAACCATGTGATTCTCAGGGGTACTAGTTGTCCCCTCTCCAAATCCCCACAACTCAAGCAGCTCAATTCTTCCTGTACCACACAATCTTCTTTTCTGAGACCTTTTTATTTCAAGGTCAATAATAATGAGGTTAGTTCCATAACTGATCCAAGAGGAGCTTTTAAAATGAAGCAGTGAGAAAGAAATTAAAACCATGCTAATTACAAGTGAAACTGTAGAGGGGAAAGCAAATCACCAGCTGTTATTTTTCTTTTTTTTTGTTTATTGTTACTGTTGTCATGATCTCTTACAAGCTCTAGCTAGCTCTGTGGTGACATACTAAGTCAAGTACTACATAAAGTAGGACTGGTATAAATTCTGTGTTTCAAGCTGATGATTTTGGGTCATCTGCCATGCTTTAAATTCAATCTTTTTGTCACTTCTTAAATCATCATGCAAATCCTGTTCTAAAGCCTTACATGCCAGCACAGCATGGCTACTCTGAACTGTAACTGGTGAAAGGGCTTTTTAAAATCCCTTTTTATATACAGGGATCCACACTCCTTTTGCAGTGTGCAGCTTTACTGCAAACTCAACTGCATGTAAAACTTTCCACACACGCTATACTGTTGCCTCAGCAGCAGTTTCAGATTTCCAGGTTGGAGGTTCTTTTCCTCTCCTCCAAGGGAAAGCGACTTCTTTTAGTTTTGTTTTCAGTTCTGTTGTGCATCCTGCTTGGGCAGGATGCCTCCATCAGAATCTCTCTCCTCTATGCTGGTCAGCAGTCTGGCCAGAAGCTTTTGAGCTCCTTGACAGCATTTGTTTTCAGGGGGTTTGTAGCAGCAAATTCTGCAATTCAGATAAAGGTTGTGGAGACAAAGGCCATGATACTTAAATTTAAAATTGTTGTGCAGTTCCTTCACTGAGAGCCCCATAGCACTCGGGGCAGTCATTCCAGGTCCATGTCCCTCAGGCCATTCCTGATTTTACAGAAATACATTTTCTTTCCTTTCAGCTCATTTCCTCTATGAGGTGGAAGGTTCACAATCTGTTACCTGCCTTCCTTTCCTGTGGAAGCATTTCTGTAGGCCAGTCATTCCCATCACTGATATCTTTCTCTGGGCTCCTTCTATTCCTGCCACATCCTTTTGACAGGAGAGAAACTGAGCTGTGGGTGTTCCATCTGTAGCTCTCCCAAATGCTAAATCAACAGGATCACAGAGTGTTCTGAGTTGGAAGGGACCTGCAAGGATCACGGAGTCCAGCTCTTAAGTGGCCTGTATGGGGATAATGGGGATTGAACCCATAACCATTGGCATTATTAGCACCATGCTCTAACCAGCTGAGCTGCTTTGTTCATTTCTGAGAATTAATTCATATCCAGATACTCTCTTAAGAGGGTTTTTTCCCCTGGTTCCACTTGCACATGTCAAACTTCTTCAGGTATGTGTCACCTGAGTGCAGAGGGAAGGGGCATCTCCTTCTCTCCAGTTAGAGCTAGGCTGGGGCACCAGGTCCCCCTTCAGTGAACACTACCAGAATTTCCCATGGGCAGCAGGCACCAACAGTGCTCTGGCTGCCCGTCTTCAACAGCCACACCCAGCTTTGGGTAATGGATTTAAAAACATATCCATGTCCATCACCTTCCACATCCCCCCACAGGCAGCAGGTGCTGTTTTCTCACTACAGAGGAAGAAGCAGCAGGGAGGCAAAAGGCCAAAGTGCTTTCCTTTTTTTTTTTTTTCAAATCAGTTAAGGCTTTTTTATTGTGAATGGCATAGGGTAAACATCTGGAGAGAATTTTTGCACTCTCCTCACTGGAACTTTGGAGACATTCTTCATCATCTCCCCCAGAAGAAGAGAAATACATTCGGTTTGTACAAAGTGTCTTCTTCTTACTAGGATCTGAACTCTCAACATTCTCACACACTGAGAAAGTCGTTTGTTGTTCACAGACCAGCCTTGCTGCTCAGAGGTCACCAACCAACACCTCTGTGTGTCCTGCAAACTGAACAAAGCAGGTGCTTCATTGAAAACTTGGAATTAACCCTGTAAGGTTGTGGTAATGCTTCTGAATACTGGCCAGGTTCCTTACTGAGCTCTCACTGACTTCAATAATCTTTAACATTAGGGAAATGGAAGCAGCAGAGGGAAGCAGAAATGCAGTCAAGCAGGGCTTTGCAAATAAGGTAAACAACTTGGGTAATCCCATCAGGCTACTGTCAATAATGATTTTGTCAGAAGAAGGAGAATAAATGCTATTGAATTGTGGTTTTGAGAATCGAGTTGTTGAATGCAGTTGCCCAAACCATCTGGTTTTAGGTTGAATTTTGTTGTTGGCTAAAATCCATTAGGCTTGTAAATTTGCTTTAGGAGTGTAATTTAGAGATGGTATCTTTAAAGATTTAAAATACAACATTGTTGGGGCAGTTCTCACACAAACAGGCTCTGAAAACAGAACCTTTAAAGCTCATATGCCAGTTAACACAGGGGATTAGTAGCTAAACGAGTAATTTTTACATATGCTGATATGTTTTAAATTTAATCTCAAAGCTAGCTCTGTTATAGATGGAAGGCAGAGGACGACTCCTGTTCTGTGCTTTCTCTGACACACCAGCCAGGCTCTCAGCAGACACAGAGTTCATCTCTTTGTAAAGACAGCAGCTGTGCAGCGTGGTGGGTTACAGGCATTGCTGCAGAAAGCCAAAGGTTTTATTGTAGGTTAAACCAAGCAGTGGTAGCTCTGCAGAGTAAATGAATATGTAATGTATTTTATATCAGTAATACTTATGTATAATAATAAAATCTTTTCATTCCTTAATAATTAAAGCTTTTTATCCCTTTTTCATAATAGGAACAGAAGAAAAAATCCAGAAACTTATGGAAAACAGAAAAAGACTGGATCACAAGATTGAGCTGCTGCAGGACTTAAAAGAAGTCATCCTTCCTACTCCAGAGAACATGGCCAGTACATCCAGTACAGTGTCTGAATAACCCCTCCCTGTGATGGTGCAATTGTTAGGATTTTTAATGATAAAAACCATAGACCAGTCTGATCAGTGCCCAATGCCCCAGCCACAAGATGAGGGCTGAATGGGTGCAAGAATGTGGTGTTATACTCATTTTTATACCTCACTGTTGCAATACTTTAAAGTCCTTCAAGTTTTCAAACTTTCCTCTTCAAGTTTTTCCCTGGTTCCACTATAAATTTCTATTTACATTGCACAATGGACTATAAATGAGTGTCATTAACTAAATTTAGCTTTTGCAAAAACTCAACAGAACCCTCCAGGGAAGACTTCTTTTCTCAAAGCCAGGGGAGTGTTCAGCTGCCACAGAACACTTGCTAAATTCACTTAAACTGTGGGAGCCCTCTCCTGGCTGGGCAGTAGTGCCTCACTGTCTGTGTCTAGACAGGGATGTTTGAAGGATCATAGTGCTGCTGTGGCTTTCCCAAAAAAGATAAATGAGCAGGACTCGCACCCAAAGAAGCCTTCTGGATTACAAACAGGAGTTTAATTTAAAAAGCCAAATTATTCTTTATTGACTGGTCAAAGTGCACTGTTCCTGCTATAATGGCAGTGGTAAAGCAGTGGTTTGCAGGCAGACCAGAAAGGGTTGGGCATTATACTCAGAACAAGTACAATGTCAAATGGAGCAAAACAGTGACTGGATCTTCCCTTCTCCATTAAGAAAGGGTTCAACTTTCATGTGTTTTGTCTTTAAAATACCGTTTGAATACAAAAAAGCCACAACAGGCTAAGTTAATAAAATAAAACATTTTTTAAAGGAGCTGTGTGTGGAGTTGTGCTCCCTGTCCCTAAGCTGCTGCACAGGACACAGCCAAGAAGGGGGAATGCTGTCAGGCCACGCTCTTGCTGAGGTACAAGCAGAGCACTGGCAAACACCACTTGGTGTGACACATGTGACATCCTGTCACAACAGCTGTACTCCCTCCATGACCACTTGGAATTCCTCACTTGGGCTTGCTCTGTAGGAAGGTGGGGATTGATAAGCACAGAATAACAGCATTCAAAATCAGCTCTTGAACTATAAGGTGTGCTTGATTCAACAAAATAATAGTAATTTTAATTGCTTACAGAGTTCAAGTCCGCTGCCCTTCTGGGCCTAGAAACATCACCAGTTTACTGCCCAAGGCCAGAACTTGAGGGCCACTCAGCCTGGGAAAAAACCCACCTAAACCAAAACTGCATTAACAAGCTCTGCTATTAAACACAGTAAGAATGATAAGGATGGTTCATACATACCTTCTGAAGCATTACAGCCACTTAAGGATGACTTAGTATAGAAAGTCAGATGCACAGAGTGAACCACTGAGGTCTAAAATTAGTGCCTACAAAGAAATTTGTGAACTTCTGAAATCAAGACCACAGGTGTTTTGTCAGGCACAGTGAAATCAGCAAGATTCATTGTATAGGGTAAGTTGGGTTTTGGCTTTATTTGTTATTTATTTGGGTTTTCCTTTGTTGTTTTGATGAAGTTTTTTAAATGAAACAACTTAGATGCTGTATGTAACACAAAAAGCTTGCGATGTTCTTCAAAATCCAAAGTTTGCTAGTGAAGAGGTACAAAAAAGTAATTTTATTACATGTAGTTTAAATTTAGACAATAATTAAAAGCAAAATCCCACCCAGCTTTCCCTTCCCCCTCTGAGGGAACCAACATAATCTGAAGTCACTGAAGAGTGGAATTATTTCCGTTAAGCATTATAAATATTGCTTGAACAGATTCCACAAAGTACACATTACAACTTATATTAAAATATACCCAAATATAGAGATTTACTTCAAATTAGTTTTTCTAGTAACTCCTTTCTTTGAAGTCACTTGCAGAGGCTTTGAAGATACGTTATTTTTGCACACTTGAAGCACTGGATACACTTGGTTAATTACACACAGCAAATGGCCAATTCATCCACAATCATGCAAATGCAGCAAGAGATAACCATGCCATTTGCTCCTCTATAATCTCAGGGAGTTAATGATTTAAGTGACATCATTCAGTGGCTCAGGCCAGACTATTTCCCAACCCCAGACAGTAAATTGGAGATACGAGCAGGCGGCGCTAGAACGGAGGTTTCCTGGGCTGGAAAGGCAAGTCCGGAACACCAGCCGGAATCCTTTGCACACTGCAGCGTTTCCTCTCTGCCTGAATCTTGAGCTGGATCCACCATCCAGGTTTGTTAAATGCAAGTGAGTATTTTGCTTGACATTTTTACAACAGTTTGCACTGAAAACATTTGTTTTCACTGTGGCCTTTCAGGTTCTGTGGTAGAAGAGACCAAGTAACACTTTCCTGGACCCACACAGTTACGTTGTAGCTGGAAAAAGAACCCCACAAACACCTCGACTTACGGCCTCATTTTTTCAGTTCTTAAAGGCTCCACATTTACTGGCTTTAGCAATAAATTCCTTTAGCAGGGGACCATCCATTTGCCAAAATGCTGTAGTTTGTGTCACTTCTGTCAAATGATTGACACAAAACTTAAAGCAGAATTCCTCTAAGTCCTAAAGAGGTGGGAAAAAACAAAAAGAAAAAATGTTATCTTTGCTTTCAATCACAGAAAATATCATTGAGGCACAAATGCCTGTTTATATTTTTTCAGCGAATTGGACAAACAGGCCCAGTGTCTCTCAGTGTTTCCCCCCAACAGTCACTATGTAAATACAACAGAAAACAATGATTCTACCCACATGTCACTATGTAAATGCAGCTACAAGAGGAAGTAACCAAAATTTGTTTCTCACTATATAGCAGCAGTCACAAAAAACAGCTTTTCTGAGCAATATATATTTTAAGTTCTCACACTTTGTTTCATCTGCATTCTCTGACAACTTTGAAACTCCAATGTAAATAGGAGATCTTGAGGTAATTATGTATAACCAAAACTGTGGATAAAAAAAAATCAGCTCTTTCACAATATGAACAAATCTATTTGTAAGGTTTTGACTTCCTTCCTGCTTCTTGAAGGGTTTAGCTAGAGCCTTCAAGTTCCATGTCCCCAGGCTCAGTGCACATGTATCCTGACTGGATAGTTTGTACAGCAAAGATTAGGCATAAGGTCATTCTGTGCATTAGAAACAGACTCTGCTACGAAGTACTTCACAGGGCTCCTGAATGTGATTCAAATGCAGTACTGGAGCACAGCAATGCTTGCAGAAACACGGATATTTGAGTTTACTTGGAAGTGACTCCCATGCAGTAATTAGAAAAGCTTCACAACCATCACTGCACCCAGGTGATGTCAGACAGAGAGAATGCCTTAAAGAGCACCAAAAAAAAGGCACAGTCCTTGTCAGTCTAAGGTTCCCCACAGAACACTTCTCACTCAGATGATTTCCAACTCCTCCTTTGAGGAGGAAATCTGCTCTGTGGTGCACATCTAAGCTGCTCTAAGGAGGATGCTGCAGCCCTGACAAAAGGGCAACTGCCCACACTGTTCTAATTTCTTTATCAGATGTTTGTAGGACTCTCTGTATGTGAGAACACACCCTTCTCTTGGCTGCTCAGCAGGCTGGGCACTGCAGGAAGGCATAACAAACTCTCTAAGCCCCGTGAGGTAGGAAAGACTGAATAATATTCATGTTTTCTCTTAAGGTCAATACTGAAACTAGAGCAACTGTGTGTGCTAGTGCCAGTTCTTGACACAACAATAATATAAAAATATATCCTGGCCTAAAACCAGGCATTCTGAAGCTGCAGATCTTGACTTGTGTGGCATCTGTGCAACAAAAAAAGACAAGCTTATTAGAACTGAACACTGACAGTTGTGGTATTTTTTAATAACAGAATTAACTAGCATTTTAAAGAAAATTACATCGTACACATTACAATATTTTGCACTGCTTTATTAAAAACTTCATATTCCAAGTCAACGCAACAGAAGCATACAATAAACAGAATTATTGTAGTATTAGTAACTCTGGAAAATCTAAAGTTCTGTATAAAAAAAAAGGCTGAGTTTCATTTGCAGATGGATGAGCTCCCAGCAAACTACTTAATACAGACTTAGGTGAATAAAGGCACAAGGTTTAGCTAAGAATTATTTTAAAAGCTACAGTGAGAAGCTAGCCCTGACCTAATTTTAGCCACTTCAGTCAGTCACCGAAAGAAACTGCAGGAGTTTCATGTCATGGAGGTATTTTTAATTAGTGAAGCAGCTTCTTTTAAGTGTTCTCTTCCAGGCACACCACCCCCCTGAGAGAACTACATCAGCCAAGCAATTCCAAGCCCCCTGCCAGCATTGCAGCATGTAAACCCAATTTTTTGTTAAAGCCCAACCCTTCAGCATCACCCATTCTCTCCTGGAAGCAGCATTGAAGCCTATGGCTCGAACTTTACTTAGGTAAGGAGCTACAGGCGTGGCAGAGTAACTGGATTTTTTACAGCCCTTACAAACAGAATCAATCACACACCTAAGACCCATCCTGCAAACCATCCCTGGAGGCTAAAATATGGGAATCTTCCTATTTTTGATGAACTTCTATCAAAGGCATCATTATTCACAGTAGATCAGAAGCCAGGACAGACACTAACACAGCCTTTGGGTAAGGTCTATCAAACAGGCATCACACCTCAAGGCTTTGAAATAAGTTAGGGCAAGCTGCATGCCAGCTGCTGGAAGTGAAGTACAGAAAAAGTAATAAGTTGATTTACTGAGTACCAAAAAAAACTGCTTTGTAAGCATAACCAACCAATTGTAAAGTTGCCAACACAATGCACAGATACTACTGAACATAAGCAGCCAAAGCAAGCCCAGGAATACTTCCTGATTAGTTCCTAAAGCAGCATGTTAGGGATCTAGGGGTGAAGTCAGACATTCCACAGTGAGGAGGTTTCACTCCCCTCTTCACATACTGTTGCTCAGCCTTCAACATTTATAAGGCCCCTGAAGCAGTTCCTATCCTGACACTTCATTAGCATACTCTGAAAACTGGAAGTGTATCTGTACCTAACAAAACAAAAAAGCCAAGAAAACCCCACCAACCAAAAAAAAATCCCAAATGCACTCAATCCCCAACCTACCACCATGTCATCACACACAACACACAGCCTTACAATTAAGTAACTTAAAGCTTAAAAGCCTGCTTTTCATTATGTTACTTTTTGTTTAAACCTTCCCCTTTTTTCAGAGTTAGTGTTTCCATCCTCAGAAATATCTGCATACTAGTTCACCTTCCCAGTACTGGTTTATGGGGAAAAACTAAAATAAAAAAATGAGATAGAAAAACTGTATTTGCCATGAGAGGTAAGTCCAACATTCTCAAATTTCTGAAAATGGCAAATAGAATTAAATGAAAGTAAGAGAGAGCTTATATGAAAATGTAACCAGCTGCTTTTCTCCATAGTTTGTCAGGAAGCAGCCACCCATTTAAGAGATTGAACTTTATAAGTTTACCTCTGCATCATATCTGACAGCAGCAGAGAGCAATGAAAATGCATTTTCCACAGTAATTCCTCTCTTGATAATGTGCTGACACAGTTTTTTCAGTCTATTTTCACAGTATGAAGTAGCCAAATCCAAGAGCCCTGCAATTAAAACATCATGGTATCAGTCAGTTGTAAAATTACTCATTCAACATCTGTTTCTGCTCCTGCAAATCTCTGTATCTCTATAATGTGCTTTTTCCAAGTAGGTTACTATTCAAAAATGCAGATTAAAGGCAAAGAAGGACTTTTTATTACCTCATTATGCACTCCTGTTAATCTCTATAAATATGAAGGCTGTCTTACTAGCTTGCAGACCTAGTGGCAGGCACCATAGCATGAGTAAAAAACTATTACCAATAAATGGGCTTGAATTACAGCTTGCTGTAATTGCTCTGCTGTCCAAGTTTCCTCCCCATTAGATTTACTGAGATTCTTTGACAGTATGCCAAACAGTAACTGACTCAAATTAGTAAAATATGCAAGTATTTTCACCCAGAGAAATAGTTTCTCTCCCAACCTTGACCAAATTGCTCATAGCTTACTTCTAAATACACACCACTTTTGCTGTAGTTAAGCTTGCTACAACAGCATTTTAAAGACAGCTGAATTAATCACCAGTAAAACACATTCTAGGCTAGACTAGAAGCCTGTCACTTCTAATTTTTAGTCACTTATACTGCAAGCCCTGCCCCAGTTTTTCTGGCTGTTGCCTTCTGACCCATGAGCAGTACCTATTGCATCTTCAGGCGGGAGGTCAACGCTGTCCGTGTACAAGTACTCGAGGAAGGCACGATACACAGGGTAGGAAAACTGGTCTATTTCTATCACCTCCTTCATATCCTCATTCCAGTATGACTGGAACATGGTTCTGAAGTGTTCACACCTAGGAGACAGAGACATCATCTGGAGCACTATTATACACACACACAAATGTTACATTACAGTCCCCCTGGAAACGCATATTTGGGGCACTCTGCAATACTCACAAATATTTTACTATGCCCCATCAGGGCCAGCAGGCCACATTTTGGTTCCTAACACTGTAGACTTCATTATGCATTTAAATAAAACTCTTATTTTGCCCATGCTACAGAAACACCTGTGTATACACTGCAATCACACCAACTTAACAGAATTTATTATCCCAGGAAAAGCAGGCTCAGTGAAAAATTAATGTGGACCCTCCTTTTACCATCACTTCATTTAAAGCTATTATTATACATGGATACTATCTACTACAGATTTTGGGGTACCTCCTTCCCTCTGACTGTTTTTTGCCCCTTTGATGATATCCTAAGTTTGTTCTGTACCAATAAGAGCTGTGAAACACAACCACTACCTGATTTTCAGAACAGCTTTGTGGACATGGATGTACTTTCCATCCACACGGAACTTCAGGTCTGAGGTTTCTGGGCTGTCAAACTCTTTCTTCAGAGACTCTGCTACTGTTAAAAAGTCTTCATGTTCTACAGAAAAAATTTCAAAACAAACAAAACGAGATGTTAGGAGCATCTCAGATGGAACATACACATCACTAACTAAAGCTACCAACTCAACCAAGAGTTATCAAGGAAAACAGATCTGTGTCAGAGATCCACTGGCTTAAGCAGCAAAACAGGAAGGATTAATTAATCCAACAGCATTTCCTGTTGGGAAGGACTGCTCCACAGCAGCTACAGGCAGCAGTGGTCAGCAGTTCCCATTCCATCCCATTACAGAGGCAGCACAACAGCAGGGAAGTACCTGGAGAACTCTGTCTCCATGTGGGCACTACCCACAAGATTCCCAGCCTCCAGGCAGCTCAGTGCTGGTGGTGGCTCAGCTCAGCTCTGCCCCCTGACCTGCAGAATGCTGCTAATGGGAGTCTGCAACACCCCTGAAATCCCTGGGGAAGGGGCCTGCAGCACTCCAGCCACACTGACACGGTGTGGGCTGGGCCTAAAAAGAAAACAGGTCACCACATGGTCACCTTTCTGTGCTGGCAGACTGGATACAGCCTGCAGGCTGATGAGGTCTTTGCCAGGGCTCATTAACGTGAACTATCACTGACACCAATTACTCAGTTTATGAGTCAGTTATAACAACACAAAATCCAGCAGCAGTGCTGCTGAAGGTACAACCAAGGACACAGAACCTCAGCAACTCTGGAAGTGGACTAAAGCAGAGATACCACAGTTTTCTCTATTGAGGCCTGTGGCACTGGTCTCACGGAGGTCCCATTCTGTGTGTCTCTAGAAATCGTACAGGAGTTGCAGCACAAGTTGTCTGAGGATTTTGGTAAAGCAAGGCCTCTGAAATTTCAGAAAACCTAATTTAACCCACTATTTTGATGCATCTTAGAAGTATGTTTCAAAGCACATGGCTTCTAAGAAGTGAAGCATGGAAAAGAAAAACAAATGGATTTCTACTAAATGAAATACAATTTGTCTCCTGTGTCCCACAGGACTGTACAGTGCTCATCCATAAACAATCTGCACATCACTCTTCACTGTTAGGGACACTAAATTATTTCACATGTAAGAAATACTGCTGGAACAAACTACTCAGAACTGTCAAGCCATGTCTGTGCCACAGAAGACCTTGCACTCCTCTGTCTTACATGAATCACCCACAGAAACTGCATCTCCTGTGGCCCAACTAAGCCATGCTCCAATCCCTCTCCATTTGCTCATCTGATCTTTTTTTGCTAGGTCATGAGCTTAGCTTAAGCTATGCAGATCAACTTTCACTCCAAATACTTTCAGTCCTGCAAATTTGTATTTCACCACAGTCAATCCTGAGTGGCTGATTCATTTTTTTGGCAGGAACACTGTAACTGTAAGTAGAACAATAACCTTTACACAGAGTTAGCTCTCCCTAAGAAAACAAAACAACAGCAAAAAACCCAAACAAACAAAAAAAAACCATAAGAAAAAAGAAGGGTTTACTGCTATGTGATGAAAACAGGTGGGAAAGGAAAACACATATGGAAAAGGGAGATTTTAAAATGCTCACAGAATTAATTCTTTTGATTTAAATATTCAGTAAGATTGCCAGAGTAAGTGGGGAAGAATCCCCAAAGGCTAAGAGGAATTAAAGTGCAGGTAACAGAGGTCAAACACCTGGCTATACTCAGTCTGGGAATACCTCATAAAAACAAGGGACTTAAACCAGGGAGAGATGTCATTTAAACAGCTCTCACTATTAGCAAAAGGCAACAGACTGGACAAGCATGACACCTCCACAAGTGTGGAGGCAAGAGAGAGCAAGACCAGCACATATTGCAGAGGATTAGAGAACGGAGAAAGTGACAAATGGGATAAAAGCAGACTTAGATTTACTCAGGAGCAGACTGCTCAAAGTTAATCTTCTCTCTCTTTAGTATCTCTACTCAGTTCTCCCCTACAGGTGAGATGCTGTTACCTGGACCTCCACAAATGTGATAATGTGCTAAATGAGAAGTTACCACAGAGAAGCTGGGTTAGAACAGGCCAAATGCAACAGTAAAGTCTGAGAGACTTAAGTGGAGAGAGGTTACTTGGGATGTGATCCCCAAAAACAATTCCATACAGGGACTAACAAAATTAGGGTCTGTTTTCAGTATGAAAATAGATTAGATGTCCTAAGAGATCTTGAGAACTGAGGCAGCAGATGTAAGATGAAACAGCCGTATTTTTTTTTGAACATGAAAACACCTTAATATTTGCCAGGAAGTGCAAGCTAAGCCCTTTATATCCTATTTGGGGTCAAATAAGAATTAGCAGCATGTGGATCAAAGAAAATCAAGCAAAAAGGTTTGAGCTTATTTGCTGGACACAGAGACAGCATCCCCCAGAGTAATCCAAGGCAGTATAAGAAGAGAGTTCCAACAGAAAAAGCAATTATATGAGAGTCTTGTTTCACAGGGACTATTATTTACAAGTCTGCCCATCCTTAAGGATAGTCAAACTAAATATACTTGAGACAAATCATCTCATGACATGAAAACTTGGAATTCTGTTATTTTCAAAACAAGAAAACATAGGGGAGAGATTTGCTCCTAGAAGGGCAAATACTAAAGAGGAGAAACTACAGATGACATTTAAACTCCAAGGTTGTTAGATACCAAAAAACAAGTCTCGGGAGTAATCTTCCAAGCAGGAATAGTTTTAAGAGGAAAAAATCCCCAAAGTTTTGTTAAATGACTCAGGATTCTTCCCTGGACCTGGAGTTCAAACAAAACAAACATAAGAAATACACTGTGAAAAATGCGTATTTTGTGATTGGCTTTTTGCAAATATTAAAATGAATGTTATATGTGTTGTGTTGGAAAGTAATGCTGTATTAATTCTCTTAAGTAGTGTGTTAAATATAGTTTTAGGTTATAACAAACGTTAAAATAGAAGCTATGCTATGTAGGATACTTTTTTTAAAGAAAGGACTCGCAGTGAGATAGCAGCCACAGGACGCCTAAATGTTTTGGAGAAAAAGAATTTATTGTTCCTTTATCAGAAGAAACGAACTTCTTCGCACCTCGCAGGCGCTGTTAGGATTCAGAGGAAGAAGCTGACGATGACCAGACAGAATCCTGCATTTGAATGGAATTTATGCATCATGTATGAGGTGTATGAACATGCAACAGGCTGTTGCTTTTAAGGGTTAATCCTTTGTTAACGGGGGTCCTTTTTCGAGCTTGTGCGGCCCAGAAAAACGTACCTGGATGTCCATAACTCTTTGTCTCTATTGTGTCATATTGTCCTAATCCTAATTGTCCAAATTATTATTACTCTAATTGCATTACTATTTTTATAACCATTTTATTACTATTAAACTTCTAAAATTTAAAAAACAAGTGATTGGCGTTTTTCACACACAATACTCATCGTGCAATGGTAAAAACAGGGCTTGCTTTGGACATACACTGGCAAACAATCTTGTTACCTTTACCCTGGATCCCCAGCTGCTGAAATAGCAGAAGGAAGCAGAAGGAAGAAACAACTAGCCACTGAGTTGCCAAGCTTCCCTCCTTGTAACACGAGGCTGCCAGGGAAGCAGCATGCTGTGCTAATCACAAATGGACCCAGGGGCAGCGGGAGGTGGAGCTCACCTACGGAGAGCAGGCGCCACATGACGGCGGGGGTGGCGAAGCAGGCGAACACATCGTCGGTGCAGGCGAAGTGGGTGAGGTGCGGGAAGGTGACGGACTGGCCCCGGCACTGCCCCCACATGTACACCTGGCCGCTCTGCGTCTTGGCCGCCGACGTGTGCGCCGAGTGGCAGGCGGCGATCTCCACCACCCTGCGGGCACAAGGAACACTGTGAGGCACTCGCAGGACTTCCCAAAGGCCTCACCAAAACAACAGCCAGTCACACTACGCAGCAACATTCCTGTACTTGCAGCAACATTCCTGTACTTGGGTTTTAGTCCTGCAGAAATGTGATACTGCTTGAATGGGTATTAAAAAACCCACAATTACATTTTCAGGTTGTACATTTTATTATAATCAGATATTGCTTTAGCTATGTCATTCTTATCAACTGACTTTCCTCCTATTTTTTCATAACCATGGAAAAGGGGATGAAGAAAAAACAAGTTTTGTTTTTTCCCCCCTTAAAACCACCACACATCAGAAACTTATTCTCAAGAAGAAATTTCTTCTACCTCCTTTTCATTTGACTTTTGTAGGTTGACAGAAATCTGACCCACTGCCTGTACTTCAGACTTCTTATTTTGCTCTTAAGCTTACTTTCCTCAACACTGAAATTCAACATGAAACACAGTGCTTCATTTGAGGGGCATGAATTCTTTAAGAGCTATGGTTGTTTTTAAATAAAGTCTACACAGTCCTTTCACCCACCTCACACAGTTTTTTAAAATACTAAAGCTGCTGATGCTCACTTATCTATCCTGTTCTCCCGTTGCTCAGGCAATCCCTAGATTCTTATCTGAAACATTCAAGAACTGAGAAGGAACACAATTCCAATTAAAACACCACAAAGACATCGCCAGAGTTTCTGTGCATGTGATAAGTAAAACAGGGAGGGTTCCCAAGTTCAAAATAAAAGCTATGCTTTCCTGTTTTTTCTCTGTGGTAAAAAACACATCAGAGGATTTCATGCTTTTGTGCCAGAAACGCATCAACCAGGACAAACAAATATCTTTCCAAACAATCTAAGAATACACACACAAAAATGTGTGTTCCTTTACAGAACAATGCCCATGAAGAGTTAGATTTTTAGGCAAAACCAGAAAGTTTTAGCACAACATTCATATTTGAAGTGCAAAAATTATTTCAAGATGAAACTCAATGAATCTACATCACTTTCAGCATACGTATCAATAATTTCTGGCAGAAAGAAAACTCATTGGTTGTTTTACACTGCTGTCAACTTATGAACCTCTATGCAACATCTCTGCAAGACATATCATAGAGTATTTATTTCAGGGACAACTTACTTTTTATCACAGCTAAACTATTCCCTCTCTCCAAACCTTCTTTTCTTAGCAGAACAGATTCTTCTTTTTACAGATTATACTACACTTCAGCAGTACAGCAGAACATGTACTAAAGCACACCTATGGTACACATACTTACAGTACATGTACAGGGTAACATGTTAACCATGCATTTAACACCAAAATTCAGGAAGATGACCTTCACAGCTGTTCCTCTGAGCTAACACAAAATGAAGTCTAAATCTGTATACGCAACATTTTTCAAGACAGCAGCAAATGGAACCTCCTAAGTAACTGCTGCCAGCATTAAATATAAATGACAAAAGAATTACATAAACTAAAAGATCAGGAGCAGCAGTAATGTGTTTCATGGTAAATGACAGCTCACACACTTTTAGCACTGTTTCCAAGGAAGCAAAGTCAAGCAAGATGAGTAAGTTCAAGTGACTTATCTCTCCCTTAGATCCCAAGCACAACTTCTATGGTGTTTCTCCCCCTCCTTCATCCATTGAACAAATGCCAGCTTTTTTATAACCCCATGCTTGAGTTCACATACTGTTCTAAATGCAATAGTTCCCCTTAGTTTACTCATGAAATAAATCACTAACAAAACTAAGTTGATTGATCTGCAAATGTACACATTTCTCTTTCACTGCTTTTTAAAGAACATTTCATTTTCCTTTGCAGACAAACCAGTCCACTTCAGTGGGTTTTATTGTGATAGTTCCATTCTTCTTTCTCTGACACCCATTTTTAAGATCTTAAACATTCTCAATACTGTGAAGCTTTAACTTCAAGTGTGAGAAACAACAAAAAATAGGAATGACTTCCCAAATGGGGGAGAAAAACAAAGCAGAAGTGTTTCCTAGTTAAGAGGAGACTGCAAATTAAGAGATCTATAGACCAAGACAAGATACATTAATGCGCCCAGAAAACACACAAGGGCCCAGAGAATGGGACTGAGGTCCACAATTGTAGGTGAGCAGCAAATGAGCTAGCCCCAAATATGAGGATGATGAAAGGGTGATGAAAGAGGACTGAGAAGGGTTAATTTCATTCTTTTATGAGTCCAGGAAACTAAAAAACTACAAACTACTAACTGGTACAAGTAATAAAAATGGGTGCTAACTGTTCTTAGCTCAAGCAACCTTGCAAATTTAGTTCTGTTATCATGGTGAACTATTTAAAACCTCTCAAAAATTGTTTTTCTTCACATGTCACTTCTTGCAAAGGTGGTGTTTCCTTTCTCCCCACTTTTTCTTTTTTTCTTTTTTTTAACGTAGGCCTCAATTCATGGCTTGGCTTATGGATTTCATAGCTCCAGTTTTAAGCAAAGGATATACAGAATATATCCAGAATAGCATAACTCTTATTCATTCATTATCTTTCAGTATCAGGTATGTTTGTGTTCAATAACCATTACAGACGGCAAAAGCACTCGGTGCTCATTGTAAACACTAAGTTACCATCCTTTCCCATATTTTTAACATCAGCAACAGAAAAACAATCCACCAAGCCCTACACATGCATGCTTCCAGTGCTAGAGACTGCATAACACATGCTCAGACTTCTATCAACCCAGAAAGAGCTTGAGCAAGATTACCTTTCTTTTTCCATCATGATCTGCACAGGGCTGAGCTGGTTACTTTTATTGCCAGTCCCCAGCTGCCCGTAAGTGTTAGCTCCCCAGGCATAGAGCAAGCCCTCATCTGTTAGTGCTAGAGTGTGCGCATAGCCACAGGCAATCTGTAAGTAAATGTATATAGCGTTACTCCTGAACCAAACACAATGAGAAACAAAATATCGCACACATTATCATGGTAAGTATCTCAGGCACTCTGCACCCAGCCCCACAATGTGATACTTCTCAGTACAGGCAGCTAACACAAGGTATGTTGGCTGTAGGTACTGCAAAAGTCCCAGCTTCATTAATTGCATTGGCTGCTCCCAAGTAACTTACTGCACACTACAAGTCTCCCTAGGTGCTACCTGCTTTCTTTTCACATGAGGAACGTGGAACTTCATCACATCTTGCAATGCTCTGAAAGTATTTCAGAGCTGGATTATTCTGAATACAGTATGAGTATTCTGTAATGAGGAGAGCTGCAGTTCAACAGCCAACAACTCCTCAATCCAACTCACCACATTCAACTCTACAGAACCTTCCCAAAAAGCCAGGAAATCCCAAATTTTAGTTTAATTCTCTAGCTAGAAAAAAAAAAATAAACCCAACCCAAATCCAAACAAACCAAACTAAACCCAATCACCAAACAATCAAACCCACCCCCATGTCTCATCTTTCCTCTCCCCTTGCTTCTAAAGGACTAATTAGAATACTTTGAACAAATCTGACATCTGATTCGCCTTGTCTTTGACTATCACATTTCATTTAACTTTGTAACAAATGTGCAATTTGTAACCACTGCATAATTCACTAGTAGTTACAGAAGCTAACTTTAAACCTTTCCAAGCATTTACCAAAGCAAGTACTTCACAGCTTACTTGCAGGTTGTATAAGCAAAATATAATTCATTGTAGCTTAAGAAAAAAATTCAGCATTGGAAGTAGTGAAATCTAGAAGCAGGTATAATACTCCAAGGAGAGGTTTCCAGCAGAAGGTGCACTTTCACTTCCACACTGGGCATACCTGGAGCACACAGACGCTGTGCAGCGCTGCCACTCTGCACGGGGTCAGCTGGTTCCCGTTGTTCCCCAGCCCGAGCTGCCCATTGCCATTGTAACCCCAGCCATAAACCTGAGTGCACAAGAAAAACAAAATTAAGCCACTCTTCACCAGGAGTACAGAGCACTTAAGACCTAGTATCAAGCACAAGCCAAGAAAAGTACTTATTATTAAAAAATTGTGCGCTATCTGAAGAGCAATACAGAGAAGGCTGAAAGATATTAAGTAAACTGCAATGACTTACTGCACTCAACTTCTCCACCTTGCATTTACCTTTTAAAGAAGCTAAAAAACATGTCTTAGAAGTACCAGGAATTCGGCAATAAACTCACACTACACCAAAATCTCTCCCATAGCATCAACACTTTGACTTTTACACCATTCTTTCCCTTATTACTTTTCCTTTTTTTTTAAGTTATTCTGATGAACTGATCAGTTTAAATGGAAGTCCCCAGTTTATCTCTAATTCTCCCTTTAGTTTTGTTACAGTGGACACACCATGACATACATAAGGACAATGAAAACCCCTCTCAGCTTTAGGGACTTTGCAGTCCTTCCATTCACAAGGAGATATTACCCTCTGTTTGGTGAAATGAAGTAAAATAGAGGTCACAGTTCAAACCTAAAAACAAGACAGCACCATAAACTTATGTCAAATGGAACAGTTGCACAACGGGAGGGCAATGTTTAAAAAAATGTTTTGGGTTTGTTGCTGGTAATTAAGCAATGTCTTTAAAAAACAGGATCAGCCAATGTATCCTTGCAGAAAAATGAACTGTTTGATTGTGCACGTTTTAAAGAAATAGACTAATTTAATGAATTAAAAGAATTTAACACAATTTATGTTAAGTAATCTCTTGCAACATGAAGACAGACATGGTTAATACAGCTGTTCAAATTCTTGCAGTTGCAGACTTGGTAAGAATTGTGCTCCCAATACAGTCTTTGCCATAAGAAGGAATATTGAAAGACTGCATCTCCAGTCACTTGCAGTGTTTTCCTGCAGCTGGCTCACAGAAGTTGTCAGGACAACTCTGGCAATAACAGCCCTAACCTGAGCACTCCCTGCCAGCATTTCTCCATATTCAGACACCAGCTTGGTGGATTCAAGTAACAGAGAATGAGGGAATGCAGCAGCAGCACTTACCTCACCATTGTTTACTACAGCCATGGAGGAGGTCTGGCCACAAGCAATGCCAACCACAATTTTGCCCTGCAAGCAGTTGGAAACTCTGCGAGGAGTTGGCTGGTTGGCTGTAGATCCAGATCCAACTTGACCGCAGTTATTGTAGCCCCAAGCGTACAGCTGTCCATAAAAACAAACAAACAAAGCCACACAGTTTAAAGCTTAATAATAGCAATGATAGCAATAGATAATCTTCCCACAGGCAGCCCCAGATTGGGTAAACTATCCTACTTAACAGGCTAAAATGCTTAAAGTTCATTTTCATGAATGAAAATTATAAACAGCATTAGGACTCATTTAACAAATAAGAATATAGCACTTTTCCAGCTTATTGCAAAAGAACAGCATCTGACTAAAACAGAAAATGAAGACAACGTAGCTCCGTATTAAAGACAAAGACCATAGTGATTGTCTTTATCATTTCATTATCTTGAAAAAGGAATGCAAGCCAGAACATAATTTGTTTCCCAGACACACTTTAATTCCCCAGTTTAGAGCTATGTAGTTTTCTTCAAAGAACTCTAAACCAGGTTTATTGCTGGACACTCATCATACCTCTTCTGCATTGTTCAAGAGCTGTGAAAGAGCAGGGTTTTGTCAGTTTGTGTTTCACAGTAGCATTAACAAAAAAATCCACAATTTCTGTCAGTTTAAAGTTTCTTGGGGCAAGCTAGTACTAATACAAGCAAAAATATGAGTTCCTTTTATCTGAAAGTCAAAAAGACAGGGAAGCAGTTTGGTATAAAAACATTATAACTCCATGGTTTTGGTGCCTCCAATTTTTATTACATGTATACATGCCCACAGCTTGGCATAAAACTGTTTCTGAGGGTTCATTCTCTGGTGCCTCATCCAGTTCAAAACTCCGGCCTCTTGGAAACACCTTCCACAGACATGCCTGGCAGTACAAGCACAATGACAGGTACCCTTGTGAGAAGCCTACACATCCTTTGGTGCCAGAAGCTGGCTGTTTACTGCAACACCAAACCAAGAGTCATTAAAAGTCATTAAAAACTAACACCTCCATCAGCAGCAAAAAAAAAAAACCCAACCAAAGACAAGAACAAAAGACCTCCCACCAACATAACTCATTTACAATGAACAACATGAAAAAAAAGAATCAGTCCTTTGCTTTTTGTTACTTCTAAATGCTGGATCTTTGATTCCTACTGAATATTTGAAGATGTCTTATAAAATACTTGAATTTTAATAACAGAAAATATTTAGGTAGAGAATCTCAGAAGGTAGATCAAAATCCCAAAGAACATGCCAGAGAAGCATGAATGTTTGCATTCCTTTCATTCTATCATTAAAATACTTCTTTTTTAAATTTGTACTGCATTAAAACTGCACTGAACCATACCAACCAATTATGCCAGGTATTTCCACAAATACTTCCAACTTCAATGTCTCCCTGAGGTTTCAGGTTTATTAGGACACAAGGGGGCTGGCAGCCAAATCTTTCTATAAAGCTGCTTAACACATTTTGCTGCTTTCAGTGCACTCAGTTCTGGTAAAAGCTCAGAGCACAAACCGAGGCACACCAGGGATGTGCAAGGCACACCAGGGATGGATTTAAAGGAGCACAAACCTAGTTACTGCAAGGCACACCAGGGATGGATTTAAAGTACATTAATGAGCCACACTGGCAAGCCAGCTGCAAACACCAGCTCCATGGTCAACACAAAGAAATTTCCCTGCTTCCACTGAGATTTCAAGCATGTCACATTTATGACAAGAAACAGCATGGCCTGCACAGGCAGCTACCACACAGCAGCTGGCACCTCTAGTGTAAGTAGTGCATGAATGTCCTCTCCTTCCTGCATGCTCACCAAGTTTTATAGTTTAACCAAATCAAACATGACAGCACAAAATCTTTCCTAAGTGTAGGCTCTTCTTTCAGACCACTTAACCCAATCTCTCTTTCCTACCCTTAAAATACTTGGTATTACTGTTGCACTATTAATCCATACTGGGCCACAACACAGACATGCTGAGATTACCAGGATGAGAAGAGCTGTAGTTTCCCTTTTCACTGTCAAAAGGTTTTAAAATTAGAGCTTTTCTTTTGTTAGGGCACAGCTGAAACCAGATTTTCCACTGTGCATACATTGGTCAAATCTGCATAACTGGAAACTAATTGGATGTGTTTCCCACAACACATAGCCTGAAGCCTGAAACAAACAGCATGAGCAGACTTGGATATAAACCAAGTGCTCTTTCATTAGCTACACAACAAGGTATTCTGAGGTGTGCAGAGCAACATTCTTCTGCAGTACCAGTATGGAAATGCAAGAACACTTCTACAAGAAAAAGACTAAAAATTCTAACCCAGTAAATACAAATTCAACACATCCCCTAACTAAGAGAACTGCAAGCAAATAAATTATATTTTGCAACTCACAAACCATTATTTCACCCCTAAGGGGCACATCTTTCCAGTCTCACCCCTGTGAGAGAGACAAAAGTTTACTAAGTTGTATTTCCCTTGTTCTGGGGTTGCCTTTTTTTGGCAAGGGGGGGTTAGTAATTTGGTTTTGGGGTGGTTTTTTCTTGTTGTTGTTGTTTTCAAGTCTGCTCTGAAGAAAAGGACATCCTATTTTGAGATAGCAAGAGAAAAGATTATATTTGTAATTACACTATAGAAACAGACAGAAGTTCAAACTACAAGGTCACCTCCACTATTCACTTCAACGAGGAGATTAAGAGATTTGAACAGGTTTCAACTTACATCCCCATCCAATGAGAGTGCCATGGAATGATGAGAGCCACAAGCTACTTCCACCACTTTCTTTATTAAGAGATTTGTGCAAACTTGAACAGGAGTAATGCCCTGATTGGTTGTGCCATTTCCAAGTTGGCTGTAACCATTATGTCCCCAAGCATACACTTCACCATCTGCAAAAATATTTGCGATGAGAACCACTAAAAATTCCAGGGAGGTTAAGACAGAATTTTAAGAAATTAGCAAATACCAACAGGGAATTGAAAGGATATTAACAAAAAGTGAAACTATTATAAGAATCATCTGTATGCTAGAAAATTACATCCTTTGTTTTACATTTGTCTGTCACAGCATATCCTCTAGATTGTGGAAATACATGGAAGTGCACAGGTAAGACAAAGTATGTCATAAGTGACAGTGTAAAATGCTCCAGCCTCAACATAGTGGAAATGGAAACTTTAGCAATTACAAAATCCATTTACTTCCACTTAAGACCAACAAGAACCTCTTAGTGTACGTTAGCCAGTTAACAAGTTAATACAATTACACTATAATCCATTCCTGTTAAATGCAAGTTTAGCTTAAAATCTCTAACTTATGTTTCTATACTAAATATTACTTTTCTACCTTCAGTACAAAGAACAACATGGGGTCCACTTCCATAACTGAGACTGGAGATCTTCTTTCCACATAAGGCTTCCAATTTCTTTGGTACTATTGTGCTCTGATTATCTCCAGTTCCCAAACAATTACTGCAATTCAGTCCAAAAACAAATACCTGGAAAAAAAAAGAATACTCACTTCAAATGTATTACACTCAATTATGCACAGATGTGTAATACTCAGGTCTTCATTAACTGAGGACAGAGTTTCACCTTGGACCTCCAGGGGCCAGAGACATCCCACATGGAAATTAACAACCTCAAGAGACTGCACAAGGGCACTCTGGATGTTAAACTGACGAGTCTGAATTATTCAGATTTGTACAGTCCTGGAAGTTAGGCTTTTTATTTTCAGGAACTGCACCATAACAAGTGGAAAGAAAGTGGAAGCCACCACCTTCTTTTAAAAGCAGTTTGTAAATAGCAAATAAAGCATAAGCATGTAAAGAGCTATATTGTGGGAGGCTCATCCTACAGGCACTATGGATAGGACTTTGGGGGAAAAAAATCCTTCTCTACCCAGTCTTACAAGAAACCTTCCCATTAATACATCCCAGAACACCTGTCTCATTTTCTTTGAGCAGCACTATGCTAACACATAGTGAGTTTCTGAATCATTAAAATCTACAGATAATCTTTCACAGTATTTTTTACTTAGCAAGCCATAACCTCATTTTCTATCTTCATACCTGTTTGCACTTAACTTCAAGCTACCACACCTTCTTTTAAATTCTGCCTGTCTTCCAAAGTGCATATAATCCATCCTGGCCTTTGCCATGCGAAAGTTTTCTAAACAGTCCATTTATATTATCCCCACACAAAACTTAAAAAAAAATTCAAACATTATATCCACCACATTTTAGCTGTCACGTAATGCTTTTGAGAAGCTATTAATCTACAAGCATTCTGAAACCAGCTACTTGTGGCAGCTCACCTCGTCATTGTGCGTGATGTAAATGGCTTCATTGGCAGACGTCCCGAACACACACGCTTTCCGAATGGAAGCAATTTCTTGGGGGGAAAGTAAGGTAAATATTGGCCACTTGCCTACGTCCACCATGATGCTGCTGTGTGTCATGACGCCTCTACAAGCAAGAGGACATTGCTGCAACAAAAAAAAAAAAAAAAAAAACAAACCAAAAAGCTAATTAAAAAGAGTATTTTGCACTTTCATTAACAGACAGTAAGGGAAATTCCTTTACGTGGAGAAAAGACAGGTAACTCTGAAAGTAAATATTCTATTCTGTATGAAATATGTAATTGTATTTCCATGTATTTAGGTGAACAAAAAGCTAGTCACTGGAAAAACAAGTTGTTTGCTTAACAGGGTATTTAAGTAAACTATATTCAATAGGGCTAAACATTTGCTCTTTAACAAGCAAACTTATTAAAAATTTGTGATCTAGCAAATATCCACTGGTGGCAGAGTGGAATTCCGAGGGAATTTTCAAAGGGGATTTCAGCTGCAATTCTAATTTATAAAATTTTCACTTGTATTTTTTTTTGTTATCTTACAAGTCATAAATGCCACGTAAGCAAGCAATTGCTACATATGTGAAACATGCAAATAAAAATAAGGCTGGGGCTGTTGTGAACATGACCCAAATCTGCCATCTCTTGTGTAATCAAAAGCTGTTATGGTCAAAAAAATATTTGTGAGAGCAGGAAAGCATGAGCTTGTGCAATTAGGCAGTGAAACACATCTGAGAACAGCAATTAAGTAAAATTGCCATAATCTGCTACTTAGAAACCAGGTGGATCACATTAACAGCTGGAAACATGACAGGGTATAGAGATGTTTGCCAATGAAAACAAACATATAGAACCCATTCTTCTCCAGTGCTCCCTCTTCCCAATTTCCCCAGGATGACTGCAGCAGCTCAGGAGCAAAGCTGACAGCACAAACACCCAGAGCTCATCGAGGCACTCAACCCTGCACATCACATCGCTCACACCCTGAAGGGACTCTGCTGCTTACAATCTATGATCCATGCCCAGGGCTGTCAGCAAGTTCTGGGAAATGTGGAGAGCATTAGGTGAAGAACTCCACAGAATGTCAGTGACAAGACAAATCACCATAAAATAGTAAAAACCAAGGAGGCAGGGAATTGTTCCATGGGTAAGAATTGCAGTCTCTACCCAGATGCCATCCTCTCATCAACACTTAGTTCTTTCCTTTCCATTTGTTTGCTACAGTGCAACCCAATCCCCCTATTCTTTGCTTTGCTGCTTTCAAGTCAGGCTACCTCCTGATGGTGCCTGGGTACCAGGTATGGATAACAGTGAGAACACAAGACAGCCTCTCTGCTCTTCTTCTGATGCTTGGTTCTCAAACTGGGCTGACACCCAAGACTGGGCTTCAGAAAGCCATTTAACAACAGCAGTCAATTGCTATTCAGTGCAGATGTTTCTTGGAAGAAGGGAATTAAAAAAACAGCAATAACAACAATTAAAAAATTAATTTTGAGACACACAGAGGTCACTGTGGAATTATGTCCATTAAAAAAATAGCCTAACACAAAACCCAAGCAGAGTTGCTTCCTTATTAGATTTCATAACTTTGATCCAATAAACCCTGCTCTGCTCTACAGGCACCTCTCTTACTAAGAGCCTGACTTAACTTTCCATTTCACATTTGAAGCAGATCTTGAAAACACCTGAAATCTCCAGATGGCAAATGCATAATAGATTTATTTGTAGAATAGTTTTTGTTGGTTTTTTTTTTTTTTTTGCAAGTCTACCTAATGGCAAGGCATAGCACATTCTACACAGCTAAACAGGTTTGGATGCATTTAAGCCTTCTTAATTTCTTTCTAGTGCAGTTACAAGCACAGGCTAGTTAGTTGCTAAGATTTGTCACCTCACCTTGGCAAGTCTTTTAACATATGACACTATCAATCAATTAAAACAAGGCAGCAATTACTTGTTCTTTCGAGCAGACCAAGGAAGTGTCCCTTCTGACTTCACCTATTTAACTTGCCTCATATAATATACAACTGCCAAAGCACAAACTTGTCAACCTGGATTTTAAGAAAACTATTTTCTACACTGAAGTAATTTTCAACATAACCTGTGAAGACAGGAAGACAAGGTGATATTTTGCGAGAGAATATCCTAGCCAATTGACAAGCTTTACAGCACCCAGAGAACCTACTCTACTCTAAAAGTAAAAAGTGTAATATGTGTTGCCTTTTCTCTCCCTTGCTGATCTGTGCACTAGGTCTCCAATCTATTTGACTTCTTTCTCTTTGGCTCTGTATGACTCAGATAATCACTGCTCTCTGACAAAACCTTTCCAAGCACTTCCAAAACTTATGCAAGTTATGCTGCACTTCCCACACCTCACAGCTCAACCTGACATCTTGTCAAATTAATACTGATAGATAAAAGCTTTCAAGCACGAGACTTCCCAAATTGGAGATACAAGCAATTAACTCCATCCACAGGTGAAGATCCTTACAATTGTTAACAGGTGTTAACATTGCTTTTCCCAAAACCACGCTGTATATTTTCAGCCATTTCAGCTGTTACTACAATTCTACAGTTATTTCAGGGGTTTTCCTCAAAAGGTTCTTAAGCACAATTCATCTGCCACTGGCAAGCTTGTTTCTTTAATAAATCGCAATCCTAAATTCTATCCAGGATTTAGCAACCAATGAAGGTTCACAAAAATCCTTAAACCAAACAAACAACAAAAAACACTCGCTTGCCTTTTATGTAATATGTACTGTTTCTCCTCAAAGACACACTTTTCCCTTATCTTGAAATATTAACTACTGTCCTTAGATTCTGCTGTTTGCTGGAGTACCTATCATCACTGGCTTTCAATATTTCTATGGTAGCAACAGCAGCTGTTTTCCTTTATCCTTTTGTCTAAGAGAAATTACATATAAACCTGAAAGTTCTGGGCCTTATACACTGACTACTGTTTCTTAACTGTAATTGTGCATAGAAAACTGATTTAACTATTTATTCTTCATTTTCCACAGAAAATAAATGCTCCACCTAGGCAGAAGCACCACCTTTTTCTCTCTAAAAACAGATTCCTTAACAACCCCAGCCAATTTCCTAGGTGCCCAACAAAAGTTCTGGCAGTCACAGGAAGGAAAAACAATCTACTAGTGAGGAAGAAAGTATTTGAGAAATCTATTTTTAAATGTAGGACTGTAAATGGAGGTATCAGTAAAGTCACCCAGTGTTAATCAAAACTGAAACCAAACTGATTCTAGCATCCTGTAGGACATACAGCACACTTCCCAAAAGAGCAGATGCTCTGTGATACCATGACTGACCCTCACACCAAGCACATGCTTCATCCGTGCACAACATTTGTCTGAATCTGGCGGGGACAGTGGAAAGTTTCTTCTGGGCAAATCCTTGCCACGGAAGGCTGATGATCCAGGAGACTCCAGACATGGCACCACAAGCAGCAGCACAAAGAAACGCAGCGTCCTTCCCTCACCCTTCCTGCAGAGTGTCAGTCCCACACCTAAGGTTATTTACTTTTCTTGACAGGACCCTGCTACATCACACACCGTGCAAGGGCTGCACTTCTGCTGAGAAGTTTGTAAGGGCAAATGTGCCAGATGGAGCCCCAAGCAGCCAAGGTACTTTAATCTGCATGCTAATAGCTCTCTCAATATATTAGCTTCAGGCTATTGCTCTGATTCTGTGTGCAACAAAGCAACAGCAGCAGCTCTGAGGAGTATCCCGTCATATATCAACACTCAGATCTTAAGTTAATTGCAAATAAAAACCTTATGAGTATAAAACCCCTGAGCTTAAACTGGTTGCCCAAATTGCTTTTAGAAACACTGCATGCCACCTTTCAACTGTTAATTTCTGCTGCATGATGCAGAGATAAACAATTATACAGCACAAAGCTTTACTTCTGCTGCAAAATGAACCAGCAGAGGGAGTTTATATCAACAACACCCCTTCTCACGGCTCTGACATCTCCAAAATGATCCAACAACCTCAGTATCCAAACAGAAACAAATCACTCCTGGAATTTCACTCGGGCTAAAAATAAGTAAAAAGGGCGACTTGTAAAAGAAAGGAAACTGAACTGGCCACATATTGTGATGAAAAAGAAATTGACCTCAGGGTAAGCACCAACATTAAGGGAAAAACATTTACATCTGCTCACAATTTAAAAAAGCCACACACTTTTGGAGTCATAGGCACCTCAAAAATTCTGTGTTAATCTGCTGCCTACGCATTCATCTCCTCAGTAATTTGCTTACTAAATAAAAAGCCTGCAAGCCGATTCACAGTGGCACATGAAAGACAAACATGAATCCTGCCTTAAAAAAAAAGGCAGCGTTTACAAAATGCTTTGTTAAAATTATTTTAGATACTGTTCCACAGAGTTTATAGTTCAGCTAAATAAATCCACGCTGGATAGAACAATAGCCTAACACAACATCCTACCGGGAAAACAGTACCAATTGTCCTCGGGACAAAAAAACTACAGTTAACTCCTCAAAGATTATCCCCTTATTTGCAAAGGCTGCTGGAACACAATCACACGTTTGTTTGTTTCACTCCCTCCTCAGGCTCCAATGTCGCAGCTTATTCCAGCTAAGCAGACCTACTCCTGCACAGAAAAACTGCAGGCTCAGGCCTTCATTTCTCCTAATTGCCTTTGGGAATTATGAACAGCAGTGAGAACACAAAAGCTGGGATATCTGGTTTTAGAAAAACACAGAGTGACTGGCACACTTAATCCCTTTTTAATTTAAGTACACCTTAACCAAGGAATTATCAAATCCTTCACGTCACACCCATCTTCCCCCGGTCTACATTTGCTTTTTTTGATTTCATATTTTGGCACTGAGAAGGAATAGAGAAACCATATACTATCATTATATTAACAATACTATTGATGTTAAGTAGATGTATGAACCAAGGGATGCTACTGAGCCATTCTCCCTGCCAGTGAAGAGACTTGCGCTCCCTGAAAACGTGCGCCTTAACTTATTTTCCTTGGACCTTACAGGAAGCAAAATTTCTATGGTGAAACTCATGTGTTCCAAACCTCTACACAATTTATTTTCAGATGCCCTCAATGAGCCACACAGGGGAGGCAAGAACTGCTGATCCAAGGGCTGACAACCAGACCTCCTGTTTGCTTTGAGCAGCCAGCTGAGAGAGGTAAGCAAGCAAAAAGCACCACCATGCACGTCAATGCCACTGAACGTGACTGCTTTAGCCACAGGAAACCATCCTTATGAGGATGACAGTCATCCGCCCACCATAACAAACCTCCAATTACAAAACTGTAATTACAACCACACTTTGCCTTATTTTCTTTTTTTCCCCCTACGCTAAACCATTAGTGCAACGTATCAAATCCATTCACTGAAGACATTTTCTAAAGCAATGCCTGTCTTCCAATCTGACACAGAGAGATAAGCGTTCAAGAGGAATCATTCACATTAAAGCAACTAAAGAATGAATGCATCTTTCCAAACAGCTTCTAAAGTTTTTCCAAAAATACTCTGTGCTCCAAGCACATTTCCATTTATGATGTCTTGTACCCTCTTAATCCCACCCCTTGTCGGAACGATTAAAGCCCATTTTACCTTCCGTCAGTAGAGGACAGCACAAACGGGTCACTTGAACTTTCTAAATCAGAACCCTGCAAGTTCCTTATAAAACAGGCAAATATTCCTTTAGCGTTAATTTACAAGAGTTTTCTAAACTGAAACTCTGCAAGTTCCTTTAAAAACACAACAAAGCACAGCAAAGCAAATCCCCCTTCAGCTTAGAAGAAGCGCGTTAAAAACCCGAATAAACGCTGCAACTATTCATAGAAAGCAGGGCAAGGAAGAACAAAAAGCGTTGAGTTTTTCCTGCCCCTGGGTTGTTTGTTTTTTTCCCGACCAGCCGGGTACCTCGAAGCCGGCGACAAAAGGGAAGGATAAACCGCAACACCACGAGCCAGGAAAATAAAAGTGAAAAAAATCAGTAAGACCACACAGGGTTAAAGACGTGCAGTAGGAGCCTTCCAGAGGGCTGTGGGGGAAACTGGCTGGCGGCGAGACAGACGCGGGTGAGGGTCCCCACCCCAGCCCTGCTGCGGCGACA
>NW_005054322.1:4663900-4664259 GCF_000277835.1 Geospiza fortis
CGCGGATCGCGGGGACAGGGCGGTTGGCAATGACTCCGGTGTTATCCCGAGTCCAACCTACCGCCGACCGCCACCGTGTCAACCAGGCCACGGCACTGAGTGCCATGTGCACCTCCAGTGACGGTGACTCCACCACTTCCCACGGCAGCCCATTCCAATGCCAAGTCACTTTCTGAGGAGAAATTCCGTGGCACAGCTTGAGGCTTTGTCCTGCCGCTGAATTACCTGGGAGAAGAAGCCGACCCCCACCTGGCTCCACTCTCCTGTCAGGGAGCCGCAGGGAGCGATGAGGTTCCCCCACCCCGAGCCGCCTTTTCTCCAGGCTGAGCGATCCCCTCAAGCCCGAACTCCCTCAGACG
>NW_005054322.1:4664351-4670270 GCF_000277835.1 Geospiza fortis
GGCCCCTGTCCGCCCCGCATCCGCCGCGGCTCGGCCCGGCTCCCTGCCCGGGCCGGGGAGCAGAGCCCGCCCGGGGCTGGATCGCTGCTGGCTCTGCTGCAGCCTGGGGCCTCAGTCCGGGTGGGTCCCAGAGACAGGGCTAAGGGTCTTCTCACACAGTCACTCAGCGACTTCTCTTCATTCAAAAGTATTTAGGCAGCCTATAAACCCCTGCTAGACCTTAGCGTTAGCACACTCTTGTCCCTTCACTGTTCTTTTCCAACACCTGCACATCAAGTAGGCAGGATCCAGGAAAGGGAAGATTGGAAACCGGCATTCCCAAGAGAAGTCTTTTGTTAGCACAAAGTTGTTACCAGGAAATGGCTTCCTCCTTTCTCAAAATTTACTTTTTTTTTTTCCTGACAGTGGGTCAGAAGGCAGCTGGGGTTTGCAGGGAGTGGAGAACTGATGGATCTGAAACATAAAGCAGTAGGGTCAAGCCCACTGGAGGTATCAATCTCTTTTTGAGGGTGGTCAACTTAAGAAAAAGCTAAATTCAAAGAAGGGAAGGAAAGGAAAAAAGAAAAAGAGAAAAATCAATTTTAGTAATCCAGGGATCATGTGTGGATGGGTTGCTCTAAAAGGAAATCAATGACGCTGAAGAAATTCTGCTCTGGAATACAAGGCAAGGAAAGCACAGTGGTAGGTCCCGGGTAGAAAGAGAATTTTCTTGCCAAGTTGCTGCTTGCTGTGCTGCCAGCATCAGGAAAGTACTGCTGAATACATTGTGGGAATTCTGAAGCAACAGAAAGAAAAGGCATAAATAAGATACATGGAAAAGTGTCATCAGTGCCTCTGTGGGGGCCCAAAAGGGCCAGAAAGGGAGCATACACAACATTTGTTTTCAGCTTGTGTTTGTGTCTTCGCAAAGGAGTTGTCTGTCAAGAACAGCTGCCTTTCCTGACGCTGCTGGGAAATGGTGCAAAGGTGGAGCTGCATAAACAAAACTGTGATTTTAGTTCTGCAGGACAGCCCTGCTTAGTTACCATATGCAGAAACCCAGTTTTTTTAACAAGCACCAGAACACAAGCTCCAAGTCAGGGGTTTTTTTATTCACATGGGTTTATTTTTCTTATTATTAGTTATCAATAGTCACTTTTCACACTAATTTTTCATTCACTAAGTCCTTAAACAGCAGTTGCAGGCAGTTGGTATTGTGTCTGAGCTTTGTGAGCAGCTGAAACAGCTACAGAAGTGCTCTGTGTAGAGCAGAAATAATTTTATTACCTAGCAAATAACTAGTTTCAGTTCTTTTTCTCCCAGTGTGGCTTTTTGCAAAAGCCAGCAATAACAAAAAGCAACCTTCCTCTAACATTTCTTTTTCTACAAGGAAAAGGGTTATGAAACCTGATATCCGTCTTGGAAAAGTTATGACCGACTGGAAGCGTTATGAAAGCATTAAATAGGCCAACCAGGCAAAGCAATGCTATTCAGAGACAAGTTTTGTAGAACAAAAGGAATTGTTTCCCAAGACGCCACACAGATAACGAGTGTGGCTGGCCTTGGTGGGTCAGCTCAGGTGCTGATCCCTCTCTCTGACACCAACAGCCTCAGTTTGCATCTCTTGGTAGCAGTAGCAGGTGACTGTGAAGGGCTTTCCTCAAGTGACCATAGTGGGGACACTAGAAATTAAACATGGAGAATAGCTTGGCAGGGAATTATACCCCAAAACCTCGGGGTTTTGGAATTATACCCCAAAACCTGACTCTGTAATTCCATTCCTAATCATGTGTTGTCAAACCCAGAGATCACAAAGGTGTGCATAGTCATAGATAAGCCCGAGTTTACAGGAATTTATGATCTTGTTAATTGTGGATTTAAATGCTTGTTCTGTATCTGCAGCCCTGTAAGTGACCACAAACAGTGAAGAGTTGTGATGGCAACTGTCAGTGACCTGTTAAAGGATATTAAAGGAAGAAAATTCTTCAAAGTGTTTCTTGTTTTTCTCCTCATTAAGCATCATTTTTTTCCATCAGTGGGTTAACTGTTTTCACTCAGACTGTGGAGTCCTAGGATATAATGCCAGCTAAATCTGATGTGAAAACAATCTGGAGACAAATGTGACCTGCGTGGAGCTGACATCTCACTCCAGTTCTGTTCTGCAGTGCTCACCATCCTGTGGCACACAAAACAAACCTACAGCTGCTGTTCAGCAAAACCCATTTCAAAGTGATCCACCTCCAAAAAAGGAAGGGCCTGCCCATAAATCAAAGCAGGAACTCTGACATCTGCTGTTTGGCAGCAGCTGATTCCGCTGGAGGGAGGCTCTCCATTGAGAAATGTGTGGGAAAACATTGACACTCTGTGGCCAGACAGATAAAATGCAACTTGTGAAATTTCATGGGTTTTTGTCACTTTCTTCCATTTTACCAAACAGAAATGTAGTAAAGAACAATTTGTAGGGTTTTTTTCTTGTTGATAATTTCCAGTATCTTTTCAGTAAATTTTATTTATTGGTATAAAATGTCCTAAACAGGCAAGCTAAAACAAATATCAAAAACAAACAATTAAACAAAACTTTGCAACCAAACCTCCTGAATCTAGGAGCCCTGAGAGTGAAACTGCTGTGGCTCTGGAGCCTGTCAAGTTGCACAAAGTACATTTTCAGGTCCATGCCTGCACTGTCATTTTAATCCCATTTTCTTTCTCTGGAACTGTAACAAAGGAAGGCCATCTTAAAGGGAACTGGATTTCTACATTGCAAAGAAGGATTTCCTCCAGATGAATCTGGGGAGATGAATTTCATCAGCATATCTCCAATTTATAAATTTTTACTTCCCATGGAAGTAACAGGTAAGATATTACCTATATTATATTTAGTGCATGTAGGGAGTAGGGTTAAGCATCATTAGATAGTCTCTTTAGGGCTTCCTCTCAATAGAAACCAAAGGAATACTAAAAAAATGCCCCCAAAAAGCCAGTCCTTGCTTCCTGGCTTTTACATTCAACAGATGGAGAAGGAAATACTAGGAGGCAGGAGCTTTTTTTTGGCACATGTAACACTGATGTTTTTGTAAGCGTACACATTTTTTGCTCTTTTTATTTTCCTCTTCAACTAGAAACACTAATAATGACAAAGAATTGAGCTTAAGGCCTCACAAAATAGTCAGAGCTGTATTTTAATTAGTTTCTAAGCCATTTCTAAAATGGCTTGTGTGCAGTATGTGGCACATACTGTAGGTAAGGATGCCAAAGAAGCTTAGTTTTGAGTTGTCCTGAGGAGGCAAAGATAAGATGTTAGGGGTCAAGGAGGAAGAGATCTGCGAATTTAAGACAGACAAAGAAGGACCTGGCATGAGAGTTTCAGTGACATAAAAGAATTAAGGGCACTGCCAATTTATGTGGGAAAAGCTAAAACAGTTTGGGTAGCACTTGAATAAGTATGTCTGGAGAGTCCTCTCTAGAGGACTGATAAAATTCTGCATCCTGATAAAACTACAAACAGCTTTGGAAACTATAATTTCAGAGACTAGAGCAGTAATATTTATGAAAAATATGCTACAGTCATATACAAAGGACACAGTAATTCAAACAGAAATCAAAGCAAGGCAAATAATTTTCCTTTCCATGTCGTCTTGCTGTTGAAATATCTGTCAGCTAAGAGATGAGAACATGAGAGAAAAAGTCTTTGCTCTGTGCCAAATTTCTCCACTTTCACCTTGTTGTCAGGGTGCAATGCAGAGAGTTAAGGCAGGATCTGATGGTCAGGACCTGTCCCGCTGTCCCCAGCCAGGGGGCAGGCAGGACTGGGGCACATGCAGGGGCACCACCAGCCCTGGCCATCAGGCAGCTGTGTTGAGCAGGGTCTCACACCCGTGGCATGTTTGTGTCCCTGTGGCTGCCATCCTCCAGCACAGGGGTGAGTCCCAGCAGGCCAGACAGGTGGGGACTGAGAAGAGACAAGGACCTCTGGGAACTCTGACATGGCATCAGCGAGGGTGTAGCAGGTGAGGTTTTGTGCTTTCCAGCCAGAGTCACTTCCCTACAGGAAAGAGTTAACTGGAAAGCACGAAGCTGATAGCCTATCTGCTGCCAGTTATGCTACCAAAAACCATTTCCCTTCACCAAATGTTTGTCCCAGGAAATGAGGAGGAAACAAGGACCACAGGACGAGCTGGACAACAGTGCCCTATTTCCAACCCCAGCAGGAGTGCCCTGGAGATACCAACAGCTCTCAGAGTGCTTGATGGGCACCCAAAGGACAAGTGCTTAACATCTGCTGTGTCTTTTGTTGTGTGAGTCTTGTCATTCATTCTGAACTTCAGGGTGTTGATTCAACTTCAAGATCACATCTTTTCAAGAGACGTCACTGCAGGCTGGCTTTTCTAGGGCATGTCGTAACCTGTGGCTCTCTTGTGTAACTTTCAGACTATGCTAAGCCATGTTTCAAGCCTCTGGGAATTTGTCTCAGGAGGAAGCATCTTGCCTTCAGCTGCCAGCTCTCACAGCCACCCACTGACCCTGATGGAACAGGCAGCTTGCTGGGCATGTGCCAAGTGAACTGGCACGAGTCTGTTAGCAGGAGGGAGTTTCCTGCGGGCACGCCAGAAATCGGGGGCAGAGCAAGAGGAATGGAGCAGGATGCAGGGAACAAAAAGGCCAAACTTCTGTAAGTCTGAACCCTTGCATTTGGCTTTGCTGTGGTTTTAGCCTGGGGCCCTGGCTAGGTCAAATCCAGTGATCCCAGCAGGTGCACAAGGAACTCTCACAGGCCAAACACAGAGAAGCCCCCATCAAGGTCACTGCCAGCAGTGGACAGGGGGTCTGCAGGCCAAGACATCTGCCTGTGTCCAGGCGTCCTTCAGCTCCCAGAGGGCTTTCTCACCAGCTGCTGCTCTGAACATGCCCTCCATGGGTGACCCTGCCATGTATGATCTAGTGAGGAGATCCTGCAGGAAACACAGGCAGGGCTGGGTGCACACAGGCTTCGGTGGCCTTTCTCAGGGACACAAGCACAATTGGATGGGGAAGCACACTCTGCCTTTGCTGGACTGAGATGTGCTTGTTGTTCCAAGCAGATGCCATTTGGATGCACACTCACAACAAGGACCAGAACTACGGCTGCTATTCCTGGCTCTGTGAAGGGTTGTCTCCCTGGAGCTGCCTTCCAAAGAGGTGGCACAGGTTGGAACAAATATGAGTTAATATAGTGATCAGGACAAAATCCCTGTAATCAGAATATTTAGGGCATGGGAAGGAGGGGGGGATTGTCTCCTATACTACTAGTACCGATTATTGCTTTTTTGGGATGAATCTAGGAAGCAGAGAAATGCATGCCTAAAAAAGAGCAAACAAATAAATTGACTGAAATTCTGTGAAACTATAAATGGAATTAGCATTGCTTCTGAGAATTCAGGGACATGACACACAAGACAAGAACATTTATTCTGTCCACAGAATACACAGCTTGAATAGGGGCTGTCCTTGTCTCTGAACACAATGTCTGAATTATTTAGTACCTGGCCTTTCTGTTCCAGCAATAGATGCACTCAGAACTCACCTTGTCTGCTTTTACTTTCTTTTTTTTCATTCTTTCTTAAACAGACTTGTAATTGCTGCTATGTATTATTTATTGGAAATGCTATGCTTTTGTAACATAGCTGTGGGCGGAACAGGCTCTGTAGGCACAGTTTGCACCCTGTACTTGGAATAATTGTCAGGAAGAAAGAAAATAGGTTCAATACACAGGGTATAAGCATGTAAAGAAAAAGAAAAAGAACTTAGAGTTTCCTCTATTTGCCCATGAATTACTGTATTCTGTGCCATAGAAAATCTAAGAGTTTTCAGAATTTTACTGAATCATCAGTAAAACTGTGCTTTGTTGCATCCTTTATTCTGGCTTTATTTCTTCTTTTTCCTTTTCCCTTTTTCCTCTTTCCC
>NW_005054322.1:4670280-4730735 GCF_000277835.1 Geospiza fortis
TTTTTGTTTTTTGTTTTTTTTTTTTTTTTGTTTTTGTTTTTGTTTTTGTTTTTGTTTTTTGGAAGCAGCCTTCTTCTGTAGCATGTGAGGGAGCAATGCAATCAAAGACTCTATCACATCATATTTCAAATGCTCAATTATTCTCTGAATGGTAGAGTCTCCACCCCTGCTTCCCGTACCTGCATTTTAATTTACTTGAAAGAAATTATGGTACTATGAATGTCTGGTCAGATGAAACAGATGTGTGCCACCCCTGCCTGCCAAGTCTCAGAGAGGATGAGCAGCAGCAAAGGCAGGAGAAACATGAAAAGATCAAGACACAATTCACTTGACCCACTGTTATGTCTAAAATTACCAACGATACTGATCTTAAAGGTATGGGAAGGTTATTCCAAAATAGTGAAAAAGCAGATCAAGGATTTATTTTAAAAACTGAAGAAAAGGATAACCCTCAGGCAGCAACACACACTTCAGAGTGTGCAAGCAGTGCCCTGGAGGGCCAGAATCCACTGTAAATTACAGATCTCTTTTCTTATCCACATCTAGGGAGCTTTCTGCCAATTTTGCACTTACAGACTGGTTTTAGAAAAGATCACCTGTGAACATATGCTGCACAATTTTATTGTTGAATCTTGAGAAAGAAGGCTTATGAAAGTCCTGATCACTGTGTTGCAATATTCACAGGGCGGTTACAAAGAAGATAGAGAATCCCTTTTTTACAAGTAGTCTATGGGAAAAAATGAGTGGTAATGGGTACAATTTACTCCTGGGGAGATTCTGATTGCACACAAGAGGATAACTTTTCACAATGAGAACAATCCACCTCTGGAATAATTTCCCCAGGGAAGTGGTGTGTTCCCCAGCACCTGGGAACACCTAAGATTTGGCTGGAGAGGGTGCTGAGCTTCTTTTAGACCATGCTTTTGCCTTGAAAGGTTGGTTGGACCAGATAATCCTCAAGGTCTGTCCAACCAGGTATTCCACAGTTGTTAAAACCCACCTTACACATCCACAAGCTGCATAATCTTGTGAAGGCTCTGGTGCCAACCAGCTCTGTGGGTTAACAATGGGAGAGACATTTATCACAGAGTTATCTTGCAAAATGTGTTCTGTTTTGTACCCCTTGCAATCTCATGCAGCCTAAGTGGGCTGGATCCTTGTGTTCTTTTTTTTCTCATGCATCTTCCTTTCTGTAAAAGATGGAAAACTGGAGTATCTTGCCCCCAGAGGAAGAAATATGCCTCTCAGTGACCAGACAGTCCCTTCCACATGCTGTGCTGAACTCCATCCCCAACAATGCTTGTGACTTGGAGCTGTCATATGGAGATTATTGCCAAGGAAACCCAGAGATGTGTTAAAAATTCCCCTGTGGGCCCGGGGAAGCAGGGGTGAATCCCATTTCTTTCTCGAGTAAAGGTGGCTAGAGAGCAGCTCTGCCTTACTGCTGTGAGGTGAGCTCTGCACACCTCTGAGCAGCCTCTTAGGAGCCAAACCCAACCAATAAAGAAGGGAAATAAACACTGGCTTTGCTGGGACTCTGCTGCTGCCATCAGCTGCTCCTGCACAGCGAGGCTGGGAGTTGTTGCAGCAGCGCTTTTTTGCCTCTGGCGTGTAATGTGCAAGGGGTGCTGTCTTGTTAAACAATTTTCTGTTCTTTTAGGGGATTTTTGTACCCCCTCAGCCACATGACTTTGCTTCACTTAAAAAAGTTAAAATGTCGTAAATACTTTGATGTAAAGACTATTATGGATTTCTGCCCCAGGAATGGCATTTTAACTCATTGTATTTCAGTAAGACTTTAAAAAAAATGCTTGTGTGCATTTTTTAAAATTGCTGTTGTTACCATTTGCACAAAAGGTAGCAAAAGCTGATGATACAGTGATTTGTTTTGTACTTTTTAACACAAGACTGGCAGAAGAATCATCTTGTTGCTCAAGAGGCTTTAAATCCCCACCCTTGAGCTGTGATTCAGCAAATTCCAGAGTAACCCTAGTCTGAAGCCCGGGTTCCTCCTTGTCCTGTCCTGCCGGGGGGTGGATTTCTCCTAGACAAGCCAATGAACAGAAGCTCATTTATTTATGTATGTGGTGAGGAGGAAACTTACTGCACAGTCTCCCCACCTCTTCCTGCAGAATGTTAGCTCTCTTTCGCACCAATCACTTCGGGTCCTGAATGGAAAGGAGTGGCAGGGGAGCCGGGGTGTAGGAACTGCTGATGTGAACATCACTCCCTGGCTCTGCTGCACACACCTCGTAAACACTCGCTCTCACCTCATCTGAGCTACAGAGAGAAGCAAAGGCCGGCTGCCCGCACCTTTCTTCAGCAAGCCTCGGGTGCTCTTTCAGAGAGGCAGGGCTGAGCCCTCTGTTAATGACTGACATCACCCAGGAAATACGCTTGCTTGCTGCTTTTTTTTTTTTTTTTGGCTGCATTCCCCCCCAACACCGGCAGTATTTTGATGGGGAAGCTGATCTCCAAAGGCTGGAGGAAAAGAGATGCTCGAGTTATCATGCTGGGGCTCGACTTTGCTGGCAAATCCACCCTTCTGTACAAACTGAAGAGCGGCCAGGCTGTGGAGACCTGCCCCACGGTGGGATTCAACGTGGAGTCTCTGAGAACTCCCTGTGGCATTTCCTTCACCCTCTGGGATGTTGGGGGACAAGACAGCCTGCGGGCCAGCTGGCCGAACTACCTGGAGGACATCAACACCCTCATCTTCGTGCTTGACAGCACAGACACGGCCCGGCTGGCCGAAGCAATGGCAGCCCTGGAGGAGGCCCTGAGCCACCCCGGCATGGCTGGCACCCCTGTGCTCCTGCTGGCCAACAAGCAGGACGTGCCGGGAGCGCTGGCTCCTGCCCAGCTGGGCGAGATGCTGCGGCTGGGGGGGCTGGCCAGGCACCGCTGGATGCTCCGGGGCTGCAGTGCCCACACGGGCCAGGGCCTGCAGGAAGTGCTGGCCATCCTGGGAATGCTGCTGCGGGGCTCAGGGCACAGCTCCCTGTCCCAGGAGCAGCCCATCACGGGGCTGGCAGAGAGGAGGCAAGATCCCGAGCAAACCTGACCCTCACATGGACTCCTCCCTCTCACAGCTGCCAGCAGGTTTGTCACGGGGCATTCCAGCCTCCGGGCACCCCTACAAGGAGCAGAGCTGCAGCTGGCACATTCTGTGATGTTGGGATCTCTCGCTGGTCAGAGTGACCCCGAGATGCGTTAGAAAGTCTCTTTTCCCAGCCCAGCGCTTGAAAAAGGAGTCAGAGTTCCTCAATTCTCGGTCTCAAGGTTGTTTATCGTATCTTATCTATAGAATTATTTCTCCTGTCCTGCCGAGGTCTGCTCAGCAGGACAGTCCGGGCACTCTGCCTGCCCCCAGGGCTGTGTTGTGTCTTTATACTAAATACTACGTGTACAATGTTTACAATTACTGTCCAATACCTATCACCTATGTTAGACAGTGAGCTTCTACTCTAAACCAGTCTAAAAGTGCCAACATCACAGCAGAAGATGGATGCCAAAAAGAAGAAGAAGAAAGGTTGGACACACCCAGATCCCTCCATCTTACCCCCTGAATCCCTATTCTAAAAACCCCAAAATCTACTTTTTCACCTTGTGATAAATTCACTATCATTCTACTTAATTTGTCATGGCTTGCAGATCTTCATCTAAGGTTGGTAACTTGCTCCACGGGTCATAATCAAAACCACAGGCATTCTGGGCTCTGTGCCAGGGTCTCTGAGACAGGACATCCAGAGGGATGTCCTGGGTCCTGACATGTGAAACACCCAGCTCCTCACCACCAAAACCCACCAGGAGGATCTCTGAGCAAAACTCCCATCATGGAGCAGTTTTGGCCACATCTCTTGGACTCTCACCTCTGGCTGCAGCTTGTCCCACTGTCACCACATTCCACTCATCCACTGCCCTTGTGTGTCCAGAGGTTCAGCAAGGATGCTTTTTAATATCTAAGAATTTTAACAGAGAGGTGTGCAAGGAACAGGAGTTTTCTTCATTCTGCATCTCTCAGCCCAGATACATCTATCCAGATGGGATGATCCTCACACGGGGGGAGCTTGGATGTGCCCCATGCTGCTCCTCTCTCAGCATGGATCACATGTTCATTGGCTGGGAACACAGAAAGCACTGAAAGGAATGGCTGAATGGGAGCAGTATGAGCTCAGGACATCAAATGGCCAAGCAACTAATTGGCTTTAGTGTGGCATCTCCAGGCATAATAATCTTCAAGCCGTGGAAACAAGCTGGGATTTGATGGTGTAATGCAGTTTGAGGATGTATGTATATTAATTTATGCGTTTCTTGTAATGGTTCTTTCTTTTCCCATTCATCATTTTTATCAAAGAATTATTTCATAGAAATGGTCCCTCATTTTCCTTGGATTATGTTTAAATATAAAGAAATCAGATGTGACTTTAAGATGCTTGGAAATACATCGCCATGGCCAGTCAACCTCTAAATATCCTCATGGTGGCCTGAACAGCCAAGACAAAACCCTCTCTCTCAGACTTTTGAAACTGCATGAGACCACTCCACATGTGTTGGTGACCATGGGCACCTCTGGGCACAGGCAGGTTGGTAACCAAAGGTCCCTCCACTCTCAGCTGTGTCCAGGGAAAATGAAAACACCATGGCAACAGGACCAGGTCCCATGTGGCAGTGATGGTCTTTGTCCGATCCTGCTCAACCTACCATTGGAAAGACCTATAAAATGTGTATCCAAGATTCTGTGATCCAGAGTTAAAATTAAAGTATTTCATAGTAGTCCCTGCTTCATTATGACATGAATGGGGAAAGGGGAGGGATAGGATACAACATTTTTATTTCTATTTTCCAATTCTGTTTCTATTCAGAAATCAGCTTCTTTCAAGGAACAGAATACTTAGCCTAGAAACACCAAGGAGAAATACACAGCAAAATCCCCCTCTGTTCATAGCAGAGCATTTTACAGTTGTTAAGGAATTAAGTGTCCAGCTGCTGCTGGAGCTGTTATTAGCTGCACTTCATAGAAGGCAGCAGCTGGAATAGAGAGCTCAAACAGTCACAAAGAAACAGAATCAGACATTTATAGGAAAGTCTGAATAAAAGAATCCTTCCAACTGTTTTAGCTGTATTGATGTAGAACTAAAACAGTGCTGCGGTGACAATGTGGCCTAAACAATCACAGTTATGAGAGTATTTAAACAGCACTGAACCATATAATTAATTCCATGACCTCTGTGCATGGTGAGGAGGACAAAATCACGTCTTCAAATCTTTGCAGGTGACATAAGCTGGTTGATCTACCTCCAGCTTGTTGCAGGCAGTCATTTTTTGTCTTTAGCACCCAAGGCTCCAACACATCTCTTGGCCATTTTGGACACAAGTTCTAGAGGCACAACAAAAAAGGCTCTGTGCTACATTGCCATGCCAAAAAAACCATTGTCCTAGTTGAGTTTCCTGGTGTTTTGGTCTTGTGTCTCACATGGCACAAAACAGCGAATTGTGCATCAAGGTAAATTCAATGGAGACTGAAAGGCTGTTGTGGTGATGTCTTACTCCTAAGTGCCCCTTGATGCCTGCATTCGACTCTACAGGATTGTCTGCTGGTAGTAAAAAGAGGCACTGAAACCTTTCCATTTTCCTCTGAGTGTTTTCTAAACTCTTTAAAAAGATAAAAAATAGGCTTTTCTGGCAGCAAACAGAGGTAACCACCAGCCTTTGGCAGACATCACCAATTAAAAATGCAAACAGCAAGGTGGGAGGTGGGGAAGAAAGGGCAATGGGAATCCTGAGGGTCTGAAACTGATGAAGCAACATTCCAGTTACTGAAATTGTTCTCACTTCCCCTGAAGCAGTAATTTGGCAAAACACCCCATCTCATGGGGCATCATGTGATTTACCATCCTTGTTTTCTGGAATAAGGCTTTTCTGGACGCTTGGTCACATTACTCAGTCCATTTATGCCATTGTTCAGAGACTGTCAGAGCAATGATGGGTCATAATATTTGAAATAGAAACACAGAGTTTACTTCTAATGATTTCTCTTTTCTCCTGTGTTGGACAGCTGCTAAAACAAGTCAGCCTAATGAGCATTGCACTGTTCTAATCAAAGGCTTGCAGGACACTCACCCAACAGCACTTAAATGTTCTGGTGTCAAAACTGCTGCCTGGTTCAAAGGCAGTCTGCAGGAAGCAGCCAACTAGAGGGAGGGAAGTTTGTTACCTCTTTCCTGGTGATTCTGCAGGAGGGCCCCTGCCACATGGAGTGATATTAATCCCTAAAACATCTCTCCTCATGGATTTCAGCCAAGAGAGCACCCTCAAACTTAGTTTCCATCTTCCTGGGCACATGATAGATGTCACAATCTTGGCACTGATTTCTAAAAACATATCTTCTCTTTGAATAGCAGGTAGAAGAAAAATCCTTAGAACTTTGCTTCAGGTTCTTCACAAATCTGAAGCATCCTTCAGGTTATTTGTCCCAGAGTCCATTCTGATTGCTCAAGACCCTTTTTTAGAAACTTTGCTGGATGCACTCTGGTGTGTATTAACCTTTACAGGGACATAACCAGAATCCATAGTTGTGCATTAATCTTCCCAGCCACCCCTCCACTGAGGTGAGCCATACAATCATCTACCCTTGCCTGGGGCTGTCCCAGCAGCCTCCCTGCCCAGCCCTATTAGCAATTCCAGTCCCTGGGCCTCCCACCATCTCTGTTTCGCAGGGACCACTGCAGCGGGAGTTACCACCATGCCTTGCTGTTTTTTCAAGGACACCAAGACACTTCACTGCTCTTTCACACTGTTGATGAAAGGACATAGCTTATTCCTCACTGATTTACTAACTTTTCTGTGGTTTTAAAGCAGCTTCCTGAGTATGAACCCAACACAGATTCATTTTTTTAATTCTTATCAAGAAGTTTTCCATCCTACTCCAGGGAGCAGGAAAGCAGCAAACTGGGGGGAAAAACACCAACCCAAACAACCAACATTAAAACCAGGAAGGACGATTCATGTTTCCCTCTTCACCAGCTCAGGAAGGGTGACTCACCTTTTCCCTGCTCTCTTCACAACTTCCATTTTCCAGCCAGTCCATGACACAAAACAGTTTTTACTTGCACAGCAGCTGATCTCTGCTGCTGGCATTGTTGCTTTATTTTCAGATGGAGCTACGTGCCATTTGTCCTGCAGTTCCTGGTGGAGCTTCCCTGATGGGTTTCAGTATTGCTGAAGGGCCTGAGACCAGAGGGGAACCATGAGATCCTAGGGCTGCAGGGTGAGGGCATGGACAGTTGCCAAAAGTATTTCAAGAGGGAACAGGCAGGCACAGGGTGCATGAGAGGGATTTGTGACCGGATGTAACACTGGGAGGAGAGTGTTTGGGCAGCAGCCAGAGACCTGGAAAATGCTCAGGGGAAGAAAGGTCAATAAGAAGTTCTTTAAAGGCTAAGAAGAGTTTTCTTTTCAAATACAATATGGAAAAAAAAATATTCCAATCCCCCTTTTTTGTTAGGAGACAGGCTGTATAATGCAGTGAAATGTCTTAATTTTTGCTTAATACACCTAACAGCTGTAAAGTAATTTCTTCCTCTTGAAGAAACCCTGAAATGCCACCTGTAAAGATTCTGCACAGGTAATTTACCAACAAAAAACAAGGAGCAAAACCGTGTGTGACACCATCTCTTAAAAGAATCAAAACTGCTAAATGGTATTAAAAGCCAGTCATGCAATAATGATTAAGACAAATGACAAACTACTGTTCAATACATCACAGCTTCAAAGGGTTAATTAACTGGCCTTCATCTAAGCTTTCCCACACTTGATTTTTTCATGATGCATTTCCTTGAGACGAAGCCCTGAGCCTGCCATCTGGATATTGTTAAAAATGCCAGGTGAAGACTGGGATTTGGGTTAGGAACTCAGCAATGCATCCATAGCCAGGAGCGCATCATCCCCACATCTCATATTTCACACTTGCATAAAATTCCCGCCAAAAGGAAAAAGAAAAAAAAAAGATAATTTAACCAACTGCTGCAACCCAGACCTGACAAGTGTGTCCCCCTCTGCCTCTCTGTGGCCCAACCAGAAGCACAAACCTCTGCTCCAACCCAACCTGGACGCTTCTCCTCTCCGAAGTCCTAATGCTTTAAGCCAGACCGGCACCATCAATGTCTTGTCTGCTAATTGCTGTGAGAAACAATCTCCCTGGAGCTCCTAGAGCTGACAAACTGTTCTTTAATTCTCCCTTACATCTCAGATTTTTATTCGTTTTTTTTTGGCCTGTGCTGGCTGAACACATTTGGATGTGGCAATGAGGGTTTTTTTCCAACAGGCCACAACCACTTGCACAAAAAGCCCTGCTTGGTGAACAGTGGCTCTGCAGCAACACTTTGCCTTGGGCATAAGAGAAATATTTGCTTTTTAATCGAACAGTGGTGGGGTTACGAAGCCACTGGTTTCTGCACAGAGACAACAAAGTCACATGGGCCCATGTGAGGCTTGATAATGGTGGGAAAGGACTTTGGAAAGACCAAACCAGGGGTTTCCGGAGGAAGAAAAATACCAGCTGGGAGGAGAGTAGTGACCCTCATTTCCTGGGGGATCAGGAGACAGTCTGTTCTGCTTATAAAGACATAAAATTTACACCTCATCATTTTCTGGCTTTTGACAGCACTTAATAGTAGTCCATTTGTTTAATAATGGTGTAAATGAAGACTAAAAGTCTTCAGTGCTAAAAGTTCACCTTTCAACACAGGCTAGTTGAAAAAAAACCAGACAAGTTGCTCTTTTCTGCACCTTATCTTTCTTCCACACCACAAAACCACTCACATTGCTATCTGTTCCCCCAGCACCATCAGCAGAGGTAACAAATGACCTTGTTGTACCCTCCCCTGGCAGAGCTGAAGACCCCATTGGCCAACTCCACCACTGCATGGGAGTTCAAGTGCTGCTGGAGCCAAGAAAATCGCTGGAAAACAGATCCTTAGAGAATTAATTCCTTGGGAAAGATGAGGGCCTCCACCGGAGAGAGAGGCTGAAAATGCCTCAGAACGGCTTCTGACAGGCTGTGCTTTCCTGTGCCCTCAGGGCTGGCCCTGGCTGGTCCTGCCCTTGCCTGTCACTTGGATCAGCAGCCTGTGGAAATGCAGCCCCCAGCTGCCCGGTCCAGGCCACGCAGGAGCATCTCACAGTCCTTGCCATCTTCCTCCCAGGAGATGCATCCTCACTGAATTATTTCAGTCTCTTTGGGGCTGGAACTTCATGGATCTCCTTGCCATTTTCTTGAAGGCAATACCCCAGGAAAGACCTTTAGATGACACGCCTGCTGTGAGCTTTGAGACTGCATGTTATACTCATGATAGAATAGGAATCTAAATAATACAGCGGTTAAAAAACCCAAAACAAACAAAACCCCCCCGCCAAAACAGACACACAAACCCTAAAAAACAGGGACAGTGCAGGAAATTTCAGCTGGAAAACAAAAGCTAGGCAGCCTCAAGTCAGTGGTTCAGTTCCAGCCATCTGCTTTATAACACTGAGCAGATACACACTGAGTATGGAGCACATGATGCCCGCACCAACTTTCCCTGGTGTAATGGAGGGGGACAGCCTGACTTGGGCAGTCAGTCCCCAGGCACAGAGCCTGCAGCTGGCACTGACACTCAACTAGCAAGGAGCTTTTGCTTCTCTGCCACTGCTTTTAGCTCTCACACTCTCTTAGGTTGGAAGGAATATGGAAGCAGTTCAGCAGCCTGGTGTCTGATGATTCCCAACAGGGGGAGAAGAGAGCCCCCAGGTCCTCAGTGGAAACACTTTAGTGCTTGCAGTGCTTCTCTTTGAGGAGGTGACTGGGACTGAGGTAAGAGCAAACAAAGGCCCTGAGGAATACTCTTTGTATTCTTGCAACTGGAAGCATGAGAAGCAGCCTCCCAGTTACATCAAGAAAAATAATGGACCTCAGTAAACTTCCATTTCTAAACATGCAGGACTCACATTTGCAAATTTTCTTTCCCATCTTTAGGGACCAAGTCTTTCTTCTATTAAATTTAAACTAATACACAACTGAGGTGAGTAAAACTCCTAGAAAAAATCAGGAGTTTAAATGTTGACTAAAATATCAAATACAGAGAAAGCTGTGACCTTTACAAGAAGTGATTTTCCCCCTTACCATCAGTTATTAATATTTCAAGAACAGACCTCTGGTTGAGTTCACATAAAAACACCTCCCTGGGTAACAATAGCCACACAAAGCTCAGTGCAAACTCTGGCTCTATGCTGCTGACAATGAGGTTGCATAAAAGCCCAGCAGTTCGATGGCAAGGAGAAAGGAACACGCTGCTGCTGCAAGAGCAAGGTGCCACCTTGGTAATTACTCCCCTTGGACTGGGCCCTTTTCTCACCAAAGGGTTAAATATTTTAGCACAGAGCCCTGAAATGTGAGAATTTGAGAAGGATATTACAGAGCTGGAAGTATTATTGCTAAATATCCAGCACATCCAGCTCCCTGTTAATGTTCACAAATGAGCCTTTTGGACAGAAATTTTTCCATGTGAGATGCAACATTTTAGCAGCAATTGAAACAAACACAAATTTAAAAGGTGGGAGGTTTAGCCACTTTTTTTCTAAAAGTTTTTATATTTGTTCCAAACTGGTAAAGGCAGTGACTGTGAGATCTGAAACAACTGAAAGAGCACTTTTCTTTTGAAAAAGCAACACATTTTTCTACATATGTGATTTAAAACATGAGAATTAGGTAAGTAAAAATTCTCCCTCTACACCCATCGCCTCCTGAGATTTATGTGCTGCCATGCTTAACATGACAAAACCTATGACCAGGCAAACCACTCCTAGAGAACCAGTGCCAAATAAATACTCTCACAATTACTGGGCCAGACCTTCTGCAAGCTGGTGTCATCATGGCAAGAACAGAAGGAATTTATCCTTTATTTTCAATGTTCTAACGTGCAGGCAGTATGCAGATTTCAGGGAGCTCTACCAGGATATAAAAGTACAAAATGCAGAGGAAACCAGCTGCAAACTGCATCAAACAGATAGAAAAGTGATGAGTCTAATCTCAGGGCAAGAGCTGCAGCTTCCCCTGAGCATTTCTCTGCACAAACCTACAACTCACTTTGCTGAAGCCCACCGGCAAAATATTTCAATTTCATCCTCCCTCTTTGTGTACAAACAATTTTGTATGGGGGATCATCTGGCTCCATGAATCAGGATTAAAAACAATCAAATACAGCCACTAAAGATGATCAGCCTGCAAATAGCAGGTGCAGACACGAGCTCCCTTACACTTCATTTCAGCACATTAAAAAAATCCAACCACCAGTGTTCCACAGGACCGTACTTAGGAAAGAGGATGGTTAACCCATGTTCCACACCTCTGCGTGTCCCTGGAGCCTATTTAGTGTATGGAGCAAACGGAGAACCAACTTCCTCCTGCAGCTGCCCCAACACATCCAGGGAAGGGTTTCCCTGCAGGGTATCTAAATCCTTCACAGAACTTGCCATTCTTCCTCTGAGGTTGTGTGGTGACATTCACCTATTCTACTGCTACAGATGAAGGCAGAGAGCTGCCTAAAGGCTCCAACCTTCATTTCAAAACAAAAGAATCATCTTATTAACATTCTCAGGTGTGGTACACAAGGTTGCTGTCTCTCCAACATTAAAACCATACAACTAAGGCTGAAAAACCCCAGCTTTTAAGTTCCTTTACAAACTGGGTTGCTGCTCGAGAGAGCTGTATCATGAGTGCATTTGAACACGAAGCTGCTCGTGTGCCTGCAGTAGCAGCTGGAGAGCTCCAGGCCAAGGCAGCAGCACAGAGCAGACCTGCCCATTACCGTTTCTGTGACAGGATGGTGCACACACAACCCGGGATCAGGGAAGCAGAAAGCTGCTCTAGCTCCTAACTCTGCATCTTGACACAAGGCAGTTTTCCTGAGCAGCCTCAAATAATGTCCCAGACTGAAGCAGACCAAACCTGTGCATCTCAGGCAGCTCCAGCTCACGCTGCTGTCAAGGTGACAGTGACAATCATAACAAACCCCTGCAGCAAAATCTCCCAAGGCTTTGCCTGCTGGAGCCCACAGTTTTCTACTGATTGGGTTTTTATCCTTTTCTTCCTGAAAAGGGCTTCCTAATGGCTTGGCATAATTTGTTGTCCTACATATGTTTGAATAGAAGTATAATTATGCCACAAAAAGGAATACATTTTATGCAACAAAATAGAAGGAACACAACACACTGCATTTGGTGGAAAGGACTAGTTTGAATGACATTCAGAATCTAGAGGGCATTAGAGAAGAGCAGAATAACAAAGTGGGCCTCAGCTATCTGAGATTAAAAAAATCAATGAAACATCTGCCTGTCAGTGGCTCTTATTCATTTCTCTGTTTAGCAGATCAAGCAAACAAAATGGAAGTGTCTGTACTTTTACAAGCATGGGTAATATTAAGATATCATCTACATTTTACTCTTTTTAAACAAGACATGTCTTAAAATAATGCATCATTTATTCCAATGTAGTGTCTTTCAAGTCCTCCAGGTAGAATCTAGAGGATGATTATCAGGCTGCAAAAACCCAACAGTTCAATTTGTCAACTGAAAGCTGAAGGAAACAAAGGGATTAAAAAACTTTCGGAAATGGGAATTAGGTTCTTATGAAATCTTTTTCCTTTATATCCCCATGGACGAACATTTGTAAAGACTTAAACACAGTACTGGAAGCTCTTCTCCATCTCCCACCCATGGAGACAGGTTTCTCCAGGTGGCTCAGCCAACTGACACAGAGAAAGGATGGCAAAGCCACAGCTGCAGTCACAGGCACCTTTCAAGTGGTATCCCCTTCCACTGGTGCTGTCCTGTAATTAAAGCAGGATTGTACTAATTAGGAGGCTGCTGGACAATGCAAGCCTCTGACACTTCCAAGCTGTTCCTGAGCAGCACCCCAATGGGGTCACTTGTGCCAGGGGGAGGGATACTGGCCATGAAAGATTGTCTGGCCCAAGGCCAGTTTTGGTGCATACTCCCTCCCAACTCACACTGGGCAAGAGTTGGGCCACCCTGAGCTTAAATTAATGCTGAATCAGCAATCAGCCTTGCACCTGGAGCCTCAAAGGATGTTTCTGGAGGTAGAAGACGACTGTGGAAGTTCCTTGACACTCTTGGTCCTCCTTCAAGCCCTTGAACTGAAGTCACTATTTCAATAATTACTTGGACAGCTTCAGCCCACTTACCAGGGGCCCCTCTACACACCTGGGAAACATCTCCATACAAAGTATAAAACTCCGTATCCAAAGTTTCAGAGATGACTGCATTAGCTTGCTTTATTCATACTTGTAACATACTTCAAACTTTGATGCGGAGTTCTGCTAACTAATATCTAGTCAAAGACAAAAACCCCTAAGTCAATCCATGAAGACTAAGCAGTTCCGTAACCTTCAAAATAAGTTCTTGAATGTTTTATAGTATTTGATAGCAGCTTTTTATTGGTTACAAAACCTAAGCCCATATACAAAATTAGGAACACATTTAGATGCCTCTTTGAAAGAACGTTTTAGTCTATTTTAACTGATAGTTTAAAAAAATAATAAAAACAATGCAATTTTAAACACTGTTCTGAAAACGTAAAAGTGCAGCAATATACTTTGTTTCCTTTATTAACTATGAAATGGTGCAATCCCAATCAAAAGCTGATAAGGTCACAGCAGACAGAACTGAGCAAGCACTTTGACCTGCCTTACCCAGTTCTCCGATGTTCACTTTTATTGTAATGCATTGAGTGCAAGAAAAGGATCAAATCTTGACAGTAGAGGGAAACTGTTGTTTCAGCATCAATTTGTATGTAATCTCTAGAACAACAGTGAGCATAGGCTGACCCAGGTATGCATCAGTCTATATGGCGTACAGGAGACTAGACTGAATTAGAAGGGGGAAATATTTGTTCACAATAACATCTGCTGGAACTCTAATTTCACAAAATCTTTGTGACCTTACCTAACTTTGACTTTTTATTGTTTAGTTTTTTAGCGAACACCACACAGTTTCAAGATTTTAGACTATAGTGTGTGAATAGGATGCAGTTACCATATGAAGCTTCAACTCAACTTCTGGGAAAAGAAAAAAGGCACAATGAACTTCAACTCAATTTTATGTGCACAAGAGTTGAAAAATCTGAGCCACCTTAAAGAGAAATTGATTCTAAAATTTATAAAACCTATAAATAATCAGAGGCCAAACCACTATATTAAAACAGATTATCTAGCAAGTAAAAATCTTGCAGTTTAAACATACGCTTGTATCCAGCTGAGATACAAGACAACTCACTCTTTAAAGTGGCTCCACCTTGGCAGATATATATTTAATGAATGCACACCTGCTATGTGTTGTTCATCAGTGGAAAAACAGCTGATCCACAAAGCTCTGATGGCATCTGTCCTTATCTTCATCACAGTAAATACAACCCACATCCAATAACTAAATTAGTTTAGATTTTTCTATCCCTTCACATCAATGCATTGGGAAATTACACCCAGTAAACAACAGCAACAAAACCAGTTTGTGTGATAGCTTACAGAATTTCAAAATTACCGATCTTTGCCCCAGCAATACCAAAATCCCTTTGAGAGTGACTGGGTCAGGCGATTTTCCAAAAGCAATGACTTCACATACCCTATTGAAAGTTACTTAATGTGCGCTGCACATCAGGTTTGCGCTGAGTAACGGCAGCTTCGATACAGCCTCACACATCAACCAGTTTGTATGTTTTTAATCACATGAATAAGATTTGAGACTAACTTGTGAATTATTCTTCCAACACTCCAAGAATGAAGCTTTTATGACGCTTCTAAGTAGTTGCTGGTTTGTTGCCAACCACATCATCATAAGCACTGGTTACTAAGTAAAAAATAGTTTAAGACTAAATTACAGTAAACATGAAAGCTCCACAGTTTAAACCCAATATAAATCAACCATATCCAATTATCAATTTAAAACAGAAGATATTGACTACTGAAAGTTGAAAGCAAGATTCTTTTTAACTAATACATTTTTGGACAGAATTTTTTTCTACAGTCTGGGACTCTTGCTTTCAGCTTAAACAGAAGTTCAAGTCCATAACAGGTTGTAGCTCAGGTAAAATACCATGCACAGCATTTGATTACTTCAAAACAGCAGGAACACACAGGCTGAAGTGAGTGGTCAAATAGGGCTCGCTGTTCTCAAAAATTAGGTATAATGGCAAAAGCTTTACCAGTCCAAATCTACAGTTCATTCTCCAACCCTGGTTTCTGAGGCAGTTAATGAACACACATCAATTACTGATAGCTGAAGTAGTTTTTTGTTTCTTTTAAACTTAAGTGTTTAATCAATTGCCAAGTGTTGTGTTTCTATAAGTTACTTTTATTTCAGTTTCACCAATGAAATTCATTTGGCTTGTGTTTTTGAATCTATTCTTCCACATAAAGTTTATGAAAATATGTTTGTGGAGGACGATGATGGAGGCTCAGAGCAAACTGGGCCCCTGTAAAGTCTTCCAAAATGTATGCATCATACCAAAGTGTCTTGATCTACAGCGCACCATTTTCCAAAGAAGCTACTTTTCCGTGGAAAGCCAATGTGCCACCACTATGGAATATTCTTAACAAAACTGCAGATTGCGGTTGTCAGCATGTGGCACCAGGAAGAAGGCAAAAAAAAGGTAGTTGGGACTGTTAAAAAGAATTCTGAAACAGTTTAAGAGATCATGCATATGCATTTACAGTCCATGTGATAGTGATGTTTGGCAACTGCAAAGTGACCAATACATGGCTTGCTTTAGAAGCATCAAAACGAAGAGGCATGTGTGTCTTGGAGCCTTTTGTTTCTTCACTTGGTAGCCATCTGGTGGTGCTTCGTACTGGTGTGGGACGAGAGAAGCTGCACTTTTTTTGAACTTAAAAATTAAATTCTTTTGTTTGAAGGTTGGCTGTTGGGTCGAAGTTGTAAGTACCTCCTTGAGTGGCTTCAGGAATGAGACTGGGGTCTTCATCGATCTACAAAACACAACAGCATAAACACATGAGAGGCCGATTTCCTGCATCACTGGGTACACGGAGAAGATATTCACAAACATTCATGGTTTTTTTTTTTTTTAGTAAGTATTATTGCAGTAAAATTAGATCTGTTTTTTCCAATTAAATTCCCCAAATATGTTTAAAAAGAACAACACATCAACTCTGTTCTAATACCATTAGGGAAACAGAAAATTGTAATGGTAATTTAGGGCCAGTGCTGGTGTTTGGTCAAAGCAGTTGCTGTTTCAGCTATGTAGTTTAATTTTCAGTGCCAATTTTTAGTACTTCTGGAGCTGGCTAATCAGTAGTTGTGGATTCCAAAATTAGTTTTGTATTTTCTCCCATTTTCTTTCAACATGAAAATATATTTCTATCAGCAGCTGATAGAAATACTTACATAAAGCTTAAAAGACTTAGTATCTCCTATCAGAATTTGAAGGATTTGGAACTCATTTCAGAGCAGTCTCATAGGCACAATCTGAATTTGGTTTTACATCAACAGTACTTCATTGCCCTATGGATACAGAGTGAAAGGCATCAGCAGCCAACTTCACCCAGCTTCCTCTGAGCTGTTAAGAATTTGGTATTTACAGCCTCAAGAAATAGCAAATAACATGGTCAGCAACAACAAAATGCACAACTTCAAACCCTACCCATCCTCCTGCAAATCACCAGCTGCGCTGCTCTCTGAACTTCATTTGAGATCATGCATCATTCTGAAGCAGGAAATAGCCCTTGTGTGGGGGGTCTGAACAGCTTTCTGAGACCTGGCCTTGCAGTAGAGCACACATCAGAACTGACTCATCTAAAATCTTTCTCTTGACTTTGGGTGACACTGTCTAAATCGGGGGGGAGAGACTGAGGCCTTTGGTGACCACAACAATCTGCACGTCACGCCCACATGAAGACTGAGTCTGGTTTCAGAATGTTTCACAAAATGTTTATGTCTTGATAAATTAGCACTTCTGCCTTCTGCAGGGACACTACAAAGTAACCCCACCTAAGCTGACTTGCCTTTAACATGCAAAACTGAAGTCAGGAAGCTGGTGGTGCTAGTCCTAAAGTACAGGCTGGGCACTTTACAGGGCTCAGCAAAGGAACAGATGGGATTAGCAATTAAGGGACATCAAGCAGCCAGCAACATCTCATGAGAATACAGAAGCTCCTGAAGTAACAGAAGGCAAGAACACCCCTGGACAGTCCATCATAACACTGCCAATCAGGCTACCATAACCAATTTCTTGTCTCCCTGGAGCAATTCTGGAATTCCTACAATTCTGAGTTTCAGAAGCTCCAGAAAACATAGTAACAACATCATAATCTGAAGGCAAGTCCTGCTCTTGAGTAAAGCAGGCATATTCAGCCGATCAGGCACAGATTAAATTGTATTAATGTAAAAAGTAAAGGCACAAAAGGGAGTACTAACCTCAACAGGGATATTTTCCACCCACATCAACCAGACTGTGCTCTTCAGTTAGATACAGAAGTTTTAGAGTCTCTGTGGAGACTCTAGGACACTACTCACAGAATCACTACAGGCATAGGGAACTTCTCACATATCTTAACCTCTGGTGACTAACTTCCCAATCATATAATGGGCCCATGAATTGAAAATTATTGAATCCTGGAGTTAGAGCTGGCATTTAGAGAGTTCAATTTAAGAGAAGTACTGAAAACATAGGCTACTAGGCTGTAGAACTACAGACACCCTGCAAAGCCTAGAAAAGGTAATTTGTCTTCAAACTGCATGTTGAAGTGCTCCTCAGGAACTTACAAGCAGCCAGGAGCAGGAGGAGCTAGAACCAGAGGGTCAAAACACCTAACCTGGGTGCAACGAAATACTGGATGGTCTAGATCAAACAGCTGCAGAAAGTGTTAATAGTTTTTATGACTCTCTTCACTGCAGAATCCAGACTGAGTAAATACAGAGTTGAAATAGAAGCATTTTTCTGAAAGCAAGGATCCGCTGCCCCTTTCAAAAAGTGATGTATGACAAAATAAAAAGGAGAGCCAGAGAACTGTTTAGATTCTAATCACAAGTAATCACACATCAACCTAACAAAATTAAGTGAGCATTGATCAATTTGTTAGGCAAAACTAGAGTAGTCCTTTAGATTTTGTTGAAGAAAAGTCCTGGTATTGAGAAACTCTTCAAAGATTTTAAATTGAGGGAAACTCTACTGAACAAGGAAAACTGACTTGGGAGATTATGTATGTTTGTGACCACTGGAGCTGAGGAACAGTGACAATGTACTTACTGAGCTAAGAGCACAATGCATATACTTCTCCATCTTTAGCATACTTACATCATCACCAGAGAAATATTGATCTATAATTTCAAATGCTAGTTTATAAATGTCTTCATTCTCGTGCTGTTGCAAAGCTTCGATTTTCTCTAATCCTGAATAAAAGAAAATGGAGAAGAGTTTTGTAAGATTAAACCAGAGTTACCGACTACTTAAAAAAATAAGATGTAGCTCAGTTTGAAAATATGATCTACACAGCAGCTATCTTTGTCTCTAAGAGGAAAGAGAAGTAGTTTGTGAACTTTATATGCCAGGGAATATTCCATTTTATGAGCAATGGATAATGGAGTCTTCTCTTTGTTCAGATAAAACTCTTTATTTTTTAAAACGTCTGTCTACTACATAACTTTTGGGTTAGTTGCTGTGCTTTCTATGGATCCCCAAAAAGAAGTGGCTACGTTTGTGTGTTGGCTGCAAGTTTAAAACAGTAAGGTGACAAAGCAGCTAAAAGACTAGTCTCATTTTCAAACTGGATATGGAATAACACAAAGGAAAAGCTTCTAGTGCATTATGTTCTTCAGTATCTCTTTATTATAATAGATTAATTAGCAGGTACTACAACTTGGATTGTGATATTGGAAAGACTCCTCATCCTCCTTTGCTCTGTAATGAAATTATGATCCTAAAACTGCTTGCAGGGCAATGAACTAGAGCGAGAATTGTGTGTTTTACCACAGGACAAAGTATGTGCAATTATCAAATGAAAAGAGTTACAATTCTCATTGAAACCTAAAAAATACCTATGCTACAGAAAGTTCCTTCAACAATTGCATCTATACAGCTATCTCCAAACTGAAATAAAGAGAAAAAAAAAGGCAATGTCTCTCATTTAAAAGTCTCCCTTGTTTACTCAAATAGCCCATGTTAAATAACACTACAGTAAACATCAACAGCAGCGAGGGGAAGACAGAATAACATCCAGCCAATTAAATTTTTTAAAACCTAATAAGCTCTTACCTCCACACTCTTCTATAATTTCAGCTATTGTGCTAGCCTCATCACCAGCCATTATGAGGATGTTTTTCAGGCCATCCAGCACCACCTGCACCACTTGAGAATCCTTTACTGAGAGTAGATTGCAGAACGGTGGGATTACATTTTGTTGTACAAGGTATTCAACCTAAATAATTAAAAACAAAAAAAAAAAATATTCAACATTGTGCTTCTTCCATAAATGGCTGCATACGCAACATTTTAGTGACAGCTTGAAATCCCGCTACATATACCTGATCTTTTCTCCCACTTATCGTCAAATTGCTAATTGCCCAAGCAGCTTCCTTTTGTGTCCCGAAGTCCCCCTGAAAAATAAAATTAATAGCTCATTAAAATCAGCATGGAAACATCTGTCAAACTTATTAAAAATCACAAACTCCTCATGTCAGATTTATAAAAAGAGGATGACAACTTGCATAGCTGATAGCTTGACTGACCTTAGCCAGCTGGTGTATGATCATGGGGATTAGCCCAGCATCTATTACAGCCTGAACTTGTTGCTGGTTTCCTGCTGTGATATTGGAAAGGAACCAAACTGCTTCCTACAATGGGATAAAGCAAAAAAGCAAAGCACTTTTAAAAACTAGTCAGTTGATGAAAAAAAGAACCAAACCTGACCATCTCAAAACCTAAAATCATACAATGAGCAATCACTAAACAGGCCCCCTCCTCCTCAGTAGCACTTCTAGCACACAAACTTTTATTGCCCTGTAAGAGATAGCAGGGAATCAATGTAAAATTAATGATTGATCCACAGGGCCAGATTCTCACAAAAAAAGTGTCTCCATACATCAGGAGATGTATGCCTTATATCCACTTTGCACTGCTGGACTCACAGACAGGCTTTAATCTTTCAATCAGTTTTATGAGGAAAATAGGAAAACTGGTAAAGCATCAGAAAAAAAAAAGGACTTGTCTGTAATCCTACTACTGACAGCTCATATGATACTGACAGCTAATATGATAAAAGGAAGACTCCACCTCCCATTTTCTTTGTGTAACATGAAGTGGTGTCCACAAATCTCATTCAAGTGTCACACATGACACTGTCCTGTGACTTTGCTCAGCAGTTACTCCTTCAGGAGGTTCATCCACATAGCTACCACCTATCTGATGACAGTTATAAACTCCCAGTTACAAAGGGAGATACTTGTCATGACAATCCAGAACATCTTCAAAAGGTTCCAATCTTAAGTAAAAGATGTGGCAAGAAAGCAATTATGAAGCACTGCAGGAAAAAAACCCATGGGTTTCCACTTTTTTAGGGACAAATATTTTATTTCTATTTGCCTCTCACAATATAGACTTGAAACAAAACTCAAAGCTTTTCTGGATTTTTTTTGGTACAAAAATAATTCCCTGGCCTTCAAAAGAGCTCTTCATCACTCTTTTGTGAGAGTTTAGAGGGCAGGCAAAAATAAATCACATCAGTCTGACTGTCAAAGATAACTTCTTCAGAGATCTTCACAGCTGACAGAGCCTGAAGAAACAGGCCCTATTCCTCACAAATAGATTTCTCCTCAATGATACACTACATGGGGGAATTACATAATCAAAACAAAAAAGTTTCTCCTCAGCCAGACCATCTCTGCAATGGAAGACGGCACAATGACTTAAAAACTCAAAATAACATGAAATACAGCTCTGAAAAAGGAGGCACTAATCACTTTCATCAAACTTTCCGTATTCCACCCAAGCCTTGCAGCAGTGAAGTTATTTCTGCCAAAAGGAAGGAGATGAAATGCAGAGACAATTTTCAGGGAAGAAAAGTGATACACCCCCCTTCCCTGAAGATGAACAAGTGAACAAACTTCACTATGAAAAGGTGAAGTGGGAAAACTGCATTGGTCTTATGCAACTCACTGGACTCAAATAAAATTATGAAGAACCGTAACTGAAGTTAGCCAGTTATTCACTTTGCAAATGAAAAGAAAAAGTATCTCACTCCAAAGCAAAACCCTTCAGTCCTCCCAGAAAGCATGAGGCATCAACACCAATGCATCGATACTCACTATGGCTGTTTGGTTTCAGTCCTAATTAAGCATCAGCCTTAAAGGCTGCATCTTTATACAAAATTGCTCACATGCCGGAAATAACAGCTGTAGGAAATTCTTCTGTAATATTCCACAGGCTACTGTTTTATTTCTTAAAAAAAATACTAAGTTAGGAAGAAACAAATCATACCTTGTTTATCTTCTCTTTTGGATGCGTCAGGAGATGTGGGAAATAAGACAAAACATCACAATTGAGAACAACTTGTGTCTGCTCATCAGTACCAGTTACTATGTTGCCTACTGCTCTCAGTGCTGCTGTCTGAATATCCAAAGTGGGAAGGAAAAAAAATTGCATGTTAAAGACATTGCTGTTACTTACACTATAACAAAGAGCATTTTAAGATATCTCTTTATAAAAACACTTTGCAAAATACAATTTAGCACTTCATCCTCTGAGCTACATCAGAAAAATGGATACTGGTTCATCAAAAGACACAGTACATCACAAAATAAACGCACTGCAGCTCAACTCAAAAAGTGCAAAGATTAGAAATTAAAAGAATATTAAAACCTTGTAAGATTAGTCATCATGTACCTGATCTGTGTTACAACTCCAACAACAGCTTCTAGGCTCTATGTCTGCTGAGGTTGCTCACTTTTCCATTCAGCTCCCCACTATGGCATTCAAAATCTCACAACTACTTATTGAGTCTCAGATGATTTTAGAAATGGACTTTATGTATTGGTCAGTAAGTGCTTTACAAGTGACAGAATACTGGAGAGACTTCTTCCATTAAGTGAACTAGTCTGACAAATTTCCAGAGAGCCAAATCTCATCCAAAGTACAAACTAAACAAATGTGTCAAATGCACAGATATACAGAAGATTTCCGTATTACAGCAGATGGGTCATAAAAAACCCAGTACACATTAACTAGCTTTTAGTTTCACATTGTCTTTAAAATTAATCAAGTAAGCTCAGTTAACCTTTCACAGTTAATTACAAATTTACTTTACTAAAATGACTCAGCATTCAGAAATATTTCCATACTCTAAAGGTTCCAAAATACTGATTTCCATGAACTATTCAGATAGAACATGCACAACCATGTATGCAGCACCAGAAAAAGTGCATATTACTTGAATTCTGGAAAACATAAAATCTATTGTCATTAAATATTTTAGGACTACAAAAGGAAGGCACCCCTAAGAATCACATAACAGAAGTTAATGTTTAACCTATCACTACTTAAATCTGGGTTAGTACTGTTTTGCTTGAGTTTTCTTTCTTTTTAACATTTTTCCCCAGTGTAGGTAATATTTTTTCTTCATTTTACCTACGCAAAATGTAGCTATAAATGTTCATCTCACTAACTCCACTAATAAATACTGTAAGGTACATTTTTTTTAGCAAACAGCATACAAAGGACTATTCAAACACAACTGAATCAGACTTACTTGAACTTTAACCTCCTGATGACTCAGAAGGGGAACCAGAAAAGGTACAACTCCCGAATCAATCACCATTTGTATCTGCTCATTTCCACCATCTGTTAAGTAGGACAAAGCCCAAACGGTGTCCACAAGAATCTACAAATTGGAGAGAATATGGTTTACACATTGAACAGAAAAATCTGTATAATGAAGTCTTAATTTAGTGAACAACATTCTACTATCTGTGGTGGAGAGGGGAAAACATGCAATTTAGTTATAGGAAAAACTTAAACATGATTGTGATAAGACCTAATCAGTAATATGTTAGATTATTATGTACAACTATGAAAACCAGGGCCATTTGTTCTATCAGAGTAATTTCTGTACGTTCTGTATGTTGGTGCATAAAGTGACAGCATACATCATCACACAAAGGTAAACTGTTGGGTTTGATTTGCATTTCCAAGATAGACAACCGGCTCAGGTAAGTAGTTGTGCTAGTAACTTTCTGAAGAAAATACCAATACAGCTTCTTTAGCATAGCTGTAATTTGTCAGCTGTGCTATCTTATGATTACAGAATACATAAATTCCCTTAAGTCTCTAATCCATTGGACATCTTAGCATTTCTGATCCATAATGCAGTTCTGAAGTGAAACTGCAAACAAGTCTGGATGTATGCCTTTTCCTGCCTTCATATTAAGAATAAAAAGCAGCAAAGGAAAGGAGTTCTCATACCAACTAAAGGACTGGCAACTATTGTAATGTGGCAACTGTTGAAGTGTTCAAGCAAAGCAAAACCCACAGAGAAATGCCTATCATGCAGGGCCATCTGAGAATCTTAAAAGAAAAAAAAAGTCACTGATGACTTGACAAGGATGATTAGAAAGCCCTCAAAAATAGACAGGTAAAAAAGTTAGTCATTGAAAGGTAATACCTGAAGCAGAAATAAAGCCAGCAGAGAGGGATATCACATTACATAGAGATGATGTTAGGAACTGCAGGAAAAGAAATTTGGACCCTACTAAGGACAATCTGTTGAGGTAGCTAGATCTAGCCTACTTTTAAAACAGCCATTTACAATTTCCAGCTGGGAGAACAGCTGAATATTGCAGTACTAGAGCACGGGAAGGACTTCACAGTCCTGACCCAGCTGCAGCCACCCAGCTCTGGATGCTAGCCAGCACAGCCCAAAGGCTTTCCTGCCACAGCCTGCTGCTGCCCTCACCTCCTGTGCTGCAGTGGAGCCACTCTGGCAGCAGAAGCAGTGAGAGATGGTGCCTCACCAGTTTGCTGCCCCACAGCCCTGCTGGTGACGAGAGCAGCAGCCGCCAGAAGTGCTCACAGGACTGTGGGCTGACCTACCTGCATCACTGACTCATCTCCAAAGATACGTTTGCTGCTCCAGTATGGAGAGGCTGGGACCAGACTGGTACCTCCAAACTAGCACCTGACTCTCAGGATCAAAATGACACACACCCTAATTGAGATCAGTCAAAACCTGGCATCACAGTCTCATACCTACATCAATAAGCTCTCATACAATCATTGCTTGCAAAAAGCTTTAAAATTTGGCAGAGAAAAAGAGCCTACAGGTTAGAAGTGTATTTGGTTTTGCAGTGAATTCTGTTCAGCTTTGTCCAAATTACTCATTGGAAAGTCACCATGTGCTGTCTCCCACTCACATTACACTGGGAAAACCCTGGCAAAATCCCAGCTTAAACTGTACAAATATTTTGTGGAGGCAAGCCCACTTCACCATTAAAAAAGCAGCAGAAACACTGCTACTAGAGCGTTGAACTAACAAATGACAGTCCCACTGATCTCATGCTTTATTTTATCCCCAAACCCAACACAAGGGTTCAATTCCTTCTTCCCTAAACTAAAGGATCAGTACAGGGATTACAAAGTCCTGATAGAAGGAGGAGAAAAACAGCTCAACATCTGTCAGTTACACAGATCTCTGTTCTAAAGTCCCAATATATAAGGCTTCATGAGGTAAATCCACTCCCTAGGACATTACTTGGAAAAACACAGGCAAACTCACGATTCAGGAATATGGGAAGTACTGAAGGTTTAGTATTAAAAACATGAAGGTTGTCAAAGGTGCCACAAAACAATAGTTTATAGCTGTTTGTTTAAATATATTTTAATACGTGATTTCTTTAATTAAACGTTGCAAAGTCAGGCACCCAACAAGTTACAGAAGTCAGGTTTACCCTTATGATCACAATATTTTACTGGACTGATATACAGAATTACATCTAATTTCTTTACACCTATTACATATCATCTAGGCAAAATTATAAACTGGGGCAGAATTAAAGTGCAGCTGATGGTAAAGCTGACACTTTAATTTTCTAGTGCTCAATTAAAGATAGGATTTTTAAAGCTATTTCAAATGTATAGGATAAAAAATGCCATCTTCTACAAAAGGTATTTCAGAAATAGTATTTGCATTTTCTTTTTCATGCTCTGAATGGCTACAATCACATTAGTCTTCATATTTAATTATGCATTTATGATTTAATTATACATAAATTAACACACAAATCCAAGTTTACTACTTTAAGAAAATCCTGCAGCATTATCTTTCTAGAGAAAACAAAGAATCTAAATATCTAAAACTTTAGAAATTACTTACGTTTATATCTGTATGGTAAATGAGAACACACAATGCTGGCAAAATCTGAAAAGAAGTTCATCAGTCATTACAGTAGAACAAAACTGGTGGTAAAATTATGAATCCAAGTATTGCAATCACAAAGCTTAGAGTCTACTTTAGTATATTGTAATCACATACTTTCCAGTAGCTGGTCATTCCCTCAAAGTATGTATAAAAATACCTGTATTATCTGTATTTCAAATTTCTGAAAATATGAGACAGTACTAGATTCCAGACACAGAATGTAGGCTGTATTTTGAGAGAAAACAAGCAAATAACAGAGGATACATAAGGATACCCTGCTGATATTTTAAAAGCTTAATTATCACACACAAAAATTATTAGCCAAATATCAATATATAAACCTCCTGGATTAAAGTTTAATTTTTTATAATCACAAATGGAGAAAATATAAAACTGGGCTGTGATAAAACTGCTTTGAACAGAGTGCTTTATTTAGTAAAGCATTACTTGCAAAAGTTTCCTTGTTTCTCTGCTTCATTCTTAAAATGTCATTAAAGTTTAGCTGTTAACAGTAACATACTTCACATGCCTTCAAAAACTGTATCTACACTTTTGAATTTATCTTAAAATCAAGAACTTTACTTACAATTACAGTTCTAGTCAAATAGCTCAATTTTACTAACTGTGCCAACATTATAAACTGAGCATTTGCTCTGTTCACCAGTTTAAAAGGATTTTCAGGATTTCTGCTCAGGTTGGGACTTGGCATTGACTGCATGCGCACACTGAGTGGAAACACAAACAGTACTACATGTCACTGTTTATTTACGCTTCCTCTTGCTGAAAATAATTACATCTGAATTCTTCTATGTACAAAATCATATTGTGGCCTTTTTATTTTTAGTGAAAACATGTAATGCTGAGTATTTTAATACTTTCTAGTATGTTAATTTTTTTGTTGTATAGCTCATCACTTTAGTCTTACTCAGTTTCAGATGTTACAAATACCTTTATTACATCTGTAGCAAGAACCACCAAATTGGTCAAATTATTTCATCTAATGTATGATAGAGTGGCGCAACACATGTGCAGTGACAAAAAACATGCAAAAATTTATAGTATGACAATGTAAAACATTTGGCCTGCAGCCCAGAGTATAAAACATTATCTGTCTCATAATTCTTTATTTACCTCCTGAACTGTCTCCATAGGCGGTGGGGGGTCCTTATTCCTGCAGAGATTTACAATGACCCATGTGACGTTCCGAAGGAAGGTGATGGGAATGGAGGGATTGATGAAGGACAGAAGAGGTTTGACAACTCCCAGTGATATGACATAATCTCTACACTGAGGACCATCACCTACAGAAATGAAAATTGTTGCAAAAGAAATTACATTAAAAATGGAAAATCTTGAAATGTATGCAATGACATGTTGGGATACTGAAATTCTATGTTTCCTCACCAATAATCTACTACTAAAAGGTCATATTTAATTAAATATACATATGTAAAGTTATGTATGTATATTTTAGGAAACATAAAATTTATCCTGTTAGTATTTTGCAGAGCAAGTGATACTATCATTTAGAAAAAAGCCCAGGAGGTACATATGTAATTCTGGCCATATTAGATACGTTCAAAAAATTGTATCAAGACACAGAATTCAGAGGAAACATAGTCTCTTATGATAATGCCAATGTTCAAAAAGTCAAGTTCTAAAATGAAATGTTCCCTGAATTCAAATCATTAAAACAACAAGTTACCTATAATGTTTCCGAGAGCCCAGACAGCTTGCTCACAAACATTCTGGTGTGGTGAATGAAGTAGTCTCAAGAAGAGGGGTACTGCATCTGCAGAATGCAAAGATTAGATCTGTTTAATGCTGAATCTTGGTATATGAGCAACATGTTCACTAATTTACACAAAACACATTCTCCAACATGCCTTATAAATGTTTATATTATGAAGGGTGCAAAAATCCTGAGCTGAACATTTCTCTATATATCCGGAGAAGGGAAAAATAGACTTAAGAACAGAATTATTAATCCACAACGCTCCCCACATTTAAACATTTCCCCATGATTCTCAAAGCAGATAGGCAGACCCTCAAGTATGCAGGCCTGAGGTTTCATGTCCTCGTAATTCTGATTTTCCAGTTATCCAGGATCACAACACATACCAAGCAAAATGACATGCTCACTTATGCAAACGTGCTTCATATCTTGACTTTAAGAAAACAGCTTCCTCCCAAGAGGTGGCTATAGTTAGTTTCCATATGCAGTGAAGATTTACATCCATCTGCCAGGCCCAAGACACGTTTTAATTTGCTCTTATATAATGCCAGCAACGTACCAAATTAAGAAAGTGATACTGATTTTAGATATTATTCTCTGTGGAATTAAATACATTTGATAGAGCTAAGTAACCATCCCACTACTATCCCCATGCACTGCTTTCCTTCAGACAAGCCATACTGTTTGGAACACAGTAACTCTTGCAGCACTTTTTAAAATCTATTTATGATCATACTCATCCTATAGTCTGAATTAACTAGATCAATTTATATACCGTTAAAGAGTATTTTTCTTGCAGAAATAGCTTCACAAATTTTTTAAAAGTGCAACACAGTTTGTGAGCAACTGTGAATCAATATTGTGTTGATAATGTAAAGTGATAATAAGCCAAAAAACTCTGATATATTTTCCTGAAAAATACCGACCCATGAAGAACAAAGACAACCTAAAATTCCCTGCCCACCCCAGAGGAGTGATTCAGCCATTGCCTATAACTGACAAGCAGGGACAGCAATGCACTGTTGCTTAAGAACACTCACTCTTGTAACAAAATCACCCCACTTCCATTAGCTCAAGTGGAATATTTTAGCTTCCTTCTCAGCAATTACTGAGATTACAATTCAGCCATACATGCATTCAACATCTTTTGGAGAAGAGGGTCAACTCTGTAGTTTATATTACACTGCAATCCTGGTATGCTTTCAAAACCAGGAATGAAGTTATTTCATAATAGCACTCAGTTGAAGGTACCTGACCTAGCACTCTCAAAAAATTAATTATTCCTGCTCCAAACTGGCTTCTGCCAGGAGCTGTTCTGTGCATATAGTACTTCTCTTTTGCTGGGCCTTCCAAGTACCATCTGTCCCTCCTGACTGCAGGAGGATGCCTTCTTTTGTATTAAGGCTGCATCAGCCTCTTCTGTAGCTGCAAGGGCCTATTGCTTTGTTTCCTCAAACCCTTCCTTATCTCAAGGGAGAAGAGCTGGGAGACTGTTTTCCCTTGGTCATTTCCCAGTCAAAGCAGCAAGACTTTCAGACTAAACTTCATCTGTTTTCTCTTCATGAGTAAAATGCTTTTTGATTCTCTGAAGTCATTTAGCACATTTTCTTCTTCTCAAGCATTAACTAAACAGATTTTGGGATAAACATGTCCCAACTTGAACTTCTAGTAATTGTTCAGGTAACAATAATGCTTTTAGTTGTGCTGTACATACTTTTATTCTACTTTTAATTTTTACTTTGAGATTTTTTCCTGCAAAGCTAATACTACAAACATCCTTTCTGTTAGCTTCACTCAAACAGGACAACATTGTGGAACATGAAAAAGAAAGAAAACAATGACTAACCAAAGAACAAGTTGAGAAGGAAGAAAAAACTTGGGAGTAGATTTTCAAAGATACTTAGACACCACAAAAGCAATCTAAAAACAGAGGTGCCCAAATCACATCAGAAATTTTTGAAGCAAATTCAAGATGTTGATTTTTTTGTTTCAATGCCTTTGGATTTTTATCCAAAGCTCTTTTTGGTAAGATAATTTTATCCAAATCTTATTTTGGATAATAATAATAGTAACAATAACAACAATAACAATAATATTGCTCCAATATCTTAAATATACAGAATCTAATTGTTATTTTCTTACCCATGAAAACATATAAACCAGCATTTTAATTTGAAAGGCAGGTTCACACAGTAAAAAAAATTCAAACAACTAAGTCACCACTTTCCCATATAAAAATAAGAATATGAGTAAGTCAAGATAGCTTATTATATATTTGCTTATCTATAATCTAGTGTTTTATGACAACATATTCTATTTAGCACAAAGGTGATTGTTTTAAGATAAGTATGTTGATCCATAAAAGCTATAGATATAATCCTGAAAAAATTATTTGATTAATTTATCTTTATTTGACTTTAGAGTTTCTTTCCTTTCTCACTGTCTGGTTAAACAAGAAATGAAAGCAGCTTAACAAACTTGTGGGTATAGGAGATACTAATCATACAGACAAGAAAAGGATGGTATTTTTCTTAACAATGTATTTAAATGTGCAACCTTACATAACTATATATTTAACAACTTTAATAAGATTTTTGAACACAATTTGAGGCAGAAAGAATTAATTAAGTGTTAGCCACAGAGCAATTAATGGTACATGATTTCAGAAACCAAACCAAGAACGAGAAAGGACTTAGATTTTTGTCATAGTTATTGTGTCATCTGTCACTCTCTGTCTCCTTTATGGGAAATCCTGTCTGGCATCCTTAACATTAATTGTTAGTGACAAGCAGATTTATGTTCAAGAGCAAATGTAGAAATCTTTCAGAAATCTTCAGGACAAGCATGTATTTATTACTTTAATGGTATTGATGAGAAACGTCATTTGTTATCCAAATACTTTCTTTTTCCCACAATATCCACCCCCACTGCCTCCTCCCCCAAAAAAACAAAGTTGTAATACTTACTTGACTGTACAACAGCTTGAGTCTGTGCAGAAGTGCCTGATGCTATGTTAGTCAATGCCCAGGCAGCTTCAAATTGTAATGAAGGACTGTAATGAAAGAATTTTATACTAGTTATAAGTTGATATATCATCTGAAGACTATTTTATGGTTCATTTCAATATTGCTAGCTGTATCCATAAGAAATACTCTACATTTAGGCAGTACCACTGGGCTAACATTTAAAAAACTCCAACATCTAAGCCTGGACTTTTCAGGGGAAAAGCTGTAAGAAAAAAAGAGATCTTGCATTCTGTGACCTGTTGTAAACCATCCATCACTCTGAATTAATATTTGTAACAAAAAAACTCCAACCAAACAACCAATTAAACTTGATTCTTCCACCATTACATTCCAGATCAAGTGCAAGCTGGTACACTTGCATACAGACATTTTTCTGCACCATCACTGACAGGCAGAATATCTACAATCAGTATGAAAAGACAGCATCACATCTGTCTTATTAAATACAGATAAAATTAGTTACAAATGTCATGAAAGCTGAGACAACATCTCTTCCAAGATGTCTGTCAACTGCTGTCTGTGCCAACAGCATTTAGTAAAACCGTTTGCATGAAAACTGCTGCTTAAGTTAAGAGTTCTACAAGCTACAAAAGAGTTTACAGCCCATGGTCATTAGCACAACTGTAAGTGTCTGGATTCAGGAAGAACAGATAATATTTACTGTCAGCTGACTTTCATTTCCATGGGTTTTGTGTCTTTATCAGTCATGTTTTATATATAGTTTTAAATACCTGCTTCTTTTAATTTTTTTTTGTGTGTATTAATTTCCAAAGCAATTTGAGGTTTTATTTGGGATGGGAAGAATTAAAAAGGAGGTAAAAACAAATCACACCTATCTGCAGCTACCTATAAACCTTTAAATTTTAGGATCAAGTGTATTAAAACTCTAGTTTTAGGTTAGTCCCTTTTTTCTTTCTCTCATGATAAGCTTTCAAGTATAACATGAACAACAGCTTTAATGATTTGTTATGCAAAGTCTTTTCAGAGTTTAACTCTGCTAAATATTATATAGCAATCACGATTAAAAGGACTGCTTAAAAAAACATTGAGTTCAATTTTGAAAGACTTATTAAATATTTACAAGGGTAAATCATACAAAAACTAGAAGATTAAAATTAAAAAGAATTTTCAAAGCACTGAACCATTTACTTCTAGAGCAGACAAGTGTTCATGACCCATTTTAAAATTCTTTCCTGATTTGAATGTTATTGTCAGCTGCCTTCTAAGCAACTGTTTTGTTAAACAAGCTCAGAAAAAAACCTACTCACAGTTCGTAGTTTTGCAGCCATCAAAATATACCAAAAATACCACAACATATTTTTGAAGTTCCTAGCTCTCATAGCTGCAGAAATAACATTGAAAATGGAAATACTATAAATACATTCATGTCTGCCTGAGATCAAAGACAGGCTAAAAAATTTACCTCAATTGTGTTAATCCCTATCTATCCAAATCAGGGGCTCAAGATTTGTTGAATATGGCATGTTTTGTTTCTTACATGTCATTAAATGCCTGCAGCTATATGCTCAGTGTTCTCTACGTTCTTTACTGAAGATCTTTATTTTTCAATAGACTTAGAGAGCATGCTCACCATGTTCTACCATCACATAAGAGAGCAGCAGAGAGCCAGAAGGAAACACACCTTGCAGTGAAGAAACCAGAAACTTCAGCTAATAATCTTAATGGAAAAGACAAATGTATTCTGCAAAAATCCCCTGTTCACAACCAGGCATGTTCTCTGCGTTCACACAAATACACACAAGACTGTGGCAGGTTTCTCAAAAAAAGCTAGTAAAATGCTGAAATATTCAAACCCAGTGAGAAATGTAGTAAGATTTTCTCCATTACTTGGATATGCTCAAACACACTAGTGGCAGAATAAATATTCCTGGAGAACTTGTAATTTATCACCATGGAATGTGATCCACTGTGTCAGATTCTATGGTGCTGGAATCCTCAGTTTTGTTTCAAATAATCATTTTTTTCTTAATGTAAATTTCTAGTAACAGTGAAGATTTTTAAAAGAATACTTACTTATCATCCCTTTCTAGGCATTTTACCAGAATTGGTAAAATTCCAGATTTTATTAAGTCATCAATAGGTGGATTTCTGTCACTGGATAGGAGTTTTCTGTGAAATTGAAAGTAAAAGTAAGTAACTTTTATAACAAAAACCATATATAAATTATGTTTCTCTATCTTTATTTATTTTACCTTGCAGCTTGGACAGCACTGAGTTGGATCACTGGGTTATCACTTGTGGCATTCTGAAAAAAAAAATTAAAAACACAGTAAAAATTAAAAATGCACAGAACACACCCTTCTAGTTAAAAGAGTTAAATGTAACATACCTGCAGTATAGCTTCTAGTGTTACATTTTGCTTGAAAAGAAAAAAAAAAGTTTTAGTAATTTTGCTGACAAATTATAACCTTCTTAAACATTTAATACAAGAAAACTTATTTTAACAGTGTATCAGTTAATAAATTTACTTTCAAATAACTGCAAGATAACATAATATATTGTTTAGTTACACCACCAAAGTTGTAAAAATAATTCCAGAATCAAGGAACTTACTGCTTTGAAGTCAGCATCAACATCAGAATCTTCTAAGCTTTCCTCTTGAGGAACATTTCTTTTTTTCAAAAGATGTTCATCTCTTTTGTTCTGTAAAGAAATGACAAAAAATAAAGCCACTTTTAATGCTTATTAGTACAGGGTGGTGATGCACAATGGACCCTTTCAACATTTAAGTATAGATAAGGTTGCTTTTTTTTAAAGGCATTTGTAACTGCAAATAGAATTTGCAGTATCTTAGCTGTAATAATCTGGCAGCTTGCTAATCAGACAGATCTACAACAATCCATGACATTTGAATTAATTAAAACTCACACTCTGGGGATCAGTTTTCTAAAAGGCATTCACAATACTCATAGCTCTGCATGATATTAACATTTAGCCACACGTAACAGAAATTCTTTTTCACTGAAAGATTATTTTTCAGCTAAACCTTGTTTTGAAGCTCCCTGGTCACATCTATTTGCATTTTCTGTGTAAAAGTAGCATGCTCCATGCACTCTGGCACTTGCAGTATTTCCCACTCATGCTATTAGCCTTATTTCTGACAAAAAACAAGACACCCTCCAGTCTTAGTTCCTTTAAGGAATTACAAAAGAATAAAATTATCTTTTCAGTGGTAAAATACCCATTTAACATTTCATTTTAATATTCTTAATTTGATGAATTTGAAGACATAAAACAGTAATTTAAAAAGAAAGAAAACAATTCATCAATTATTTACACTTTTTAACAAATCTAAAATGTATTAAAAGTATTATACCAAAACTATGAAATTATCTCTTCTAAATTTTAGACTTAATATTTTGTTTGGTATGTCTAGAGGTACAAAGACAGAAGGGGCAATGGAAGATGATGATACAGTACATATATCTGAACACCTTTTTATATTTGGTTTTGGTTGTTTTATAAGTTAATTAAGATTTAATTCTTTAATGATGCAAAATCTTGAAAAAGAGTAAGAGCTAGCTCTAACATCTAGGAGAAATCTAGTGTACTAGCAAGGAAAGGCAGGCTTTTCAGTCTCCAATTATCTGATAACCACAGTACTCATAGAGATTTTATTATACCACACCCTGTTTGTAATATCTAAAAAAACCTCTAAACAGGATGATGTGTTGACGGGTCCCCAATATTTTATTTTATGTTATTAAAAACAGCAATTCCGGGTCCAAAATTTCTGGGACTTGTTTACCTTTCAGACATCTTAGAAATAACTTAAAACAAGTTTGAAATCCTCCCAGTCAATATATTTTTCTTTTCAGATAAAACAAATCTAGAACTACAAACAAGCATGAGAATAACCCTTTAATGCAGAAGACAACATCCCACAGACTTAGCATAGTTTAATTTTAGTCAAGTTGTAAGAAGAGAAACTAGATCCTCAAAGAGTGCACAAGGCCACCTAGACTGGCTCCAGAGCCGTGCAGTAACGGCTGCATACATGGAGCACATCACATCAGTACAGACAAGCACCACAGGCAGCTTGTTGGCAGGTAGATCTGCAGAGAAGGAAGATGGGAAGGAGCAGGCAGCTGAGCACCAAGAAAGCAGTGTATGCAGATGAAGTGCATCAGGCAGGAACACATTAACTGATGGGCTCACCAGAAAGACCTGCAGTGTAGTGAATGTATGTAAACTGGAGTTCCTAATTCCTAATTTTCCCACACCAGTCACTGAGCTGAACAAGAGCCTCTCCTATTCCAGTAAGCCTTCTATACCTGCACACACAACTATCCAATCCTTCAGCATCATGAGCATACCTCCCAGAATGCCTCCTACTGTTAACCTTAACCAAAACAAGTACGAGAAACAGTCCATATTCTAAGGCCAAGATATTATACCCTCTCAAGAGAGAGAAAGAAACTTCACAGGATGTAACTGACCACAGAATAACGCCACAATTTCTGTGAGTGCAGGCAATGTCTTCAGGCCATCAGTCATATGGTGTGATAGGCTCCAGGAAAAAAGTACCTCAGCCAAGGAAAGAAAGAAGGAGCGACAATGTTCCTGTAGCTACTCACTGTTTGCAGGTGGCTGAGTTGAAAAACAACTGTCAGGACCAATATAGAAGAGTTTCCACATCAGCCTGAGGCAGAGAGGCTAGTACTTACTGAGAAGTACTAAAAGTTTCTATTCTAATTAGCATTTCTTATAAAGTCAGTGTTCATGAAACCTTTCAGTTCTAAACAGTGTCTCTAAGACCATTTGAAATATCGTTGTCCATCTGCAAGTGTCCAATCCCTAGACAACCAAAATGCTCTCTCCAGTAATTTGACAGGCCAATCACTCCTACAGAAGGTAAAAGAAGATAATTTGCAGCCTGCCATGGCTTTAAAACGCCTGTTTTTGGACATATTGTAGCACACTCAAAAAAGTTTTGCCTAAATCAAAGCACTGGCCCCTTCTGAAGGCTCCTGCGGTGAAAATGAAGACACATGAACATACCTGGATACAGCAGTCCTGTTCAAAGCCTGGTGAGAGAGTCCTTTCAAAGGCAGAAGCATCAGAGTAGAATTCTGATGAAGGGTAAAACCTTGTCACAAACAAAACACAGCAGGTCTCCTAAAGAGAAGATCCTCAACACTGCCTGAACTATGTGTACAATGTACAGTAAGTACAGAAGCTCATAAACAGGTGCTGACTGCTGGTTCTAAGTATTGCCAGCATTCTGGTAGAGATCTCACTACAGCAGCCTACAAAGGGCATTGGCAAACGTGCCAAACGAACAGATAACAGTAATGATACCAGGAGTGCATTTTCTTGTCCAGTTTTTATGACAGATGCCCATCATTTGCTTCACTGACAGTGGGATGGTCAAGTTGCATGAACAGGAAGTATTCAAGTCCTGCAGATCCTGGTACTTCTTCTGTTTATCTTCTTGGAAGATGGCCACAGGATTAAAAAAAATATAGACTAATGCAAGGAAGTTTCAAATGTTCAAAAACATGATTTAACAGAAGACTCCTTGTGGGTAAAGGGAACATCCTAAAAGCTCTGTGCTACACTGAACTTAGTACTAGGGGACATGGCCAATGGGATGCTCTAAAGAACTGGGAAAGGTGTCAAATATGAATTTCTACATATTTTTCATCACTGGACATGCAGGAAAGCTCTGAAGAGTATCAGCTGTTGTGAGGTTCCAAGATTAAAAGGGAAAAGAAATTAACAAGAAAATCTCTGCCTGCAGGTAACAAATACCATTACAAAATGTTTCTTCAGGTCAGGGGAAAGTTTAGTAGGAGCTCAGTAGCCACGAGAAGTTCTTGAGGCACAAAAGTTAACATAATTATGATTGAGTCTTCTGAGGACAAAAAGCAGAACTTCAAGAACATTTCAACATTAGAAACCAGAGTTCCTAATGCTAGCCAGTATTATATACACTCACAGATGACAACAAGCAGCTCCTGCCCCTGCAATTACATCCAAGGAGAGACTAAGGGTTCAAGCCAGCGATGGAGGTAGATTCAGGTTTTCTGGATATCCCTTTTAAGCCCAGTGAGCCCAAGTCAGATTCCAAGATTCTTCTTCAGATAAAGATTTAGCTACAGATACACAGTTAGAAGAGGTAGGCAACTTCTCTACATTTGAGTTCTGCTAATTCACCTTTGTGACAAGAGAGAGCTATCATAATGTTCCTGTTTGGTTAGTGCTCATCTGTCTCAGAAAAGGAACAAATTGACTAAAAAGAAGTAGATACCAGTGTATGGCCTAAGCATGGACTGCAAAGATTGAGACCTCTTAAGTCAGGGAACACCAAGATCTCACTCAAATGGATTCAAGCAAATCTCCACAGAATTTCTTCATAGCCCTTTTCAACTAAGCCTCTAAAAGAATCCACTAGGAATGTAATTTTCCTCTTAGGCTAATTTTTTTTAATGAATCAGTTGAGGCAGGGTAAACGCAAATTCTTTTCTAAGAATTTGTGCTACTAACACTTGACAGGGAAGCACATACTAATAGTGCTTCAGTGTCCCTGTCATTGTAGTCATTCTTCAAACTGCCAGACTTATATTATGTACTAAAATACGTTCTTTATAGCGAACGAAAAGCTATACATACACACTGAACTGGAAAAGACACTTAACTGATACAAGTTTTACTGTCCTGAAACTAAGTATTTTCTTTTGCTTTTGGAGTTTCAGACTTACCGAGAATCAGAAAAAGATTTTTTTCCACCCTAGCACTCCCAGCAACATAAAAGACACATTCCTTTATTCAAACAGTCTTCTACTTTATTTAGGAGCTATCATGGACATAAGCAATCTTATTTAAGATCAGAGTAGAAACAAGGACAGTATGCCGGGGAAAGCAGTAAAAAAAGACATATGCCCATGACTCTTTAATCCACCACTTATGTAGCAAATAATTGCTTAGCCCTCCACCAAACTTAATTGGCAATTACAGCTTTCACGTGCTCATGTCTGTGAACTCTCAGAGGCAGCTGAGTTTGCCAAGAAAGCCAAAAATAAACCTTGTGAGAGATCATGGAAGTTCTTAGGATTCCAGTTAGCAGGACAGTATCCTGTGTTTCTGCTGAAGTTAGGAGTGCTAAGGCTTCCTTTGAAGGGTGACCTCTAACTCAATGACCACATCATTGACCCAGCTAAGGACTACCTTTCTTTAGGCACACAAGTGGCCCAAGACAAACTTCATCTTCAGAGAAAGCCAAGCACCCAGAATCAAAGGATATCTCAGAGCAATGGAGTTACAGGATTCATTTAGATATAGAACCTTAAACTGAATTTAACCACTGTTCATCCACCATGCCCCTCTAGATTGAGACTAACAGACTAAGCCAATTAATTCCAGGATCCCTGTTACTAACAGAGCAGCCTTCAGGTTTCTGGGATGCTGAAACCAAGTGATAAACACTCTAAATCAGACTTCACCAAGACACTGCACTGAAGAGCTTTATATTCTACATCCTGATGCAGTCTCTATCACCTGACTCTTACAGTGTCAAAACTGACACCGTTATCTGTCAGGAAAGAGAGATGGCTATTGTTTAAGCTCTCAGAGCTGTTGCTGTACAAACAATATAATCAGAGACCAAGACTATCTTTCCAAAAATGTAGTAGATCCATTCTCAAAATGCATAGAACACAAAGCCAATATGGAATCAGTAAAAGGGCACCTGACCCTGGGGAGTGTCATCTGACTGACTCATGATGCCAACCCATGCCTCAACCTGGAATCTGCCAGACTACCGCTACCTTTTCATGTCAGATGGCTTTGCTAATCTTTGTCAATTAAATTCCTAAACAAATAATAAGTGATTGAGAAATAAAATGCAGGGGAAAAAATAGTTTCTTCCTGAGTAAGAGCTGTGGTGTGAAGACAGTGAATAGAGATAATATATTCTTGAAACACAGAATGTGTTGCAAATGCACCTTGATGTCTGTAATTTCAAGAGAATAAACATCTCACACTGATGCATGCAGAAATTGTTTACTACTGTTCAAAGCCATGATTTTTTATTTATTCCATCTTACTAAAGAGAGATGTGAGCAATTTCATTAGATCCATTCATTTAATATTTATATCCACATTGATTCAAAAGACAAACCCATGACTGTGTAGTGCTTCAACTGTACAGATCAAGAATACACTCAATTTGTCTCTTTTCTTCAAAGCCAGGTGTACATGCAGCATCTGGGTAGCTGGGATGAAGAGAAGACATCCCTTTCCTTTGAAGAGGCATCAGTGGATTACTAAGGTCATGCCAAAAATTTCTTGATTTTGGCATACTCGTGCTAGAGCAGCAGTGTTAACTGTAAAGACTGAAGCAATGATATTACAACTTATCCTTTCCACGGCTGGAACTTGATAAAACATATCCCTTAACATTTCAGTCTCAATTCTGTACCAGAAGCAATGGTACAGAATCTCATCTGCCACAGAGTTCCCACTGCAAACCAGTTGCCCACCAGCACCAGCTGAGTCGACACACACTGAATTTATTATTAAAGCAGATTTTTTCTGGTCTCTGCAGTGAAGATGTTTAACCAACACTCAAGAACATCAATTCCTGCATTTATGAGTGCTGCAGCTGCTGTTCACTCTTGATTTACAGTCTGACCTACATCCAGCGCTCAGGCTTCTCCTCTAATGTGTAACTGATCTTCGCATGTGCAGTTTTCAGTGAGAAGTCACTGGCAGCTCATAGGCTTCCTCCTCATTTTCACTCACATATTACTGGCACATGCTGGATTCCTTCCACACAGGATAATAGCTTGCCTTAAGTGTCTGAGTTGCTCCCCACCACGCTGCTGTAATAAACTGGCCTTGAAATTGTGACCTGTTACAAAAACCAATTATAAGAATTAATTTAAAATTAAAACTCTCACTTTGCACTGCAAAGCTCTCTCCTAAGATTGCACAGGAATCCTCACATTCCATCTCATTTTAATAAGATGTATAAGGATATGCTGCATTAGTTAAGCCATCTTTTACAGGTTTGCTTTGCTAGCAGGCACAGGCTGCTCAAATGCTATGAATGACTTTTCCCAGTACAGATTTCACAGTCACACAGCAAGTTTTACACCGTTACTGGACAAAGAGGGCCTCCAACATGTCAACATAAACTTCCACTGCTGATCATCTTCCAGTCATCTGGGTCAAATTAGATTTCTTTGACTAATTATTATAGTCTCAGGATGAATCTTAGAAATGTTTATAGTTTATATTGTAATGAGATAGAGAAGTGTTTCAAGAACACCTGAAAAAACCAAGTCCCTTTTTCCAAGAGGAACAGAAGGATCCCAGGAAAATACTAGTACAAGATTTTTTGGTTGGTCCTACACAATCAGGTGATAAGTGCAGACAAAATTTCTCAAAAACAAGTCAAGCTAATTTCTATCAACATAGTTTCTATTTACAAACCCTTCACTTTGATTTCAGTAAGGATTTTGTCTTCTCAGTTTGCAAATAATGAAAAAAGAAGATAGAATTCGATGAGTGTGCACTTCTAAGCAAGGACTACTCAAACTGTCAAGGATTCAACTGGCAAACTGGAGATAAACATCAAATGGGAGACCAAAAGGAGCTTGGGCTATACTGAGAATATTCAAACCAAATACTTATCAGGTCATTAATGAAAATAATAGAAAATACAGGTTATACCAAGCTGGAGAAGCCTGGAAACATACTGGGGAACAGAATGGGAAAGCCTGGAAAAAGCAGATGCAATTCAGGAGACAGAAGTCAATTGTAAAAAAGAAATCTGCATTTATTCAACTATGCAAACAAAACAAATAACTACATTTGCTTTGGGGTACTCTAAGAAGTGTACAAAGCATACACAGACTGTGTGCCTGTCAACAACATACTTAGTATAAAGAGCAATACAGTTTCAGGAACTGGTTTTCACTATTCCATTTAAAACTCAGCTGCAGTCTGCATCCTTTCAGATTTCCACACTTCCAGAAAAATACAGGCAAATTGGATCTAAGAAGCAGCAACAAGTCAAATCTAGGAAAGAGAATGGTCAAGAAAAGGGTGAAGAACTGAAGCTGTCTCAACAGGATAAAGGCAAGGGGCCAGTATGAAGTCCTCAAATACACTGAAGGTACCTCAAAGCAAATAAAAGTTTACCCTTTCTCTTTGAGGTGCCGAGTTACGGAAGATGAAGCTGTAATGAATGCTCTAATTAGGCAGAGTAGTAAACTAGATCAGCTCCCATACTCATGATCTTCCCAGCCATAGTGACATTAACCCAATACAGCCAAAATCTGACCCCCAAATTAACTCCCTTTACAGCATGGAAGCAATAATTTTCAGAAAACGAGATAAATAAACAACCTCACTTTCTAAATGCTTAAACTCTCCCTTTTGCCATTCAGAGATTTTAAACATTTGAACAGCTGAGAGCTCCACGGTAATAACGGGTACAGAAACTGAATATGGATTATTTCCAAGTGACACACTGGAGTAAAGCAGTACTGTTCTGTTGTACTGAGCTTCACAAATTTGAGAAGAAAAATAAATTAGAATCCACAGTTAGTATTTAACAAATTTAGACCTTTTCTATGTAAGTTTGGGGCTCTAAAGCAAAGCTTATGGAAGAATATTTATTTAAGACACCAGAGCATGTTTAGCAAAGTAACACAGTTGATAAAGAAAAGCAGACTCACCTTCCGCAATTCAATTGTAACTTCATTTCTGTGTCTTCTCATAGTCTGTTAAAAAAAAAAAAAGTATGTCAAGAAAGTAGTATTCAGTTTTGAAATCAGCTGTTTCTAGGTAAAAAAGTGCAGTTATTCATCAAAAAACATGGAAAACTATGCATAATTTATAACTCAATCTTTTCTAGGAGGATGCACATGTTTTTTGTGATGTTTTGCTTTGGTTGGGTGTTTTTTTTTGTTTGGTTGATTTGTTCTCTTTTTTTTATCATACACCTTTCAGATAGCTTTGACACAAACCACAAGAAGTATCCCAAAGGTAAAAAAGTATCAACTTCCCCATGGAGTTTTCACTAGAATGATTCTCCAGGTGTTTTCACTGAAATGACTCTCCAGGTGTTTATATGTGCAGACCATAGGCAGCAGTAAATCCAGGTTCTCATATTCTCATATCAGACAATCTCATATTCCCATATAGTAACATTCACAACCTAAACACATAACCTATACCAGTTCTCTGGCCAAAATCAATCATGACTGAGCTCTATGCAACAAGACCGATCAGGTTTGCAGGAAAAGGAAACAAAGTAGTACAGTGGTACTGAGTCTCCTTAGGATCTGTAGCCTAAGCATTGCAAAGGAAAACCAGGCCACAAGCATCTCAGCTCCTTAAAGACACTGGGCACTCAGAATGCATTCCTGACAGTGCTGCTGCACCTCTCAGATAAGAGAGATCAGAAGATTGAAAAAGAATTTTAGCCTACTGAAGGCCATGTCCTTAGGTTCATTAAACTATCAGTGGAAAAGACATGTACCATCAGAATGCAATTCAAAGGAGAACAGGACTGGATGACCGCTGGCAGTCCAGCAAGATCACCCACACTAACTAAAATTAGCCTTTTAAAATACTTTCTATGTCCTATCCTTGCTACTGACCTTCACTGACACTATCATGTTCCTTTTGAGTTAGGGCAAATAACTCCCTGAGCAAAAAAGTTACCAGTGAAGACCAGCAATAAACAGTAAATACCAGCACCCCCCATCAGCCACCTAAGAAAACAGCAAACATGCTAAAGATGAAACACAGATAGAAAAAATGAGTGGATTTCACACCATGAATATATACAAGACAGAACTACAATAGCTTCACTGCTCTCAGCCAGTTTGCACAGCAGTGCCATGGGCAGGGGTGCCGCTCACTAGACCAGGTTGCTCAGAGCCCCATCCAGCCTGGCCTTGAACACTGCCAGGGATGGGGCAGCTTCTCTGGACAACCTGTGCCTCACCACTCCCTCAGTGAAGAGTTTCTTCCTGACATATAATCTAAACCTACCCTCTTTCAATTTAAAAACATTGTTCCTTGTCCTCTCACTATCTGCCTGTATAAACACCCTCTCTCCCTCCTTTTTGTAAGGTACTGGAAGGCTGCAATGAGGTCTCCCTGAAGCTGTCTCGTCTCCACTATGAAATTCATCAAATTTGCCATGAAATTCATTACCTTGGGTTCACTTGAGAGTAAGAAAGGCTCGTCTTCCTGCCTACTGCTTGATTAACCAGCTCACTCATGTAAACATGGACAAAATTCTCCTTTTACATCTATAGGGTTGAACTCTACTACTTTAAACAAAGTAAGTCCTCATTACTGTAAGAGGACACCAGCACTACAGCACCCACCAGAACTGCATGTTATTTCCCCCTTCCATAATTTTGGTAAACCATTTGATACTTGTGACTATCTGAGCCTGCTGCAACAGCTCAGTATGATAGGGACTGGATAGCTGGGGAATGGCAGGGCATCAAATAGATTCATTTGTCTAAACAAACAAAAAACCGAAGAAGTCATCATATGCAACTAGCAAGACCAGTCATTAAAATTTCTTGTTTTATTAGAACTTCATATGTGAATAATCTTAATAACTGTGTCAAATTTAAGGACACCATATAGCCTGAAGTTTTTCAACACTTCTTCCCATGACAGCTGCCTCCCAGTACTACGTAGCATACAAGAGAGCTGGAAAGGGACTTTTTACCAGAGCATGGAGTGATAGGACAAGGGGGAATGGCTTCCAACTGAAAGAGGGCAGGTTTAGACTAGACATCAGGAGAAATTCTTTACTGTGAGGTGGTAAGGCAGTGGCACAGGCTTCCCAGAAAAGTTGTGAATGTTCCAACCCTGGAACTGTTCAAGACCAAGTGGGATGAGGCTTTGAACAAGCTGGTCTTCTGGAAGATATTCTTGCCCATGGCAGGAGGGTTGGAACTGGATTTCCAAGGCTCCTTTCCACTCAGGTCATTCCATGATTCTGTAACTCTGCATTTCAATAAAAAATGTAACTAAACAATGCTGTAAAGTCTCCTTTTCCTGACCATTCTGCGTTCTAAACACCAAAACTCTTTACTGAACTTTTCACTAGCAACACCATCCCACCTTCCCCTAAAATCTCACCTTTTATTCCTACTCATCCTAAATTTTGAGTTTGAGGTGTACCCTATCATAATCAGTCAACTCAAATGTCCACTAGAATTTTCCTCTCCAAACTCCAATATTGTACATGCCAAATTTGAAGTCTCAGTGATTTAACTGATGCAAGGCACAATTTACTTTTAGATTTGCTCCCTACCTACAATTTACTCATTTATCTATGCAAGAATACTCTAGAACACTTATACTGAACAGAGAAAGAGAGAGACTAAATCTGAAGTTCTTTAGAAGACAATGATAACATTTACCACCTACCACTCTTCTGGAAGCAGGGCAGATTTAAGGAACACTATATGCCGTGCTCAGCAGTTCAGCAGTTTGATACTTCTGGTTTAGAAAAAACCCAAATACAGGGCAGTCCCAGGCAAGACATTACTACTCATTTCATCAATTTATGCTAAAACCTTCTCTAACAATATTTTGACTAAAGACAGTTACTCAAGAGTCAGCCATCCATAAAGTCTCTATTGGGAAGACTCCAAGCTTCTTTCTAAGGGCAAATCATTCACTCAGACTTTCCATTAGGGTTTTATCTTTGTTTCATGCTTCCTTTACTTCACCCTGTCTGATCCTACCCTATTATAAATCTGTCTCAATATTTTTTTACTCTTTCGTCTTTTTTATCAAGTTGATCTTCAAAATATTTAACTACTCCATTACACACAGTTTTCACATTTAATGTACAAAAATCTCCCATCTTTTCCTCATTTAGAGAGCTACCACTATTTAGAAAGATTTATAAAAAAGTTATCATCTCTGAAGACATTTTTGTTGTCCAGTACCACAGATTTTTTGAACTATAATACTCTTTAGGCAATCTCCATATTACCTGGGTTTTATTCTTTCAGGTGTTCTTTTGTATTTCATTTTAAATGTACTATGACTGTTTTCTCTTTAAAGCAGCTCTGGTACTTTTTACCTTCCTCCTTTCAAAGGCAGTACAGGTTGATAACTGGGATATCAGCTTTAACTCCATGGAACCAATGACTGTTACTAAACAGTTTAGTGCCCCCCACTAAACTAAGGGCTCCCAGGGCTCTCCTGCTGGCATAGCATCTTTTTAAAAAAAGTCCGTTTGTCAGGGTCATCAAGATCACCAAGAATCAGTGATACAATGTTGGGGCTAGAGGCTTCCTACAAGCACATGGGACTGAAGTTCCCAAAGAGCCTGTGGTGCATTCTGGCAGTTAAACTTGGTTGCCATGGCTGGATCATGATCAGTGCTCCTTGCTTGAAGTCTGCTGACACTACTTCTAACCCAACACTTTGTGTCTCTGACACATGCCATGACCACTGCATATCAATGTGTTTAATCCCCTGGATTCCAGTTAATTCATACTGGCCAATTGTGGCAATCACAGACTGTACATGAAAAAACACATGAATGCACTTCACATTGGCTTCATTACCTAATTTTATTCATGCTTCTTACTGGGGATTTCGCCAGATTGTTGCCCAGCTTGATTTTCTCCTCTTTACCATTGGAGCTGATACACTAGTGACAGACTGCTTTATGGTAAGACTCTGAATGTCCACAATCTAGTCATCCTTGCCTTGAAAGACCTAAAATGTATTTCAGCTTCATTCAATTACAAGAAATGCAGGTACACATATAGCACCATATTCTGCATACTCTTGCTGGCCTTTTGGAAGTTCTATTTTAAAACTTGCAGACCAGAAGGCACAATTTCCAATCTTATCTGGTAGGGTGAGGCGAGGAGAGCAGGACAGGATAGGACAGGAAGATTGACAAAGCCCAGATTTTGCTCCCCAAAAAACAGACCTAAATGATTCAGATAATTTTTTGTCCTGATTTGCCATTTCTTGAAAGTATTTAAAGCTTGTGTTTCAGATGAACCATTTTAGAAATACAGCAGGTCATCAGCACCTTCCTACAGCCTCAGAAGAGACACACATATTATAATGCAATAGCATATAAAAGAAGCAGTCTTAAGTACCACTGCTAGTCTCCCTCCAAGGAATCATTACCACTGCAAGCAGAATAACATGCTTTTACACAACCTGCAAGACCCAGCATGTAGGGGACTGATAGGTATTTACAAGGGATTTATACTCTAGTAGAAATGCTAAACATTTTCCCCAGCTAATACAGGTCAGATAAGAAGAGATTAAATTATTCTGCAATTTAACCCAGGATTCATTCCCAGGTTCCAGGCTGGGAGGACATCTGCTGAAGTTTATAGATACCACACCAGTTGAAGCCTAGCAAGAGGTTACCAATGGATCTAACACAGGGTTTGACAACCACAGCTTCTAACCATGATCACATCTCAACATAATGTGCTCGAACCAGTAACTTCATGGAACACTGAAACAGTACATCGCAACACTAACCCCCAAGCTAAGGCTGCACTGTTTCACAGGATAAAAAAATATCTCCAAGTCTCAGACACGGAAACCACAGCACAGGCAAAATCCTACAAATCACAAACCGATGACAGTTGTAGCATCTGAACCATGAGGACGCTCCTAAACACAAGGTATTAATGCACCATGCACTACGTGCAAACAGTAAAAATGAGTAACTGCCAGTCAGCAGTAAGAAATAAGAACACAACACTTATCAAGCTGTGCTACAGCATTACATCTCAATTGTTATACATGACTCAAGGCAGACTTAAGTTCATAAGGCTTTTGTAACAAGAGATTTCTTCTCCCCAGTTCACCATATGTAAGGAACAATTATTTACCAGTATGTTTGACAGGCTGACATGACCACAGTAATGCACCAAGTACTCTAAGTCTTGTTACAAGTCAAAAGTAGATGTTGAGCAATATTTCTAATTTCAAATTACTCAGCATTTTGTTATTTTAAAAAATAAAGCATAAAAAACCCCAAAAGATCTGCTAGATGTTGTTGGATAAATCAGTGTTTCACTTCTACTCTGAATTTCTGAATTTTCTTCCAAGTCAGACACAGTTACCTATGAAGAATCACTCCTTATCACCTTCCACTTGAAGGAAAAATAATTCCTAGTTCCCTCAAATCTGAAATTAATTTCATATGCCAAAGAAGAAAATCACTGCACACATTAGGGTTGCTGTGTTAAGGGCTGCAAGGGAACTTTGGTTCACTGTGATACAAAACACAAAAATGCTAAGCTGACGAAAGACAAGAGATTTAAGAGACACTAGACCTTGAGGAAAAAAAAAGAGGAAAAGAATGCCACGGTCCCTGTAAAACTGCCTTTGACACACTCAATGGGCAGAAGGAACACAGAATAACAGAACACAGCTGTACTCATCAGATCAGTGTTTCAGATCTCTCAACAAGGGTGGCATCTCTTTCAACAAGATGACAAGAAACTCAGAAGTTCAGTTTCCACCACCTGAAGCGAAGGGAAATGTCTTCCTTATTTTTCAGTTGACACTTGTCTTATGACAGAACACAAAACTGCATCAAACTCTTGATATCAAAAAGCAATGGCCTCTGAAATTCTGAATTGTCAGCATAAGCTGTACCACCAGCAATTCAAAGAATTGTTTTTCAAATATTTGGAAGCCTTTTACTGAACCATATACACTGCACAAGTAGCATTCATGAAACTGCATATGAGGGTGCACAGGATGTATGTGCTCATAATGTGTAAAGAGCCAATACCACTCCTGTCACACTGTCTTACCACAAGCCATGCAGACCTTTCTGGGAAAAAAAGGATTACTTTCAAGTGTTGAATAACATTGAGATTCTGTGGAGGTAAGTCCGACAAGCTTTTCAAGCCTTTTTTTTAACATAAAAACCATTTAACTGCATCATAATTAAACTACTTGAAAAGACAATTCATATATCTTCTGTAGATGAAAAAAAAAAATTTCAAGGAACCCCAAAACCAAATCAACTGTACTTGTACATGAGAACAAGATTACATTTTTCAAAATCCTCTGTAGCAAATACATGAAGTGTTATACCAGAATGGGGAAGGGACAAAAACCCAAACACTACTATAGTTTATACAAGGTTGCAGGAAAAAAAACCAACAAAACTAATCCAAAAGGATAAAAATCACACCTTAGACAAAGCAGTCAGAATAGTCATCCATTTACAACACAATGTTTTAAAACAATGTTACTACTTTAAGCAACTCAATCTCATCCACAATTAAATACGAAAACTAATCTTAGGGTTTCTGTGAATTTTAAGTTTCTACTTCATATCTAAAAATCAATCTTAATTGACTATAAACACTTTGAAGTCCCTTAAGTACATCACTTTTGGAGTCACAGAATTCTGGACATTTGGTAAAATTACTTCATCCCCAGTTATAGTACATATCAGCAAACCAAAACTATTTAAATATGTGGGTGATACAAAACGAAATGTAATGACCTGACCTTCTGACTAGCTGTATGCTGGGATACAGAATCCTTAAACAAAATTAAAAATTAAGTTTCATGTACAGAGTGTTTAATAGTGTAGATTTGCTGCACAGAAAAAAAAATCAAATGCTGCAATAGTAAGTGGTGTGAGTTTTAAGAATTTTAACTACTTTTAGCTATACCAATTGTGTCAGAAGGAAGATTAAAGCATAACCACCATCTACAACTAAAAACCTATCTACCATGGTAACAACAACACAGGAAGCTCAGTGTGGGGCTCACCCTGAGCATCCACCTCTTTAAGTGGGATACCTCAGCAGTGTCACCTTTTAATCAACACATTTAGATCACTTCCATTACAACTTGAGCAAGCAAGTCCACAAACCATCAGAAATTAAGAGGGAGGAAGCAGATGTTTTTACCCAGGCAGCACGTCAATACTGCCAGCTGCCCCACAACCAGAGAGCTGCCTACCCCCAGTCTCCTGCAGGCCAGCCAGCAATATCAGCCTCGAGCTAGCCCATGGCAGTGGGAAAGCCAGCACCATCTTGACAAGACTCATGCCTTAAGTTTTAGCTTTCATATTTTTCATGTTCTGCACTGCATTAGTACGTAACTCTGAACTTCACATGAAGTGTTAGCAAGTTCTCTTCACAGTTTAGTTAGACAAAACAATCCTTTTCCAGCCTGAGAAGCAAGGACACCGTTGCAGCTTCAGGCCCAAAAAGTGTAAACAACAGAGAACTGAGGAGAGCAATCTGGGAGGATGGGACTTCATAACCTGAAGCTGTAATTGGACAATAAACCCCAATATGTAAATGGACCAAAACTTATAAAAGTGTGAAAACTCCTGGCCCAGCATCCACCTTGGGTGGAGCCATGGCTGGGCTCTTGCACTGTCCAAGCTGTGTCCTTTGAAGGCCTTTTAATAAATCCCTACTTTATTCCTTTAGCTCTGTCTAGCCTCTCTTCTAGGTAGCCTCACAAGGCATCAACATGAACACCACAGCCCAATGTCAGCTTTCGCTATCCTGTGGATACACAAGTTATGTTTCCGGGAACTTTAGTAAGATGTGCATTTAATTCCTTTGAAAATTCAGCTATTAAATTGAGAGAACAAATTCACTGACCAATTCTAATTTCTCTGAATCTATAAATATCATTAAATTCTTTATTTCTGCTTTTGTCTCTCAACATTACAGAAACAGGTCTCAGAAAATCAGAAGTTACATGCTTATAGGAGTTACCCTGAACACATAGCTGGGTTAGTAAAGGAGCTTGATTAAACATACAGGGAGCCCAACCAGTTAGCATTTGCAAGTCAATTCTAGACTACTTCCACCTGCCTAACTGAAAGAAAAATCTGGCCCAGTTCCAACAGCTGGACTGGAAGTAGCTAATGCCTTCCCTTTTGCATGTGAGCATATCCTTGAGTACAATTTTTTATATTTCACAACATAGGTGTGGGTGCAAGATAATAAAAGGTGATGTTTGTATAGATGAAGTAAACACCAATGTTCCCTAAAAATTGCTTTACTGGCCTTTTTTCCCCTATTCCTTCCCTGACACCTCTTCAAAAGTACAAAATACTGCAATGCACATGAAAATGCAGAAGCCTCAGGAGCCAGGCTGATTTGGGGCAGGAAAAAACCCCATCAAAATGCTTGTTTGTATACAATTGATGAGATGATTAATATTGTCAGTTGCCCATCTTTGGTTAACATCAGAAGCAAATATTCCCAATTTGCACAGGCATATAATTAGTATGTCTAAAGTTGAGGCTTAAACTGATGATATTCTACTTGTTCTGATAACAGCTGGCTTCAGATAAAAACAAAGACTAAGAACACTGACAGGAAGTGACACTGCTGTTCTACCTGTTCACACCTTCGAAGTGTATATCCCTTACTCCAAGAATTTCAAGTATCTCACAATGCAGAAGAGAAGAATTCCAGGACAGCATCACGATTATCTGAATGCAACTACTTAATCACAATTGGAAGAATTAAAAACAATGATGCTCTGTACACCAACCCCATCTAGTTCTTTTGGACATACAAAAAGATTTGACATCCATGCCAAAATAAACCAAATGTTTAGTCCAAATTAACCCTTCTAGCTAGGTTTATTCCCTTACTCACCAGCATCATGGATTATTATCCACCTTTTCTCCCCCAACCAATGTATGTTCTAGGCTGACTCTTCTTCCCCAAGCCTAATTTTGAGACTTCCCTAATTACCAAGTTCCAAATTGTCCTTCTAAGAAAAAAAAAAAAAGGGATTTTTTTTCCCAGTCGTATAGACTACAAAGTTAGAACAACTTCACTTCTGGCTTTGTTATCATAGCTCCACATTAAATTATGCTGACCCAGTTAAAAATGCAGGCAGGGGGCATGGATTCCACAGTACAAAGCAACCAAACAAACTTAAAATGTGCCTGTACCTTAATCTGATACTCCAAGACAGTTTTATTTCATTTGATTACTATTTGATCTAAAAGGTATTTGCTCTTCTTTTAGGTAAACATTATATTATTTTGCAGAAGGTATTAAAACATAGTTGAGATTCCCTATGTGCTGGAGGACCATAATATTTTAAATCTTCCTTTTGGCTTGTAACATTTAACACAGTACTAGGTACATAAAGAGCAGAGCGCAGTGTTTATGCTACTTGTATCTTATGCCATGACTTGTCTGGGACCTACGTTCCTCAGGGTTAATAAAGGCCACTAAAAGAAAACTAATTCTTTTGCAGTTGGAGATGCCACACTTTTTTTTAAAATCCCCAGTTTGGGGCCCCTGAAATTAAGCCCAGCTGCCTTCTGTTAACTAGTCTGTGGCAAGATAATTCAGGTAGCTGAACATGGCTAGCCTCAGCAAAGTGGATGAATGAGAGATCTACTGTAGCTCTTTTACTTAGTGGAGGATAATGACTCACTGAAGGCAGATTCTCATGCCAACACTGAAAGCCACAAACCTCCAATTATTACTGCTCATGCTGTTGACCCGCCTGAAAGCCCTGTGGAAGCAGACAGAGCTGCCCATCCACATTGTCTGCTTCTACAGCTCCAAAAGATCTTAGCAGAAAAGCAATTGCTACGTTTATTTATTACCAGCTCTTTTGTAAGGATATTCTTCGAGGTCCTGATATACTCTCTGCAACTTTTCAACCTCCATATTGAGCTACTACCAGCAAAGAGGCAAGAAGTGAACACTCCTGTTTTCATTCCCATATACCAATTATCCACTTTACAAGTACAAATCTATCAAACAACCCTCAGGAGACTGGAGTCAAAGCAAGTTGGCTGCTTTCAACACAAATTGCACCAATACTGGAATACAATGAATATGTTATCTCCTGGTTTGATACAGAATAAAAAAGCTGGAATTGTCTATTCAACACCAAAACTCAAGGAAGGAACACAAAATCTAGTCCATTTGCAGTTACTACTGCTGTGTGAATCAAGGACATTATATCCTGTCAAAAGTTTTACAGGACTTCCATTCAGATGTAGATCTTAACAGCGTTAATCACACTTTTACTGACATCAGACCAAAGACCACAACACATCCACTTGGGCTCTACCTGAAGGCAAAATCAAATTTCCAGGTAGTTTAACAGCATCCCAAGATAAAGTCACCACTGTGCAACAGCTGCTCTGCACAAATCAACAGGTAGGCAGCAAGGATCACCAACTAATTCCAAGTACTACTTTTGACTGGTGGTCCTAAGTGAGCAAGGAACCTCTCCACAGAATGTCACAAAAAGTAGGGGCAATGCAGTCACTTGCCATTTCCATTTTGACACAAGGTCTACCTTGAAAAACTTAACTGCAGTGTTTGGTCATTTATGCTGCAGCCAAAAGAAACTGATGGATAGGTGCACTGAGTTTTTCTTCTCCTCTTGTATCTTTTGGACAGAGAAGGGCATACTGAATTTCACAAAGATGCCAGCTCTGCCTTATCTGAATACTGTAATACACCAAATAAACACCAAGAAGAGCGGAAACCAAGATAGTCTAATTATAAGTGATTCCTATTCACACTTCTTTTGAAAGTTAAAAGATTAAGGCTTCTTGACACATTAAATAGGTACAAGGATTTGAGATTTGGTACTTTTATGTTACAGGAATCTACTTTTGCCAGTACACAAACTTCTAAAAAGGCAATTAGTTATTTCGCTAAATTGCATGAGCAGGATAGTAAATGCCTTAGAGTTTCCTGTAAAGAGAAGCTTAACCTGTCCTTGGCTTAACCTGTCCTTGAGGAGAACAAATGAAATAGCTACACAACTCCTTGGTCTTGCCTAAGACATGACACCCCTTCTATCCTCTCCTAAAGCTTCTAAGCAAGCATCCCTCCCATCCCTTTGAGCAGGGAAAGCAGCAGACCTGTCTAGTCAGGCAGAAAAACCTGACTGCCTCCACAAAAGACAAGGAAGCCCTTTCCCCTTCCACAGTCCAGAAGACTAGAAGAGTCTGAAGAAGAGTCTAGAAGACCAACTCAGGTACAGCTTCATTTTCTTACTAATAGATGTTACCAGAAACCAAACCTACCGCCTAATGCCGTATTTCACAGACAAAATACCATGTTCACGTGTGTAAAGGACATCAAAGCAGCAAAGCAAAATTAGGACCTTTCATGGTAACTAGGTGCAAACAACTGACTACAATTTTGATCTTCAGGTCAACATAAAGATTTAAATACTTACAAATGTAAAAATTTATATTGTAGATTGTAGAAATTGTAGATAACCACTTCCAAGAAATTGATTACAAAATTAAGTGTTTGGTCAGAAAGACTTCACAGATTTCTGGGGTAAACACCAGAAGACCAGAGATTCTTAAGTGTGCCAAATATTTATACTAGTTTCCCTTAGAAAGAAAAAAAAAAAAGAAAACATACAAGGCTAAATACTAGTCAGATACCTTCTTGTGCAATCTGTGTTTGAATAAAGACACTCCTTTTTCAAATATTCAAAGTCTTCAACTGTAATACCAAATACCTGGGATTATCATTCTATGAATCCATTATGTATTTATAAACACCTCCCTGTGAAGTGGAGAAAAAAGTTTTGTTATTCCATCTATAAAATGGGAAAATAATTTCAATTAGCATACATTCACAGGGTGCCATGAAAATAAACCCCCCATAAATCAAGTCCCTAGAGAGCTAGGCTATATTCAACCACAGCAGACTTTTTTGGTATACTATTACATGGCTCAAATGAAATCAGATTTTCTTTGCTGTTTTTTGAAAGATATAATCAAAAGGCAAAAAGAAAGATTAAACATGTGCTAGCTGCCTAATTAAATCTATGAAGAGATCATTCTGCTCAAACGCAAGAGAAAACAACAAACCCAGCTGACAATGCAGGAAGAAGATGGAGCACTAGGAATTAGAAAATACACTCTAGCAACATCCCACAATCTTATGAACCTTGTCAGCTGCCCTTTTGATTTAATCATTTCAGTATCCTGAATTCTAGATGCTTCTACCTCACTTTTTAATGTGACACAAACATAGAATCAGTGTGCTTACATTACTTGAACATTTTGGGTATCGTACCGCTCTCCTTGAGGATTCTTTCAGTTTCTTAAAATTCCAATTTATACATCCTTCCACTAAAAAAAAAAAAGATGCTAGCACGTTGATTGCACATGTCAGTGCTCCTTTAATGCCTCTTCTTGTCTGGAAGGTTGCTCCTCAGTGCTGTTTGATCAGTGCTATGGACACTACAGATTCTTCTTGCACACCTGGCAAAGAGTGGTTAACAGGATCCTGATGAACGCAGCAGGGCTCTCATTTCAGGACCCTCTCCTGATGTGGAAAGCCTCCTGTATCTGGCTGAAAGTCAGATTTTTATTGCAGAGAAATCACTACCACTGACTTTGCACCTAACATTACATGTGCATGAGAAGAAGTGAGAGGCCCTGATGCCAAAAAGCTGCATGCAAAGAGTATCTGCTGGTTAGGGGTGACTTCAATTACCTCAGCAAGACACAACAACTCTGCAGAATTTCATCAACCTTCTGACTTACACTGTAGCTGACTAAGAAAAGGCAAGGACTGGCACTCCAAGAACTGCAAACCTGAAATCTGACACGGTACCTGGTCAGGAATCCCCTACTGCACCTCTGAAAACCTGGGCACACGCCACAATAGCACCCTGTGTGACTGACCACCTTCTCCTCACACAGATAAGCTCTATGTTCCACACCAGCAAGTTTGCAGTGGGGCTCGAACACTCAATAAAACACATCTCCATCAAGGCTTACAAGTCTTGAAAGGAAGCTGGTTTTCCAGTGGATTTTGAGAATTACTTACTCTATCACCACCTCCAAAGTCCACCTGTTACTGAATCTGACAATAACAAAGGTTAAAAATGCTCAAGAAGAGGTCCTCAGCTGATGAGACATGACAGAGTATGAGGGAAATGAGTAATTCAGTAACAGGTGTTTGAATGAAGAAGATACAAATTTGTCTCCTGTTCTGCAGACACTAGTACATTATATATTCCTATTTTGTACTTGCTGTACTTTTTAAATACACACAAAATCAAGTTCAAAGCTGACTGCAACATTTGCTTAGCCTGAGAAGGGAGACAAGTGTCAGGTGAGCCAAGGAGCCTCCCCAGCAGATTTAATGGTGTTAATCAGATTGTGAAGGGATAACAATCCAACAGTTAAATACCACTAGACAAGATATACCTTCTCCCCTTCACACTGACCTCTTTGAGCCACCACTGGTCTTCTCCAGATGTGAAGGGCTAGCTCAGGAAGCTAAGGGAGCAGAAAATTAAAGAAACATGAAGAGCTTTGCAACTAGTTCACTCCAAGGCACAGACAGTTCTGATGCAGGACTAACTTTTTGGAAGATACCAGTGCTTTTGACTACCCACATCAAATTTTGTGAAATGGAATACAAAGCCCAGTTTCTGCTATTATATTGGTAAGCAGGAACATCAATTCAGTATCAGAGTTTCCCACAGCCAGGTATTTTGGAAACAACTGACAGACTATTATTGGAAAAGATACAGGTTTTGGATTTCTTTTTCAAATCAGGTCAGTTGATAATTTGTCTTTACTACTTGATGACACAACCCATTATCTACTAGTTCATCACCTCCTCTAGCCTGTTATAAATTAGATGCCTCATTCCACTTCTAATCCCACAACAAATACAAATCTGATCAGTTACTTGTAGCTGCTGCATCTTCCTAATTGCTGTCTTTTCATATAACGCCGTTTTAAAGGACAGCACATCCTGCTTAGATATGTGCTGGAACAGTACAATTATAAAGGCCTCAAAGAACTTATGTAAAAAATAGTTAAGAGACCTTTAAAACTAGTCTGTTACACTGCTACCAGCTGTGACCAGACTTCAATGTTCTACAAATTAAAAATCAATCCTTTCATAAAAGAAGCTTTAGAGATACCAGTGCCACTGCTATAGTGTTAGAAATACACAAAAATGAAGAAAAACAAATTCTGTAATTACAGGAAGATTACCAGAGGCTTGGTGTATCACAACAGCAAACAGCAATAACTGGGCCTCAATACAGCAAGCACAGATCCCAATCAGCTTATGAAGATTATGTTCATCACAAGATACCATCTCCAAATTGCATTCTCCACAGGTATTTTGTAAATAAACAATGATTTCCTAATGTATCTGTGTATTTAAATCTTTTAAAATGCAATGGATTCAACTGATTTTGAACCTGACGGAAAACACTACACAGTACATCGAAATGGACTTATCAGGTGTTTGCTTTCTGCCAAGATTCACAAACATTTCACAGTGTTGAACTATTTACTTGAAGACTAAAGCTTGGAAAATTCTGCAGCAATAGCAACTAAAGAGGCTTCCCACATCTGAACCTTACTTCCTACCTATGTAATTCTTTCCAAGGTACAAACATGTACACTTTTGTTCTCCCAAGAGTATACCTATTGGGTTTAAAGGGTAACAAAGAAGCAGCTGGAGTTAAACTCTTCATGAGAGTACTGGATCTTGTATCACATCTAGTCCCCAACAGGAAGTTACCTGACACCTGTGTTTTCACTTTACCTACTGAGACTCAGCAAGCCAGTGAACCTTACAGGAGGTCCATAGTACCTTAAATCCACCTAAACCAGTTGTTAAATCCCTACTCCCTTCTGGTATCCTTTCCTGTGTCCAAGTGAAACACAGAGAGCTGACCAATCCGTACTGTGAAATTTTGAAAGAAACTGCATTGGTACAAAGTGGCTGGGAGTAGCAGGATTTCTGGGACTGCTACAACGCATACTCGTTTCATGAAGCCTTGGAGGGGAATATGGGGAGACAGCAAAAACTCTACTTAGTGCACAGAACAGCACCCAGAAATGAGCTGGCAGCAGCCTGTGTACTCATTTGCCAACACTGTGCAGGTACAGGTATGGAGCCTCCACTGCAAAAAGCCTTTGACACTTGACAGGAATAGGGCTTTAAGCCAAGCTGTACCTTTTCCCAGATGCCCAGAGACCGCACCGATTTGGCCTCCCCAGAACAATGTTGCTCTGCTCACAAAAAATTGATGGCAGCATGACAGAAAAATGGGGCTGAATTCAAGCATCCTCAAAAACTAGAACCTCACTGTTAGCAATGCAGGAGCAGTAAATACACTGAATCTGCCAGAGCTGATGACGGAGATCTGGGCTAAGCCCACTTTCTCTCTCTGCCTCATTTGGGGTGAGAATGCTGAAGGTACAGAATAAAAATGTATCCTTCAAACTTCCTGATCCCAAAGGTGATACAGATTTATAGATCACACAACTGCCTGTAAATGGGAAAAAGACATCAGTGACCAGGACTCCAGAAACTAAAAATCAAATAAGAGCACGAGTAGGTGAAAGATGACACAGTGGCTACATTTCCTTCTGGTAAATGGCCCTCAGCAAATCTCAGAAGGATAAGCCGACAGCCTAACCAACAGAAGATCAAGGACTTGTCTTCTTTTGACTTATAACTGGGGTATGATAAGTATACAAAAAGGAAATTTTAATCCCAGTCATTGAAGTGTTTTTTCATAAAGTTATTCAGTTTATAATATGTTAACTCCCTTCTAGGGTTTGAGTTTCTTTCTCTCCTTGGTTGGTTTTCTTTTAAATGAGAGCACGTAGTTTCAATTTAGTATGCACTTTGCTAATTTCATGACCACACAATCTCATTCTATTACACACAAAAAAACAACACCAAATCATGCAGACAGCCCTACAAATTATAACACCTCTGCTCATCAAGACTTTTTCCTCAGTTTTAGTCAGGGATGCTGACTAATCCTGACAGAAAGAAATGGGCTGATTGTTTGATCCACCACCTTAAACATCAGAACTGTGAGTCAACAAATGGGTGCCTGCTACTGTAATAAAGAATAAGCAACACTTCTAATCCAAAACATTGAAGGAGTAAATAATGCTAGGAAGGATGTTAGTAAGCAAAGAATGAAGCTGAAGAACTGCAAAAATCAGAAGGTTCAAATTAGGTTTTCTAAAAGCTAGGCTAGCTTAGATATCAATATAAACAAATAAACACAGTTACAATGAGTGTCACAAATTAAGTGATTGCAACTGTTTAATTTTGTCCTGTGAAGCCTCAACTGTACTGGAATAATTAGTGCTGGATATTTAGGGGAAAAAACATCACTGAGACTTAAGACTCATGTCCATAATCAACACAGGAAAACCTTCTCATTTTATGTGCAACAATTCAAAAACCTCTTTCACATCTCAGGAGAACACAGAATTCAGAAGACAGTGAGGAGAGAACTGGCAACTGTTTGTCCAGATGAAGCCATGAGAGTCTTGGCTCCCTACTGATCTGCTCTGCAGGCTGAGGTTAACTTTGTCTGCTGTTTATCACATGTCAGTACCTATAAAAATAGAAAAATCTCACAAATTAAAGAAAGAACAGAAACTCACATTAAGTGAAGAACACTTAATTTGTGGCATTTGATACTGCCATTATCCTTTTTGAGGGCTATATATTTTTTTGAATATTAATACCCCAAATTCAAAATTCCAGTTCAGTATCAACAACTTTACCTCCCTAAAAGAGGAGGACAACAAAGAGGTATGGAACTTCCACCCAAACTTGAAACTAGAAGAAGGAGAATGAACCTGTAGAGGTCAAAGATTCAGAACCTTTGATTTCTGCACAACAGATCTGTTCCTCTGCTCTTAGAAATTCACAATGAGAAGCTGCATAGGGTGCACAGCAAAATCCAAAAGTACTTACTTATCTTTTGTTTCCCTTAAAGTTGCATTAAGAAAAAGCAAAGAGAATTATATGTCCCAGCAAATCCAGTAATAAAATATGAGTTAAGTACAAATTAAAGGAGTAATATTTTGGTCTGCCAGAAGAGTCTGTACCCAGAGGGGATCAATAGTAACTCTCAAGTATTTAATAGCAGTCAAAGGAAGATTACTAAAGAATGTGTTCAAGCCTGGTGTGTTCAAAGGCAATGACTGTTTCCAGGCAGAAGGTGACTCAAGTGCCACTGTTTTCAAACTGAAGCTGAGACTGTACAGCTTTGAATATTTCAAATTATCCAGAGGATATAATCTAGATATCAGACCATGATTTATTATGCCATCATTCTAAACACTTTATTTCTCTTTGGTGGAATTTGACAAAATGAGAAGGTGTAGATCAATGCCAATGAAAGCACTGATGCCTTCTGATTTCCAAAGCTGAGCACAGAAAATTGGAGGCAGGTTCTCTATGTCAAACTCTTTATTGCAGTACAGGGAGCAAACCAAGTGTATTTAATCGCTGACAGTTGGGAATTAGGTATATTTGATTTAGAAAACAAACAATTTGTGAAGAGCCAATAACTTTCACTACACAGAGACAATCCGTGCAATCAGCAGGTCAGTCTGTGTACCAGTTCCTCAAGAGAGGCACAGTAACTAATGGCAATTATATAGCTCTGCTGTGCTCATTCATTCTCTGCTCTAAACTTAATTTACATTGTTTTAGTTTTAGAGGCTTAAGTTAGATAAAGTTTACTCCAGAAGGGTATTTCTAACATGAACTTTTAAATACCCGGATCAGAAAAGAGTCAAAAAGGAGGTCTAGTAGAAAATCTCACACATTTAATACAAATTAAGCTGTTTTGAAAGACACTGAAACATTTCCAATCTTTAAAAGTCCTTTAAATGAACCTAAATTTCATTTTAGCATCTCTCCATGGGTATACAACTTTAAAATACCTCTGCATTTTATCTACTTGTTAGTGCAAAAAAAATACGTTACCTAGATTTGAACCCTTTTCAAAAGCAGATATGACAGCTTTAACGACGTTACCATTACTGGAGCTCTGCACCAGTCTTAGGCTCAGCCACAGAAAGGGAATCACTCAGCACACTGGAAGTGAACCCTAGGGATATGCTTCTCCATAAGAGCAAATACACTGCTCCAAAATAATTACTCCCCTTCAGGGGGAAATGAGAGCTAAGCCACCTTAGCTGGCCTGGCAGAAGTAATCTCAGCAAAGCTGAGGCGATCCATTCCCTCCTTCCTCCCCATGGAGGCAGACATTCAATTCCCCTAGTCTTGGGCATGCTATAATATAAGCAAGCATGGATGACAGATCAGTTCACACTAGGCACAAACATACCTAACCTTTCCCTGTTTAGAGCTCTGATGGATTCAGGCCAGTGACTGAGAAAGCAGCAACAAAGCCGGTAACCAATACGGAGAGATGAGACAAGGACAAAATGAATGAGGAGCAGCAGGAAGAGCCTCACTGGATGAGAAGGGGAAAAAGAAATGCACCACGCCCCCTCCTTACCCTGAGAAGCAACTGCTAAACAGAAGGATGGGCAATTTTTAGTTACTTTCTAACATTTACTAATGTTAGCCAGAAGTGTTGAAGTTATCATACTTTTTACATGCAAGATTTTCTGTAAGAAAGATTCACTGTTACAGACTTAAATAAAAATTAAAGATTACTTTAGACTGTGAATGTCATCTTAAAGACACTGCTGCTGCTAAGCCTGACCTGCATAAAATTGTCTCCACCCAAACAATAGCAGCAGAAGTGTGAATTCTCCTAAAATACAAAATGTGCTTTCAGAGGACTAAAATTCCAGTCTACCGATTACAAAAGTTACGTGATAAAATCGACAGAAGGGTGGAAAACACCCTCAGGTGAAGTCAAAGTAATCTGACACATATTTAGGTTTTCACTCTAGCGAATCCTAAGCCGATTTCAATCCCAGCCTGATTTCAGAGCTCCCTCCCCTCTCCTCTCCTATTACAGAAACTTCAACACGAGATTTGGGATTTCCTCTTTCAATTGCGAGTAGAACTGAAGATGTGTCCAATAATGACACGCAGATTCGAAGATCTCTGGAGCATCTCTGGGGAATAAGCTCCCAATAACCCTGAAACTCTCAAATTCGGGGGAATAAACTACTACCCCATTAGCCTCATCCAGCACCGCACTCCTTTCCCATTTAGACGCAGATGCCCAGCAAACCATTACTGATGTGCCTACCAGCATTTGAAAATAAAATATAAAAATTGAAAAGAAAAAAGGGTTGATACACGGTAGGACAAGGAACAAAACGGGCCAGCACAACCGACTATAACCAGGCTCACCAGAGCGTGGGAGCGGTCCCCGGCACCAGCACAGGCCTCCGTGCGCGGCAGCGGCACCGCGGGCCGAGGGCAG
>NW_005054322.1:4731558-4741072 GCF_000277835.1 Geospiza fortis
CTGACGGTGCTGGGCAGGCAGAACCGCAGAACAGGTCCGGTTGGACGGGACTACAGTGAGACATCTGGTCCGATCTCCCTGCTCAAACAGCACATGGCACAGGATCGTGTCCAAGTGGTTCTCAATATCTCCAGTAAAGGAGACTCCCTAGTCTCCTCTCCCGGCAAACTGTTCCAGTGTGTGGTCACTCACACTGTAAAGGAGTTTTTTCTCACGTTCAGGTGGAGCTTCCTGTGCATGGGTTTCTCCCCATTGTGTCTTTTCCTATTGCTCAGCACCACCAAGCAGAGCCTGGCTCCGTCCTCTTGGCACCTTCTCTTCACTTACAGACACTGATGAGAGCTCTCAGTCATCTCTTCTCAAGGCTGCACAGGCCCAGCTCCCTCAGCCTTTCCTCACAAGAGAGATGCTCTTCATCATCTTTGTTGCCCTCCACTGGACCTGCTCCACGAGCTCCCTGTCTCTCTTGTGCTGAGGAGCCCAGAGCTGGACACAGCACTCCAGATGTGGCCTCAGCAGGGCTGGGTAGATGGGCAGGATCACCTCCTTGGACCTGCTGGCAGTGCTCTTCCTAATGCATTCCAGGATTCCACTGATCTCGTTACCTATGGGTTTGTCCCCCCAAATGCACTCTGGGGTGACCCCACTGGCATGGCTCATGCACAAAGTGGCCCAAGCAGCTCTTCCAGCCAGGGCTGGGTTGTGGGTCTGCTCTGCACCTCCCTCTGCTCCTCATGACTGCACTAACATCGCTGTAGGCAGCCTGGGAAGTGCTGCACAGCAAGCACCTAAGAAATCCAGGTGTTTTGGGAAGCCTTGAGTCCCTTTTGGTAGCTCTGCCATGCAAGCAAGGCCTGCCTGGAAAAAGCAAATCCAGTGATTTGCCAACATGCCCCTCATACCACACATGCACATGGCAGCTGGAGCCATGTGCCTAGTGTGATGCAGGGCACAAGGGGCTCTGCAAGCCCAACAAATTGTCCCCAAACTGTCGAAATTATTGCAGCACGACTCCCCACATGCAGCTCTGGAGCGTTTGGACAGACTGCAGACAGACCCAGCACCCCCAGATTGACGGAAGCCTGGGCACAGCAGTTTGGGTCAAATACGGCGCCCTGAAGTCACACCTGGAATTTTCATGGTAGAAAAGAGGATGTATGTGGGTGATGTAGTTGTAGTCAGTGGTAAGCAGTGATCTAACACCTTGCATAAAGCAGAGTATTATCCAAGAAAACCAAAACCCCAAAATAATGAAAACATGTAACGTTCTAATTTAGCTCATCTTACACCACATCAGGGTCTGCAACAGATCCTTACAGCTATATATGAATTTTTCTTTCAGAAGTCTATAATTGACAGCTCAGCTTTTTATTTGCCTTCTCCCAACCCCTCTTTGGATCATTCAAGTGACTGTAGCTTGTACCTCACAGCTCTGGCAAAACAAGGCTTGCAGGCTGCTGGAGATGAGTAAAAATCTGGAAGAGGAATGCTCTTCCTCACCGTCATTGAGCTGCGTGCCAAATGTCCTTATCTGACAGATCAATGTAGCATTTCCATCCCTCTCCTTTCCAAGTAGTTCTGACTCCCCACACACTTCTCTTGTGCCTTTTCCCACAGCTTTATCCGGGTGTGCTGCACCATTGCTGCTAGGAGTGGAAGACAAGAAGGAGTCAGAAGCAGGCAAAGCCAAAAAGGCACAACCAGCGTGGCTGGCATTTGTCAGAGATGGCCTCTAGGCTCTGTCACCTGGAAGTTTGAAGGAAAAGTGGCTCCAGCTATCCAGTTGTCTTCAGGAGAGCTCCGAAAGCAGATTCAGCAGCTGAGAGCTTTGTTCTGCGCCCCCCCTCCCAACCCCCACCGAGGAAGGTGGCTGTGGCAGTCTCAGGCCTGGTAGGGCAGCAGAGCAATGCTGATATGATCCCTGCTAGGCAGGATCAGTTCTCCTCTGGAGGAATTGGCCACATTTACCATGAACAAAAGATTATTGTTCAGCACCACTCAGCGTAAACTGAGAGGTAAAAGGAAAACTTGCAACTAAATATCAGGTGTCTCCAGGTTGGGATAACTCAATTTACCAATCCATAAATCTATACCCATTCCACTAGATAGGATTTATAAATTCACTGTTTGTTTCTTTCCCATTTCTTCCTTGACATAAGCCCTTCAGAGTTTCTATAGTGCATTTCATTAGTCCTGGTAGACACTCGGGAGTTGAACACCTCTTAGACAGAGCTACATGGAGGTTTGCTTGGCTTTACTGCCTGAATAAAGCTTTGTGGTGAAGCTCTTGATTTGGTAATTGTAGTTGCATCAGAGAAAACATTTTGATGCAGTTAAGGAAATACTACTTTTTGGCACAGTAATTAACAGACACTACTAAGATATAAGGAATGAGTAGTTTGCTACTTTAAAAACAGAACAAGCCATGTGGATCTGGGTGGCTCATGGTTCTTCATCACCATGAGTTTCATATCAATGTGTTCATGTTGGCAAGACCTGCAAGATATGTGTCAGGGCCATGAGCACATTTGAAGGTTTCACTGACCCTGAGCAGCCTCGCTGTGCTCCATTTCCATCCCTTGCCCCAGTGATGCTGCAGTGGTGCCAGTCTCAAGCTCCATTGCAGCCCTGGCCCAAATGTGGGTGCTGGGTGTCCTGGCTGGGCGATGGGAAAGGGTGAAGGGAAGCAAAAGAGGGTGGTTAGGGCCACCAAGGCCTATGGGTGCCTTCAGTGCCCTGACAACATAAAATCTGTAGCTAAAGAGCTATGAGGAGGAAAGATCTTTCATAATTCAAAGATAAGGGCAATAAGAACTTTTCAGGTGTCCCATTACTGGATGAAGTTGAGTAGTGCTTGTTTCTGGGATGACCTGTTGGCTCCAGCAAAACTGGATCAACCCAATGAGTATTTTAGAAAGAGCACATGGTCAGCTCAGTGCAGTCAGAGTCAGAGGCCACTCACCCAGTGCTTGCCAGTCACTTGTTCTTTTGCAGTCAGCGATTTTGTCTGTATCCACCAGTCAATAGAGCTGCAAGGAAACCAGCATGTATAAAAAATGTAATGAACCTGAGTCATGTCCTCACTGGCAATCCCTTCAAGAAGGATTGGGGAGGTTTAGGTGCACTGCTTTGAGATGCAGTCCCACCCTGCTAATGGATATTAGAAGGCGAGGCAATAAAACATGTCAGGTCCTCAGTCTCTGTTCACAGCCATGAGCAGCTGCAGCCAAGACCTTGGGGTGGAGGAGGCATGGATGCCTCCCCAGCAGAGGAGCAGGATGGCTGGCAAGGTGGGATCATCTTGAAACACTACTGCTCACTTGGCTACAAACCACATGTCAAGAACAGCCTGTAAAATTGTGCAGCCTGTAATCCCAGGAAGGTACAAGGATTGCTACAGAAGTTTAAGCTCAGACCTAAAGCACCCATGGGTCTCATGCCTTGCTTGCCCACCTCAGAATGGGATACCCAAGCACCTCTGACCTGGGGTGCACGGCAGCTGTCACCACGTGTTACCCCTGGCATGGCAGAGCAAGAGAAAGCCTTTTTGCCCTATAAAATCTGCACTGTTCATGTGCTCTCTGCCTCTCAGCATACCTTCCATGCCTTGCCTTCTAGTACCTCTAGAGACAGCGTGACTGGGGCAGGCTCAGACCCTTGCATGGCTGGGGTCCCTGCCCAGACCCTCTGTGGCTGTCCCACCATATGTACAGCTCTCCAGCAGCTGGCTGGGCAGGGTTTTGGGTGTTGCTCTCTTACAAAAAGGGATGAGTAACACATGCAGTAAATGAAAGCAGTGCCTCTGACACTCATTTTCCCTGAAGGTACATGTATTGTTTTGGTGAGACCATTAATGCGTGTTTGCAGTTCTCTCCACCACTGAGGTAAACAATTTGTCTTCATAGAAAAGAGTTATGTTCTCACCTCATTGCAGCTGTGGCTTGGTAATGACAGTGAGCTAAATCCTGGTAGACACTCCAGCTTGTCAAAGGCTGCCAACAAATGCCATGTGAGCTAAGAGGTAGCACGCACTCCAGGAGACATGAGATAGATCCACTGAAGAGAAGCCCATGGTGAGCTGCTGTGTAGAAAGATCCAGAACCCCCAGGTCAGGAAATCCCTAAGCTGAAAACAGTTGAAACACTGGGAAAGTGCTGGGGGGAGCATCACTTTTTTTCTTGTTCTTATGCTTTTCTTAATACATCCATTTAGTGGTGACTGTTGGAGATGCAACAGCCTTACTGAATTCTTATTCAGATATATGCTTTTGGTCTGACCCACAATAGTTCTTATATTCACAGCAGATAATTAGTGCTCAGTGAACCATGTCAGTGTGAATTTGATACCCGAGTAGTCCCAGAGTACTGTGTGGTCCTCCAGTTTCAAAGCAGGTGGTTATGGGTGTCTCGTGGTTGTCCTGTTGCTGCTTTGTCCCTTCTCTGGTCACCCACCCTGGAGACAGCTTACCTGGTGCCAGACTCCAGTCTGGGGTGAAAACAGCTGCTTTTTTGGAAGAAAATTCCAGCCATAGGTTTGGATGATGCCCACAAGAAAACACTCTGGCTGCAGTGAGGCATGCATCTCATCCAGTTGGCTCTCTGATGTTGTTTCCCAGTCTTTCAACAGTGTCTCAGTAGACCTGGCAGTCTGAAATGCTTCTCTGTGGCAGAGCACCTTATCCCACTACCCATGGGCAGCATGGTCAATGGCACCTTGCACAAACAAGCAGCTTCAGTGGGCTCTCAGGAGCTGTGCAGACTGGTAAAGGGCTCTGGGAAATGAGGGTCCTCCTCAGTATCTCTGTGACAGGACCAGTCCCAGAGAGCTGCCCTTTCTGCTGGAAGGAGTCACTTCTGGGAGCAACACAAAGAGCTGGTGAGGGAGCTGGCATGAGGCTGGCTTTGGGAGAGCCAGTGAGCAGCCCAGGGTCAGGATTAACAAATGCCTCATTATCTGCAGATGAGGAACAGAAGCATTGAGGGAGCAGCTGGATAGTCTGCCAGCATCTTCAGAGTCTGGGGAACATTGTTAATGAAGGAGGAACCATGAAACCTCTGGTTACTCATAGGTTCGCTGTGTTCTGTCTGAGCCAAGTTGCTGTCTCAGCATCTTTGTCCACACTTTAACTGGGAGAAGAGGTTCTGCTCCTTCTGGTTCAGAGCATCACTTTCCTTCTCTGCTATTCTCAGAGGAAATCCCACAGTCTGTAATATTTCCTCATCTTCTGCTGTTCCCCGTTTTTAGGCAGCTCCCCAAAAGTGCTGGTGAGCTGCTGTTGGGGGTGACAGCAAGGTGGGCATGAAATAATGGCTTCATGGGCAAGGATCTTCTGCTATGGTACCCGAGCAAGAAGAGCTGAGGCAGGTGCCAGGTCATGTCCAGATCCAGATCAGGGAGTTATATGGCCAGGTACAGGGATAGCTGCAATGTAGCTCAGGCAGAAACCAAGGGCAGAAGCCCTACTTAAAAACAGTGCCTGAGATAAGGGGAGTGAGTCCTTGCCAAGGCTCCTCACAGCTTGTTCTCAAACAGCTCTTTGATTCAAGGCCAGGCAGCTGCACTGTCAAAGCTGGCCCCAGGCCCAGGCAGCCCAAGCCCCAGGAGGAGGGGGATGTGCTGGGGGCCTGGGCACCCACCTAGAGCTGAAGACATCCCTTTCTCCAGATGTCTGAGCTCCAAAACTTGACAGGTCATGGATATTCACACCAGCTTTTCCAAATTTAAGTTAGATGATGATCAGGAGCCGGAATGTCATCCTGCCCAGAGGATCCAAGCAGGGCTTCTGAGATACTCTTTGCAGAACCATGGATCCACCACCCTCTTGGCTTTGGCCTTGATATGCAGGTGCTCAGGAGGCTGGGCTGGGCTGTGCCACAAGCAGCAAAGCCTGATGGGCTAGTGTTTTTTCTATAAAAAACATTTTGTAGAAATGGCTCTGGGCGGTTTTCCCCATGGCCCAGAGCCTTTGGCACAGGCGGCCCAGAAATGCACTGGTTGAAGCCCGGTTCCAAAGCCAAAAAGGACCAGGAAATCTCTGGCATAGGCAATGTTGTAGCTGAAGGAGATGTTAAAGGAAAGCAATTTACAGGAAAGGTCCCTGAGGACCTGGGAGTGACTGTCTGCAGGATGACTCTTAATTTATATTTCAAAGTGGATAATTCAATTGGCATGGTTGGGAGTTTTGTCTTATTGTCATGGCCTTGCATCTGCAAGCCCTGCTATGATGTTCTCTCATGAGACATGATGGCCACCAGTGGAAGAATCACTATCTTTTGACATCTCTCTTCCTATTCCCTGTCTTGCTGCATCTTCTAGGCAGGAGGACTCCTCAAAGTCTTCATGCAAGCTGTGGAAACTGTGGCAGGTGGAGAATGTCACAGTGGTTGAGGCAAAGCCTGTCTTGGGGGTCGTGGCACTCACATCAGCTACCCAAAGCTCCTGTACTGCATCCCGCAGGAGTCATGGGCCAGATAAAGGCTACTGCTCTCCATCTCTGAGGAGGTGGGCACTGCGATCGTGGAGACAACTGTCAGCATCACTTGCAGCAGGGTGCTGGTGCTGCACATGTCTGTGTGCTCACAGTGTGTGCACAAGATGGACAGTTCAGAGCTGGCTGTGCTGCCCAGGCCTGCTGTTTTGTCACAGCCCACTCCTGACAGCTGGCAGGACACGTGCCCATGGCTTGTCCTCCCCAGAACTATTGAAGCTTCTGCAAACCAGCCTGTACACCCACCTGAGGGCTTTAGTTCGACCATTAAACACAGGAGAGCCCTGGCTGGTCTCTCAAAGAGGATCTGGACAGGACAACTTCATTTTAGTGAACACATAAAGTCTCTGGAGTGCTGCGAGGTCAGATCTCAACTTGCAAACTCCCTTATGCTGACAACCCCAAGCAATGAGAAGTTTCATAGAACTGTGGAATATCCTGAGTTGGAACAGACCCACAAGTATCATCAAGTCTAAGTCTTGGCCCTGCACATCAGACAAGGTCTTGTATTTTGGCAGCACAAGGGAAAAGGATGGTTTTGCTCTCATAGCCTCTGATCTGGTGGCACTGAAGGATCACTTCTGAAATAACCTGACTGCAGGTTTGGAGCTCTGTGGGTGGGGTGACCTTCATCAGCTCCAGAGTGATAATGAGAAGCCATGCTGACAGCTTGGTGCTGGGACAGTGGTGCTTTGAAGAGGTGATCAGTGATACACAATAGCTAACATGGGCATAGGAGAGAGTAGTTTGATCAGCCATAGTCAGTGGTGTTTAGCTAGCACAGATGTAAAGAGCCAGTGCATCACCATCTGTGCTGGGCTTCCATGGCAAGATTTTGGCAGCAGGGGGGCTACAGGGGTGGCTGCTATGAGAAGCTGCCAGAAGCTTCCCCCATGTCCTACAGAGCCAATGCCAGCTGGCTCCAAGATGGACCCAACCCTCAAGGGCAGGGTGGGGGGAAGGTGTTTAAAGATTTGGTTTTATTTTTCATTACTCTGCTCTGATTTGATTTGCAATAAATTAATTTCTCTGAGTTGAGTTTGTTGTTGCCCACAACAGTAATTGGTGAGTGATCCCTCCCTGTCCTTAATTCAGCCCATGAGCGTCTGTCCTGTTTTTCTCCCCATATCCTGCTGAGAAGGGAGAGTAATAAAGTGACTTGGTGGGCACTGGGGGTCCAGCCAGCGTCAACCAACCGCACCATCACAAAGCATGATGATCTGTTTCAGATTTTGGTACATGTTAACAATACACACTTTCCCCTAAACACAGTTGCTGAGAGCTGAAGGACTTACATCTGCACTGCAGAATAAAGACAGAAGTATCTCAAAAGTGGAACTGCAGTGACACCAAAGCCTTCACTTGGATTTGAACTGATTTCACTAACTCAGACTAAGAATTTCTTTGTGTGTAAGCAAAGGCAATTTGATGACAATAATTATGACAAAAACCACAAAGATTTACTGAGGTGGATCTGGGGGGCTTCTGGTTCCACCCCACAGCCCCCTCCCTTAATCCCAGCAACACAACATGCATTTGTATACTGTGTGCATGTTGTGCAACCAGTGTCTCCCTGCAGCCTGGCAGAGCAGGCTGTTTCTGTCCCTGGTTAATGCAGCTCAGATTACAGCATCCTTGGAAAGGCGGATTTTCTTTCACGTTCTCATATCCAAGTATTAACCTGCCCTGACATCGCTTCATTTACCAGAGCTGATAGCACAGTTTGAGATTGCTTCACTGCAGAGATTACCCAGAAGTAGAGGCAGATTCCAGCGACTTCTGTTCTGCAAAACGAGTTTTAGTTTCTGCTCCACTAGAAGTTAATACATATATATTTATATATATACTTATACATATTCTCTCTCTCTCTCTCTCTCTCTCTGGTCAAAATTGCTCAGGTTTTGTGGGGTTTTTTTTATTATTTTTCCCCTTAAGTATAGTAAGATCTTGCCTTTGTGCTCCCTGATGGAAAAAAATTCACCTGGAGTTATGGTTATGGTACAAACACAAACCCTCTACAGCTGGCTACTGCCATCTCCTTCTCCCTTGAGGAGACATTCTGTATATTTAAATCCTGAAAATGCATTTGGTACCAGGCTGCTATGAACAATATAGAATATCCTACTTGTTTCAGTAACTATGATTTGTGAGGAGTCATCAAGGTGGTGAGCCTCTGTGCTTACACATCGAAGCTGGTTTCACATGATTATTGGCAAAAGTGCCAATTTTATTTTAAAACCTCCTGTGATCTGATCTCAGGATCTATTTGGATCTTCAGTCCCCATGGCAATAGCTTCTCAAAGCCTGAAAATAACAATGTGCACAGCTATTTTGACTGAATAAACCAGATGCCACGTATGCATAAAGCTAAGCGTAACACTGTGTGCTTGTGGGGTGAGGGTTTCATTTCAGTCATGAGAGTAAACAGCAATTTTCCAAGTGCACACGAAGATATGCTCTGCTTGGTCAGATGTGCCAAGTGAGAGAGTGACATTTTTATGTTGTCAATTTTTAAACCAGATCTGCATTCACCCCTTTGAATGGCTTTCTAATGATGTGGTGTAAGTGCGCCGGGAACCCATAAGGGATCACTCTTCCCAGCAAAGAACCACTGTAACGGTGTCACAGAAAAGCAGAGGGAGAAAAACATATTCTAGCTTAATTTTGGATGACCATATGTTCCCCCTTTGAACTGCAACTGTTAATCAAAATGGGAAGCCTTGTGAGTCCTTTTGGTTAAAAATAAAAATCTGTTTTCATCTTTGGTGCTGCCTTAGTTGTTGGAAGATAATGTGCAATGAAGGAAGAATCAACTACACAGTAAGTTTCTTTACTCACTCTGACTAAATAATGGCTTTCTGCCATTCTGAGGGACCTTCATTTAGTCCTTTGAGGGTGCTCCAGCAGGACTGTGACTGGATTAATCTCTCTCTGCAGGCCACCAGGTAGCACATGTACTTTCTCTCCTGGTTGCCCAATTCTGCATCACTTCTGTAGCCTGGCTCCTGTGTGCTCCCTGTGCAGGAA
>NW_005054322.1:4741082-4772256 GCF_000277835.1 Geospiza fortis
CCCTTGGGAAGCTGGGCACTATTTACCAGTGGTGCTCACCTGCTGGCTGGTATTCAGCTGCTGGCAGTCTCACCCAGGCTGCTGTGTGGAGGATGTTGAGACAGCTGGACCCACACAGCTTTATTCACAGGGTCTGTAGCTGTGACGAGCATTGACTTCAGAGATAACAGCTACTCTTTGGAAAAGGTGAAAAAATGAAAGGAGAGAAACAGAAGGGAAAGGAAAGCTCACCCCCATGACCAGCTGGGAGGAGAAGGTACAGGAGGTCTTCAGAGGAGAGTCCTCCCCTAAGCATCCTCTCTGCTGACATCTGTCACCTCTCTGCAGACAAATTTCCCATGGTGAGTATATAGGGGTTTGGGGGAGTTTTTTGACCCACCCAAACTTAAAGCTGGTTGAACTCAATAAGGTCTTTTCTGATTTAAATGATTTTATGATTCTAAAAATGATTATATGATTCTATGATTTTGTTGTGTTCTCTAATGTAAGCTGAGAGCAAGAGCCCAGGAACAGGAAGAGAGATGGAAAAGAAAGGCAATTCTCACACAGTGGCCATTACTTTTCATGTCAGACTATTGTAACAGGGCTTGCAGGTGCAGGCAGGGCTGTGGCAGTAAGACAAAACCAACATGGGTTGCATGGGGTTCCAAGACATCCCAGCAGCATGGCAGGGAGGAGTGAGGAGCCTGCAGAGCTCCAGACAGGAGCTTTTCATGTCGCACAGGCTGAGGCACTTCAAGCTCTGCTCAACCCAGAACAAAGCTGTGGCATGGCTGAGAAGCACACACAGCTGGGAAACACTCCCAGTTGGAGCTGTACAACCCTAAATTGTCTCTTTTTATTATCACAACCAGCAGAGCGGGTGATGACAACTTCTCACTACGATGACATCTCGCCAGCTGCGAGCGAGCTTGCTTAAAGGCAAGTGTCCTCAGCCCCTTGCTTGCCTCTCACAGGCCAGCTGGAACAAAGGCATTCCCAAGCATTCCATGGGACTTGGATGAGGTGACTGAGGCCTCGTGGCTTGCTGGCCAGCATGGGGCAATGCCAGGTGCTGCACTGGACTTGCCAGGCCCCCACTGGAAGGAGATTGGGGCCCATTAACTCCAAGCTTGGCAGGGGACACACCACTGCAGATGACTGCCATTCCTGTCTCCAGCATCCACCAGTGGATGCTGTCATCCTGGGCAGGGACATCAACCCACTGGTAAAACCGATTCACCAGCTGCTGTTTACCAGCAGTGGGGATTGAGCTAAGCCAGTCCTGAGTTTGGCTTTGTCTTCAGGGTGAGCCCAGGAGGGATTTTTAAGCTTTCTTCAGCAGTGCAAGGAAAAGGGAGAAGTAATGAGCAAGCAAGGAATGAAAGTCAAGGTAAAAAAAAAAGCAGGCAGAGGCAATAGAAGGCAGGAAAATAATAGGCAAGGGGAGAGGAGAGGAGAGGAGAGGAGAGGAGAGGAGAGGGCAAAAGGAAACTAATAAGGAGTGCTGTAGTTCCTACTTCACTGCTTGTCTCAAACAGTGGATTTAAAGTGCAACCTCAAGCAGTATGAGTGCTGGCAATGCTCTATCTAAGCTAAAACATGAAAATGACAACATAGCAGAGGCAAAAAAATGTGAGTGTGGACTATTTGAGAGGGGAGGGAGCCTTTTGTAAGCAATTGTTTGCAGATAGTTTTACGATGATTCAACGCAGTTGATGTAAAATCTGGCTCAGTTGAACTGGGTGTCAGCCAGCCTGGTGTGGCTACTAAAATTTAGCTGAAATTGGTATTTTACACCAATTGTTTTAGGTGAGGAGAGGGGTGCTGCCTTTTGGGCTGGCATCCCTGCTGCCAGCCCCAAGCACAAGGGCTGGTTCTGCTCCCCAAGGCCCCTGCCATGTGCCAGTACGGGTGGTTGGCAGGCTTGTCAAGAATCGGGTCAGAAAACTGATCCATGGGAAAAGAGAAAAAGGGAGAGAGGTGTTTGTGGTGGTTTTTCTTCTTTTCCCGGGCTGTTTTTCCTACCCTCAGCTAGCTACTAAGTAAGAAACCACCAGGGCCTCCCAGAAACCCTCCAGCAAACCTTCAGCAACACCGATCAGTATTTCCCCAGCTGCCAAGGTAAATACAAGCAGTGAGGGAAAACAACAGCAGTAAACCCCAAAACCCTGCAAGCCTCCTTCATCCACTTTGAAAAATGGTACTGACAGGGGACTCTGTCTGAAGGGAATGCTGGGTGGGTCCCCTCAGAAACCCCTTGGCAGACCCATGTGCTCCCTCCTGCCCCTCGGCAGGAGCGCTGCTCGCTTTAGGAAATGCTGAGCTGCACATCACCATGTCCCTTGTCAGCACTCAGCAAGCTCATATTAAAACAAGAGGGAGGCCAAGTGGATGAGAAACTGAAAGCCTCCCTGCTGGCTACGGGGAATTCCTTCCCTGGCAGGAAATCATTGCCAGATCTACCAAAATTCCTGCCAGATTTCTTCCACATAGTAAATGAGAGTACAGATAATTGTCTCTGTGCCACAGATTTTAATTTTTTTAAAGTGTTGCATGGAAAATACTTGGTGAGTTCCTGGCATTGCTCTGTCAGTGTAAAAGGAATAAGACTTCCTTGTGTTTGAAGAGATAACAGTGCTCCAGGCTACAAAAGATAACTCTGCTTTTTAATTTAATCTAACAGCCATGACAGCAGTGCAGGGGGTCTCTGCTGCAAATATGCTCAACCTGCATTGACTGATGGCTGTAATATCTGAAACCTGGTGGGTTGCTTTGGAGAAAGCGCCAGAATAAGCATCTTTTGCTTACTACCTCAGAAGACTGAGATGCAGTCAGATGTAAATACCTGGTTTGGTAGATAATACATTTGGAGTTTTGTTCAGACTCTTACTAGGTGCTGGTGGTGGCTTGCTAATAATTACAGTTACATTTTTGAGTGGTATCAAACACTGGGAGATACATTTGGGTCCTAAACTGGAGGGTAAATCCCTGCAGATTATGAGGAGGAAAGAAGACCATTCACTCTTCATCTTCCTTTTACATTTAACAGTTAAGGCAGAAACGTCAAGATTTCTGTGCAGATCATTAGAAACCTGTATTGGTAGGGACCAGAGTAAAACATGACTACATTTTTAAAATCTAGTAGAAATACAATGCAGGAACACAAATGCAGCTAATAAAACTTCACCTCTTAAACATATTTGACAATATACATGTTATTTGGAGCTACAGTTTTTGGATGTTACTTATAGCACTAAGAAAGTAATAAATCCCTCATAGTGAGTATTATTTAGCATCTATATTTCAGTTCACTCCACAAAAGGATGACAAGAAATGAAACAATGAATTAGAGGGCAGATGCTTTTTATTAAGTTTCCTTAATTGCTGCCCAGGTTACATTTCTGGCAGATGGGCTGGAGACCTCTGCAAAGGGCAGTCATGGTGATGAAAGATGCCATAGTGATGGGCACGTGAAACACCAGCAGCAACCTGGGTAGCTATCACAAGCACAGATCCAAACCAGTCTATTGCAGCATGATTTTTCAAAGTGCCAGCCATGCCCACAGCCCAAGGAACAGCTTTTTAACTCACCTGCGAGAGCTAAAATATGGGGAGGAGACCCACAGCAGATGCCTGCTGCTAACAAAGCAGGGGCCACGAGTTGGGCTGCTCCAGACCTAAATTGGCTGCCACCTTTTCTTTCTTATATACCCTTCAAAATAATGGGTAATGCTGTGTCAGCCCCTTTCTGAATGCTGCCCCATGGGTTTAATTACAGTTTGTCTCTGAAGGCACAGTGTCTGCTCTGCTCCTTGATCTGCCGTGAACTTGGTGACACCAGGGACCCTTTTTTTTGTCACCTTGGCAGACCCCACACACTCGCCATTCTCATCTACAGTGGGGCTTTTTGTAGGATTCAGCAAACTCATGCCCTGGTCCTACAAGTTGCTTCTCAAGGAGCAGGGAGCCAACACAGGGAAGTGCAAAGAACCCAATCAGGGAACAAGCAATTAATTTTCCAAACATCTTCTTTTGTCTTTAGATTTACCAGGCCTTGTAAAGGGCAGGGGCAGCCAGTTTAGTTGCACTTGGGTCTCTTCAGAGTGAGTTTGGCCGGTGTGGGTTTTTTTATGGACAACTCTGATGGGTCCCCATAGTAATTTTCCCCAGGAAATACAGGACTGGCTTTGTCACCACTGGATTGTTGCTTTTCCCTTGTGTACCTTTCCTTTCTCCAAGTTCTCCCTGAAATGGTGGGGGCTATATGTAAGAAATCACATGCTTTGGCATAAAACACCTGATCTCAACTCAGCTTACCCAGATCAGAAGCAAATTGAAGCCAAATCACAAGAGTATCACCTCTGCTTTTGGTATTGATTTAAACTGGGGAGAAAGTAGAAAGATTTAAGATTAAATGGTCTCAGCCACTGCCAGCCTGCTTGAGCAAGGAGCATGGGTGGTATGGGCTGCATCCATCACCTTCAGCCTCTTAACACAGACACACACACTCTGGGGTCAAAGACTTTTTAAATATCCTTGACCCAGCAGAAAAGCACACATAAACCACAAAATTATTGGCCATGAATCACAAATCCATTATTTGAAAGACAAGTGTCCTTGGAAATTGCTGAGGGATGCAGGTCATCCTCTTAAAATTCTCCGTGGCTCTTGGCACAGCACAGAATGGAAGGGTGAGAGGAGCGGCGACGCTCGCTGGGTTACACACCAGGCTCTCCTGGTGACAGACACAGCAAACTGAGCTACAGAATCACAGAATATTCTGAGCTGGAAGGGGCCCACAAGGATCATCGAGTCCAGCTCTTAAGAGACTGACCCATCAGTTGGGTCAATCCCACAGCCTTGGAGTTATTAGTGCCATGCTTCAACCAGCTGAGCTCATCTCAGGGAAGACATTGGGAAGCAGGTCTTGTTTCTGGTGCATAGCAAACACCATCATGTCTGGGACAGAAAGCCGGAGAAGCTACAGTCTGTCTGTGCCTCTTCTTTGGGTGACAAAAACTGAAGTAATACAGAAATCACACCGGCTTACCCTAATTTGGTAACTATATGCTATCTCTTATCTTCAATGAGTTGAGAACTTGTGGTTTATCCAGAAGAAAAGGACCTTCTCCAAGTTTCCACACTGCCATGGATTAACATCCTTCTTCAGATGCTGCCCTAGAAAGCACTGCCTTCTCTCAAGTTTTGTCCCCATGAGCACTGATGCCTCTGCCAGGCAATGGCTCCAACCGGCCAGGTCACCAGGCAGGACATGGATCATGGAGCTCATCCCAGGTCCCCAGCAAAGTCACCCTGCTGTCAGAAGGGAGACCATGATGCATCTCTCAGCTGCCTGCATAAGCCTATCAGCTCAGAGTTGTGTAATGTGTTTCCTTGATGGATCACTATAAAACACCAAGAGATCCTGAGGCAGCCTGACACCTGTAATTGGCTGGAGGAGCAGATGCTGCTTTGGAAGGCAATTTGGCAGGGGAAGGCAGGGTATTTAGGGGAAGGCAGGGTATTTTTCCCTCACACTTTTTTTCTCTGCCTGGTCACAGCAGGTTGTTTTACATTTGTTAAAACTGGTTAGAGAGTAAATGTTTTTCTCTTGAGTAAACCAAGTTGAAATGAAAGAAAACTGTCCGATCTTAAGGCTGTGGTATAGAAAGGAGGAGAAGAGGGCAAGGCTGTGTAAAATTACGCTGTCTGAGAAAGTCACAGAGATTTAACTGCTTACAATCCCATTAGGCTTGTGCTGAAGAAGGCAAATCTGGTTTAAGCTGGAGGAGGTTTCCAAAGCCTCTGCCTTCACAGGGAGCCTGGAGCAATTCCTGCCTGGCTGATGTTTACAGCAGACACCCAGTACTTGCTGGGGTGGCAGCTACTGCCCTGCACTGCCTTGCTTGTTCCCATGGCCAATCCCCCAGTCTTGTCCCAATCACAGTTATTTGGATGCGCTAGAACATTGCCCCGGAGCTGGCAACCTTCACCCCAAGGATTTATAGTGCTGTCTTGTCCTCTCCAGTGTGCCAGGGAAGAGGGCCAACCCTCTGGGGCAGCCAGCTGGGGCCAACATGGTAGCCTGGGATGTGTCATGTTGGCTGCAAGCTGCAAAGTCCCCAAAGGGCACTGCTGTGGCCTGCTGCAAAGGGAGATGATGGGCAGAGCTCAAGTCTCATGGAAAAACATGGATTCCTGAAATGATGTGATGGGTCATGCCAGGTCTTGAGACATCGGGTTAGGTGAGCTCTGACAGGTTTGTGCAGGTATGAGGAGCATCACTGCTCGTGTAGGGCTGTGGGTTTGATGCTAAGAGCCAGCTCCAAGCAAGATGTTGAGCTGTGGAGTGGCAGGTTAATCCCTTGTGGGAGCTGAGATTGCACAAGTTATTTGGGAGGCTGAAAGCTAAACTTTGATGGAATCAGTAGTGCCAAAGGAACTGTAGCCAGCCCTCACTTCAGCAACACCACAATGCAGTGCTCATTTCATCCGAGGAAGAAAAATCTCTTTGAGCCTGGATAACCTAGCATCAATCAGTACTGGAGTGTTTGATTTAATACCTGCTTACTATTTTTACTTTAAATATTTTAAAATAACTAGCTAGGAAGTTATTTATATCTTTTCCATATCCAAATTGCAGGAACACAATTCTTTTGCACTGATGGACTTGTAATTTAAACCACTAGTTAATTCTTTCTCAATATTAACATTCCAAGAAGCAAAACAAGTATCAAGAGAAAAAGGCAGAGTGAAGAATATTTACATAGCATTGTCATATGTTAGTCTTCAAATGGCCATCAGCATCCTCATTATTGTGCATATTATGATCAATATTAGCAGTTCAATGTTCATTTTCAGGAATTCCCTGAGCTTATTTCTCAGGCTTCCCTTACACAATTGATAGGTCCTGAGGAGTTAATTACTATGAAATTCAGTTGCAGATGATGCACTGAAATTTCAGAAAATATGGAAAATAACTTCAAAATTAGAAGGGATAAAGATAAGAAAATGTGGAGTGGGCAAATCAACATTTGGTGATGATAAGACACTTTTGTTAGTATTTTATAGTGGCTTTCCATTCTGGACAGAGTACAGACTTTAGATGTCCTTGTTAGTATGCCTATACGCTTCAGAAAGCAGAAATTGTGAAACATTTCTGTTTTGATTCTTACATTTTCCTCTCTCACTCTATTTAGGGGCTTCATCTGCCTGTACTATCTCTGTACTTCCAGCCTTAGGACAGGAAGGTTGGGTTGGCACAGCTCCCTGCCCTCTCAAAACTCAAACTGAAGGTAAAAACCCTTAGATACCTGGATGTAGTCTTGCTTCTTACAGCTCAGCATTTTTGCTGATTTAGCACAGGTGAGCACATAGAATCACAGAATTGTTTGTCTTGGAAAAGGCCTCTAAGATCAACTATTAATCCAGCACTACTAAGTACACCACTAAACCATGTCCCTCCCCACTTGCCACATCTGCACATCTTTTAAATACCTCCAGGAATGGGGACTCCACCACTTCCCTAGGCAGCCTGTTCCAATGCCTGACAATCTTTTTGGGAAAGAAATTTTTCCTAGTATCGAGTCTAAACTTCCGCTGTGCAACTTGAGGCCCTTTCCTCTTTGCCCTTCACTAGTTACTTGGGAGAAAAGACTGACCCCTACCTGGCTACACCCTCCTTTCAGGCAGTTGTAGAGAGTGATAAGGTGCCCCCTGAGCCTCCTCTTCTCCAGGCACCATGCCATGCACAGTCCCAGGTCCCTTCACGGTCCCATAGCAGCCAGTCGTTGTTTTGCAGTCAAAGGTACTTTCTAGGTTGCATCATCACACCAAGCTCCTGATCCAGAAGGGGATTTAGTGGCTATGGTTAGCTCAGCCCACAGCTCCTGAGCCTAAATCCAGAAATGTGAACCTCAAAATCCTGTGCAAGCTGCTGCTGAAGCTTGGAGAGGGTTCAGACTTGGGGCCATGGCCCCAATGCATGTCACACCTAGAAAGCAGAAGGATCAAGAGCTGCAGCCCAGCCAAGGCTGCCCTGCAGGGGTGCTGCTGGAGACCTGCTTTGGGTGATGGTTCATCGTGCTGAGCACAGCTTCTTGTCCCATGGAACGTGGTTGTCCTCCTGTCATGGCCAGGCCTGGGCTACCAGAGGATTACCCTACACTGCAGAGGAACAGATTCAGACAGCAGCAAGGGGGTGAGCTGAGGAAGCACCTTCTCCCCTCACATAAGAGGTGCAATTTAAAGCACAGCCCTGAGCCTGTGTTTGCTAAAGGTCTCCTGCTCATTGTACTGAAGCTTCTCCGAGACCTCCTCTCCATCCCCATCTGCAGTACCTGAACCACAGGTATCTGCCTCTGGGCACAGCCTTCACTTCTTGGACATTTGTGAAAATGTTAGTCTGGAAATGTCTTATTTGAGCTAAAACCAGTGGCTCAAGTACATTGTATAGCCACAATATATCTTTATAAATGTATATAAATGTATATAGCATAGAAATATAAATTTGTGTCATTATGTAGTATTAATATCTGTTTCACATATAAATGCTCTACATGTGTATATATAGATTTATATTATCTTTATAAACTTTGTTTATATGGACACATTATATGCAAAATATGTATTTGTCTATGGTAGTTTTGCATTTTATGTACTTAATGCGCACTTTCCCTTCAATTGTGGGTGGAGAGGCTTTGACGCTGTGCTGGGCACATCTTTGAAACACAGCATGCAGAAAGGGAAACACAGCCCAGTTCTGATTGGATTAATCCACCCTGAGTGATGCTCCAAAAACATCACTTTGAGGTTTCAATAGGAGAGAGGCAGAAGTTTGTGGAGAGGAGGCCACTTTCCTGCAGAAGGGATGGGTGGTTTTGCAATGTGCTCCTGGCAGAGGGAGAGAACAGAGCGATGGTGAGTCTGCGTGTCCATGCAGTGGGGTCCTGGATGCTGGATGTTCTTGACCCACACTGGAAGGCACAGATATTCATGAAGAGGAGAAACGGTGAGGGAAGATGCCAAGGGAGGTTTGAGCATGCTGAGGCTTGGGCAGGGACGGATTCCTGGTGCTACGGCTCTGATCTGCCACAGGACACTGTGGGCACTGGGGACTTGGCAGATGTGCCAAGGGGAAAGTGATCACACAAAGTTTGGGGCTCCTTGGAGATGACCAGGCTGCTCCCCCCAGCATCTAGGAAGGAAGATTGCTCCTCAGTCAGGTCAATACTCCTAAAGCAACAAAAAGGTGTTGGTTTTGTTCTAGATCAGAACAGAGGGAGGAAAAAATTCAAAAACCTGGAAATATTTGTGACAAGCCCCCTGTTCTTGCAAGGGAAGTGATTCCCTTCCCAGTGGGAAGCATGTGGTGATGGTGGTGCCTGTGCAAGGGGCACACTTGGCAGCACATCCTTGTCCTGCTCAGCTTCACACCCCAGATGGGCTCTGCCCCTGGGCAGAGCATGGCCAGGAAAGGCCAGATCTGGTCCTAGCTAGCCCACCTGAGCTGTGCTGCTGTGAGCAGAGGGAAGTCATCTGGCTGGGGTGGAGGGAGAAAGCCTGTGGCTGCTGTGCCACGTGTGAGGTTCCCGTCTGCCATGCAGAAGCTTGGCTGCACCGAGCTGTTTAGGAGGGCTCTGCCCTGCTTGGAGGGAAAGAGCAATTATCTGCCCTGCCAGTGAGTTCTTGGGTTTATGTATAGCCCCACGCCTTCCCCTAAAAAAGCTTCAGTGCAGAAATTGCAAAGCTGAAGAGATCCTCTGCAATTAGGGGAGAAGACATCCCTCTTTCAGCTAACCCGAGAAAAAGAGCTGAATGAAACCCTGCATTGTTAATGTGCTCTGGCTTAGTCAGTGGGGAGGGTAACAAACAAGGCAGACTTGGTTGGGATAAAAAAAGCGTCGAGTATGGCGAGATTATGAAACAATAGGTACTGATAGAGAGGCAGCACAGAGCCAGCCGCAGAGCAGAAGCTTTACTGAATGCCTGGGCTTGAATGAATCCTAATGATAATCACGGGCTACATGGCAATTTGTTTAAATAACGTGCCTCCTGCTTCCTCCCAGCCCAGCAGAATGAGTCCCTACATGTTAATTGCTTCATTTTGAAGAGAAAGCTCCTCTCTTGTGTGGCAATATTATATATTTAATTTTCGCTGTTTATTTACTCTGCCCTTCTCCCAGCCTTTTGCTGTCTATGAAGGCATCTGCTGCTGTCATTTTGTATTTCAAACAAAGGTGTTTGCATCAAAGCTCTGAAGCAGTTACAGGGAATCTCTCAAGGAAAAATGGAAAGGATGCATGGGATGAGTGAGATTTTAGGAGGGATGAGGAGTTGTTGAGCCAACCTATAGCACCCCTGCACCACAAGTCTCTGAACTTTGTGAGGGGTTGGGACAGGCTGCAGCTTGACAGGCTGCAGGTGCTTCCCAAGCACCCTGCTCCTTTCCAAACAAAATGCTGTTGTGGAGGCTGAGGAACACCCAGGAATGTATCACTTAAGGTTAACATCAACGGCATTCACTGGGCTTGCTCACTGGAGCGACTGGCATGCTTATGGTTTATCAGAGAGCAATAATAATAATAGCAATGATAACAACAACAATAATCTGGAATTTTAGCAAGATTCCCCACTGATTAGGTTCCATTTCATTGCTGGAGCAGAAGCAGACTTTGCCACACCACCATAGCACTGGTGGCAGCAGAAGCAGAGGCAGTAGCACTTTCTGGGCATCTATAGCCGGATTTCTTGGTGCTGCTGCTGAACTTAAACCTGACTCTCCTCTTCTCTCTCTGCGCCCGTTCAGTTTCTCCCAAGAGCCTTTCTTGAAGGGTGATTAACCCATTATTGCTACACACTTTTTGTCATTAACATCCAAAGAGGAGCAGGGAATTCAATTCCAGCTGGTTTTGTGCACAGTAGTTTATAGGTGTGAATTAGCATCCTCTAAGTTGAATTTCCTCTCCTGTGTCCTTTGTTCCCATATGACTGTGAGTCCAGCATCTCCTGCAGACTGCTACATTAGCTCATTTAATTTACACAGGTTTTAAAGACGGTTTTCACAAGGGTTATCTAAAAATGTGGTTGTGAGGTCATCCAGTTCCAAAACATCCTATTCTCCAGAATACCTCCCACCAAAGCTTGCTGACTAAAATGCCACTACCATGCTGTGGGATACTTACAAAGGGGTTACAATTACTTTAAAAATTCACTACTATATAGTGGGGGAAAAAAAGCAGGATTTTGTCTTTTGCCTTTTGCAAATGCAAAGAGTGTTTCTAGTAGCTAATTTTGCAGGACTTACAACCTACCTGAAAGCGGCAGGATTGCTATTTGTTTCCTGTAATTAAAAAAAAAAAAACAACCAAAAAGAGGGTTTTTTTCTTCATTAATATCATTAAGGACATTAGGAAATATTCAAACAGTGACATATCCAAATGGCACAAAGTACCCATATGCAATAACATTTATGACTGTTAAATATTATTTAAAATAATGCCTTTATTATGGGTAGGGCATGTTGCTGTGGCCCTACAAGGAGATGTCACAGAGGAAGGTGTCCCTGGGAGGAGCACTGCCTGGAGAACAGATGAACCTTGGGCCTTATGCTATTTGGCTGCTGCAGCCTCATGTAGTAGCAAGGTGTTGGAGAAGAAGCAAGTCCCTGCTTGTTGCTGTCATTCACCACCCCCTTGTGAAGCTGGCATGAAGAATCATACTTCCAGATAACTCCCAAGCTGGCCTCTGCCTGCACTGCAGGCAAAAGGCTTGGTGGCATTGTACAGGTGACTGTTGGGTCCAGAAAATCATTACCGAGATCAGCTCCTTCCTAGCTACAGGACTGAAGATGGTCCAATCATCACATATCCTGCACAGCCCCAGTGTTTGAATCGTACTGAAAAAATGTATAATCAGTTTTGGTTCCAAGTTTTAACAAGCTTTTAGCTACAATTAATAATAGAATCATAGAATCAGAGAATAAGGAGTTGGAAGGCACCCACAAGGATCACCAAGCCCTGCACAGACCACCCCAAGAGTAACACCAGGTGCCTGAGAGCGCTGTCCAAATGCTTCTTGTACTCTGTAAGGCTGGTGCTGTGACCATTTCCCTGGAGAGCCTGTTCCAGCGCCCAGCCACCCTCTGGGTGAAGAACCTTTCTCTAATCTCCAGGCTAAATCTCCCCTGACACAGCTTCAGGCCATTGCCTCGGGTCCTGTCACTGGTCATGAGAGTGAAGAGATCAATGCCTGCCCCTCCTCTTCCCCTCATGAGGGAGCTGCAGACTGCAATGTGGTCTCCCCTCAGTCTCCTCCAAACTAAACAGATGAAGTGACCTCAGCCACTCCTCATATGGCTTCCCCTCAAGGACCTTCCCTGCATTCATAGCCCCCTTTTGGACACTCCTAACAGCTTAATGTCTGTTTTATACTGTGGCACCCAAAACTGCCCCCAGCACTCGAGGTGAGGCAGCCCCAGTGCAGAACAGAGTGGGACAATCCCTTCCCTTTCCCAGCTGGCCATGCTGTGCCTGATGCACCCCAGGACAGGGTTGGCCCTCCTGGCTGCCTGGGCACTGCTGACTCTTGCTCAGCTTGCCATTGACCAGGACTGCCAGGTCCCTTTTCTCAGTGCTGCTCTCCAACCTCTCATTCTCCAGTCTGTCCATACATCCAAGGTTGCCCCATCCCAGGGTGCAGGTACAATTGTCTGGCACAATTGGTGACTGCCCACACCTCAGATTTGTCAAGGTCTCTCTGCTGGGCCTCTCAATCCTCACGGGAGTCAACAGCTCCTCCCAATTTAGTGATGTCAGCAAACTTAATTTCCCTTCCAGCCCTGCATCAGAGTAATTAATGAAGATGATGAAGAGCACATGACTGAGGATGGAGCCCTGTGGAACACCACTAGTGACAGGTTCCCACTCTGATGTTGCCCCATTCACTATAACCCAGTGTACCTGACCCATGAACCAGCTGCTCCCCAATCCATGGTGCATTTATCCAGCTGTGTGCTGGATATTTTATCCAGGACACTGTGAGACAGTATTGAAAGTTTGCTGAAGTCCAAGATTACATCTACTGGCTTTTGGAGATCAACTGGATGGGTTACCCTGTTGTAGAAGGATGTCAGGTTTGATAAGCAGGACTTTCCCCTCATGAAGCCATGCTGGCTATGACCAGTGTCTGTGTCATCCAGGTGTTTTTCAATACCTCCCAGAATAATCTTTTCCATGATTTTACTGGGGCTGGTCTGGATGACTTTGTAGATGGCGAAGGCAACTCAGTGAGAGATCAGGATTTGTGCTTATTCCTCTCCTCAGAGGATAAAGGAAACAGAGACAGGTGAAAGCAAACACTGGGCCTCAGTAGGGCGTCCAGCTAACTAAGGGAGTGTGTTAGATATGTTTTCTGGAGCACATGGACACAAAGAAGTGCAGTCTGGCTGCAGGCCGGCACAACTCCATACAAGGACAAGATCATGCAGCCCAAGAAAGGAACTGGGCAGTGATCACTGAAGCTTAACTTAGTCGAGTTGCAGAATGACTCCAGGCTCTAGCAGGAGTCCAAGCCACTGAGCAATTCACCAGTCAAGCTAACACCAGCAGCTGCAGATCCTTCCACATCAATGCAACAGGGTTTGCACTGGTATAAATCATGTGCGTTGCTAGATTCAGACACAGGAAAATGAGAAAGAGAAACAAAGGGCAGAAACAGAGATAGCTCTAAAAGGGAACTTTCTTATAGACCAATCCTGAAAGCAACAATCAGGCCCTGACAATAAGGCACAGCTATGCAGTTCATTGCCACACAAGGTCACAGTTTACCTTCCCCCACCACCGCCCGCGGTGGGAGGCTCATTGTGGAGCGACGGATGCAGAGCTGAGTTGACAGCCAAACCTGGGGGATCTGGCTGTTTCCCCAGGATGGATCTGACATCCCTGGCTCTTAGGATGAAGACAAAGGGTGAAATATTATGATTGCCATTCCACAGAGGAGAACGAATAGCAGCACTGTCAAGGCCATCTGCACGGCAGGGCAGCCTTATCAGCCCGGGAATAGCAGAGTGCTATCCTGAAAAGCATGTCTAGCGAGGACACAGCTATTTCACTAAAACTGGGGTTTGGTTTTTTTTTTAGCAGTGTAACACCCTCCTGAATGCAGCGAGCAGTGATGCAGCTACAAGCAATGTTTTTGACAGTTTAACACTCACTAGCTCAGAAGCTCCTTCCCACTTGCATGGCTGTGTTAGCTGGGAATATCAGCCCTTCCCTCTCCTCACTGACATAGCTGGCCTGCTTCACCTGATTGAGACTTTCTGCGTGACCTGGGACAAAACACTTAGGGTAGAGTTTTACCAGAGCCTTGCTGACATGGGCAACGTGTGCTTTTGTACCAGCTACAGTCACCACCTCCTTCTTTCCCACCCCACCGTGACAGCAGCAGCACCACCAGCAAACAGAAAATGCAAAGGATTTTGGTTTTGTCCTCACCATTTGGTCCAGCTCTGGCTCCTCTCCCCAGAGCCCCAACTTTCAATGTGTTTATGCTGTTGAGAAGCCTCAAGGCAGCTCTGTTTGCTTTCTTATCCCAACCAGCATGGCTCTGCAAGGCAAACCTCCAGCAATACATGGAGAATAGGAAAAAAGGCCATCTGTCACTACTGCTCACTCTGTCTTGTCTGAGGAAATAATTCAAGTAGCTTCAGCAGAGATCTTTTGCTACGTGACATGCATCTCCTACAGGGATTTTAGCTGACAGAATTATGTTGACCATTGCTTTTTGAATAGATACAAAATTTCCCAGATTTTGGGAACTGTCAGCCTGCAACAAATAAATGGCTGTTGTATCACTTATTTTAACATTAGTGGGAAAATGGGCTTTTAGAGCAAATGGAAAAAAAGATTTTGAATTGAGAGAGAACTGAAGAAATGGACTACAAACAACCCAATCCTTCCCTAAAGAAATCTCTGGGAAAGTACAGACTCTTAAGATAATTAGATGGCCCTCCCTTTACTGCAACATCTGAAGGTGTGTTCGCACTCCCTACTCAGGGAGCTTAATTTAGGAGTTATAACTACTACATTCAAATTAGTCATGAGTGACTCAGACTGCTCAGACTTGATTCCTCAGACAATGGAGAGATGGAGTTGTGACAGGCATTAGGGTACAAGCAGTCTGAACATGGCCTTGGCTGCCTCACCTTCCTTCGATGTGTTCTGACATCCCTCTGAAGAGGGAAACGCTATTTCCATCCTACACACAGGAAAAGATGACTTTGTCTGGAGCAAGCTACCAACTTGCATGAAAAATGTCTCTTCCACCAGCTTATCTTGATTTTGCCAGCATTTACTTTGGCCAAGAGCAGCACTTTTTCTATACAAAATCCTCACTGAACTACTGCAACCATTATTCAGGATAACATTTGTTCACTTACGAAAAGGTCATAAGCCCTCCTATACTGAGTACAGATATTTTAAGGGAAAAGGGAATTTAGATTTCTCAACAATGGGGATTTTGACATGTACTGCTTGCCAATATCATGAGCACATCCAACAAAAATGACTCATGTTTTCATATTCGAAGCTAGGAAGTGTCTTGTCTACTAATATGCCAGAGCTTTCCATGGAGTGACTTGGCTTCAATTTTTGCTCTCTCTGTATTATCTTCAATTAAACTGCAGGCACAATGCAACCTAAATACATACACACAAAGATATAAACTCTTTTCTTGGCATGCTCTGGAATGAAGGAATAGTGACTTTAGTTTTATTTACTCACTTCACACTGAATTTCTGGCATTTTAGCAGTTGACTCCCCATGAGAATGTTCTTTCAATCTCATTTAATCCCCAGCCCACATCTCTTGATTGCAGCAAAGGAAATTCCACTGTCTAAGAAATCATTCCTCTTCCCAGGAAGTGTCAGACATTAGGACTATGCAGAGGGACAAAGAGCTCTTCTGCTGACTCATCTTGGCAGCCAGATCAGGTCAGCTTTCTTAGCTCCAACACAGAGATAGAAAAGGAGCTAGGAAAAGCTGAAATGTCTGGATGGGGAAACTAAAATAAAGAAGCTATTAAAGGGCTCTTGCACAAGCCAGGTGAGGTGGGAAATGGTACTTCCACCTCTTTGTTCTTACAAATATTCAACAGACAAAAATTCAACATTCAAGCCACCAAAATTTGCATCAACAGAGAGCTTATACATGAAGCACTCAAGAAAAGCAAAGGTTCAAAGCACTGCACACCTGAGAGCTCTCCCTAATCCTGTGCACTTTTGTCTGGAAACCTGTATCATTGAAATGCTGGAGTGTATCCAAAGAAGAAGGGCAACATAGCTGCTGAAGGGTCTGGAGCAGAAGTTTTTTGAGCAGTGTCTGAGGGAGCAGGGAGTGTTTAGCCGAGAAAAGGAGGCTCAAGGGGGACCTTGACTCTCCACAACTGCCTGAGAGGAGGGCGGAGCCACATAGGCGTCAGTCTCTTCTCCCAGGTAACAAGTGACAGTAGAAGAGGAGAAGCCCTCCAGCTGTACCAGGGAAGGTTTAGATTGGATACTAGGAAAAATTTCTTCCCTGAAAAGGTTGTCAGGCATTGTAACTGCCTGCATTGGACTGCCTAGGGAAGTGGTGGAGTCCTCATTCCTGCAGATAGAACATGTAGATGTGGCACACGGGGACAAGGTTTAGTGGTGGACTTGGCAGTCCTGGGTTAATGGTTAGGCTTGAGTATCTTAGAAGTGTCTTCCAACCTAAGTGTTTCTATATGTCTATTAAGTCCAAGATATTTATACTGAAAACTATTTTATTGCAGAACTCGGCAAGGGAAGGAACAGCAAAGAGGAGTGAAGAGTCACTTAAATTTGTTTCAAATCTTCCATAACACGCTTCCTGAAAGTACCTTAGCCGCTTTGTTTTGGACACATTTATGCAATCAGTTCTTCACTAAGAAAGAAGTATTCCATTTCCAGAAGCAAAGTGGTTTTCAATACCTTAGGTTCCCTGGGGGGCTGGATCCTTGGGCTTTAAAGCCTGGATTCAGAGAGAAAGGTATGAAACAATGTTTTACTGATTTACTTGTGGACCTTTGTGGAACCTTGTCTCAGCTATGAGCTCGATTGGTTGTCAGTATGCAAGGCAACAACAACACAAACTGATAAGAAAGACGAGTGAGTACACAAAAATAATCTAAGAACTCAGATGAAGTAAAGAAATTCCCACTACAGAACCAGGTTCCTTCTGTTGTTTTTGCACACAGCTGTATGAATGGCAGTGCACTCCCAAGAAAGCCTGGGGAAAGGAAAAACATCCTGAATATTCATGGAAGTCTGTATTCTCATGAACATTTGCACCTGAATACCATGTCCTGCCATCTCTGAAAGCTCTTTTCTATCGTGGGATTAGAACTGTGCTGAATGGCATTTAAGAGACCCAATGCACAGCATGAAGTTTCTCTTTGCAGAGAATCCACAGTACTGGATCCTGATTTTTTGTGGAAGAGCACCTTTTCAGGAAATCCTTGACAGGTGTTTCTAGCCTTCTAGTATCTAATTAGGATTTTAATCTAGCTGGAATAGCACTACCTGATTTCATCTACCCCCAAAGCACCACAGGCAGTCCCAGTCTTAGAAAAACTACAACTCCTGTGATTTATATGTAACTTGTATCACGTGTCCTGCCACTTCTATCGATTTGTGGATGTGAAAATGAAGTCTTTTCTAGACTTCATATCTTGCTGCCACAGTATAATGTCAGAAGGTCTCAGGAAACAGTTAATACAAAGTTTTGTACTCAAAGAGACAGGGTGTCAAAATTGTAACATTCAAAGATTAAGAAAACATTTTGGGTGTAAACAATTAGTGGAAATACCTCAACCATTTCACTGGGAAGTATGATTCATTCTTTTTAAAATAAATTTGCTATGAGTAAATATATTGCTAAATCTTAACTGAAATTTACTTTTTACTGAAATGCAACTTTTAGAAATGGGTATTGCACCTCATTTCTTTGGGCAAAGCTGGGACTGGGAACAGTTCTGGGAAACCATCTGGATTCATTGCCAGGTGCTGAAATGACAGGCTGAGACACAGGTTAACTCACATTCTATTTCTGTGGCCAATGGAATTAAATCTAGCCTTGCTTCTTTTAAGAACTCTCATCACAAAACTTATTTTCAGGTGAAAATTGGTCTTGCTTTCCATTTTGATAATAGATTATAATAAGATTTTATTCACCTCTTTTTTTTGTAGAGTTCTCCTCTGTCACCGATTATAAAACAAGAAGTTTTCTGACTTTTACAGAAGAGATACAGTTACATTATGCAGTATTACAAATGCATCTCATTCTATTTAAGATAAGAAATGAGCAAATTTAAGCCACAAAAGCAGGCTCTTTCCATATTTTTGGTGAATGTAGCAGCTATTTTGAGTATTTTATATTTACCAAAATGTTTCCTATTTAAAACACCAGCTTTGATGAAGACAGCCTCTTCTCTATTTTAAAGCAAGTCTACATTAAGTTCAAGGTAGCAGCTTCTCCTGTTAAATATTCTTAACCACAGCAGTCTTCAGAGAGAGTTGTTTGCTGGATGCAGTTAGATACAGTGATTAGAATTTCTTTAAATACTTCCTCCTTTACCCATGAACATAAGAAATATAACTCCAGGTGCAGCATTTGAATGAACACAGAATGGATGAGCTGGGATTTCCAGATGTCACCTGGTCCAACCCTCCTGCTCATGCAAGGCCACCTAGACCCAGTTACCCAGAACCATATCCAGCTGGCTTTTGCATATTCCAAGGATGATGACTCCACAACCAGTCTAGCCAAGCTATGCCAGTGCTCAGCAATCCTGACAGTGAAAAACGTTTCCTGATGTTCAGAGGGAGCCTCCTGCAGATGTTTCTGCCCATTGCCTTTAGTCCTGTCACTGTGATCCACTGCAAAGAGCCTGGCTCTGCATTCCTTTCACTCTCCCTTCATGTGTCTTACACGCACTGATCAAATTCCCCGAGCCTTTTCTTCTCCAGGCTGAACAGTCTGAGCTTTCCCAGCCCTGCCCCATAGGGAAAATGCTTCACCCTTAACCATCTTTGTGGCCCTTCTTCAGTCTCTCTCCAGTGTGTCTCTGCCTCTTTTGTACAAGGAGTCCACGACAGGACACAGCAGTCCAAGTGTGGCCCCGCCAGGGCTGAGTAAGGGCAAAGGACCACCTCCATTAACCTGCTGCCAATATTTTGGATAACACAGCCATGGATACCATTCACTTTCTTTGCTGCAAAGGCACATTGTTGGCTCAGTTCACCTTGTTGTCCACCTGCACGTTCCTTTCTGCCAAACTGCTTCCTAGATGGATAGCCCTCAGCCTGTTCAGATAGATGGGGTTGTTTCTTCCCAGCTGCAGGACTTCGCACTTCTCCTTGTTGAACTTCATAAGTTTCCCATCAGCCCATTTCTCCAACTTCTTGTAGTCCCTCTGGATAGCAGCACAACCCTCTGGCATATCAGCCAATCCTTCCAAGTTTGTGTCAGCTGCAACCCCCTAAAGGTGCACTCTGCACTGTTCTGTATCATCCAGAAGGTTAATGAGGATGTTAGAGAGGATTGGAGCCAGTATTGACCCTGGAGGACAGTGCTGGTTACTGGCCTCCAATGAAACTTTGTGCCACTCACCTCCCTCTGGGCCTGGCCATTCATCCAGTTTTCAGTCCACCTCACTGTCTGCTCTTACCACAGCCTATTAGGATCTTATGATGTTCTCAACATTAGACGTGTAGTTAATTACTGACTTGTCCTGTTAGTGCCTTTTCCTTCTCACTCCATTTCCTCTCATCAGCAAGGCATTGTCCACCACCTGGGCCCCCATGCTTATCTAGCTTCTCTTCAACTAAGAGGGCAATGAACCTGTTTTGCAGCTGTAAACCCATAGGTGTGGCAAGAACATTCCTCTTGGTGCCAGAAGTCATCAGCTTCCATCCATCCTTTTCTCCAGAGGTTTTGCTTACCTCGATAGTGCAAGGCAGACACTGCTGTTTTCCCTGTTACAGATGGGGTCTGAGGTTCTTCAAGCTGTTCAGACTCAGAGAATATCCTGGCCACCTCCCTTTCATGTTCTCTGGTCTGCCACCTGCTCACTGCCTCCTGAACTCATCCAGCTGGCAGCACAGCTTCTCCAAGACAGCACACCTCTGGAAGGAGAGAAGGCCATTTTTCTTGGCCTCAGACAGAGGTCACAGGCAATCCCTGCAACCTGTGACTTACTTGGAGAGCTGCATCAGACATCTGAAGCCAGGCTGTGTGGAAGCTGTATTGGGTTTGCATGGCAAGGTTCTGGTAGCAGGGCGCTACAGGAGTGGCTTCCATGGGAAGATGCCACAAGCTTCCCCCATTTCTGACAGATCCAGCTGGGTCCAAGATGGACTTACAGCTGGCCAAGATCAAGCCTAGCAGATACGGAGCCCCAGAATAAGAGATTAAAAAGGGGTAGGGGGGGAAAACTGCACCATTTCAGCCAGAGAGAGGGGTGAGAACATGAGAGAAACAGCCCCACAGACACTAAGGTCAGTGGAGGGGCAGGAGGTCCTCCTAGCACCAGAGCAGAGATTCCCCTGCAGTCCCTGGTGCAGCCCATGGTGAGGCAGCCGTGCCCCTGCAGCCTGTGGGGATCCATGGGGGAGCAGAGATTTCCCTGCAGGCTGTGAAGGACCCCACCCAGAGCACATGGATACCCCAAGGACGCTTTGACTCAGAACAGGCCTCAAGGGGACCCATGCTGGAGCTGCCTGTTCCTGAAGGACTGCACGCAGTGTAAGGGATCCATGCTGGAGCAGCCCATGAAGAACTGCAGCATATGGAAAGGACTCACAGTGGAGAAGTTCTGCAGAACTGCCTCCCAAGGGAAGGAACCATGTTGGAGCAGGGAAATAATGTGAGGAGTCCTTCCCCTGAGGAAAAAGGTGCAGCAGAGACAACATGTGATGAACTGACCATAGCCCCCATTCCTTGTCCCTCTGCTGCCGGGGGAACGAGGTAGAGCAAATTGGGAAAAAATTTAAGCCCAGAAAGAAGGGAGGGGTGGGGGGAAGGTATTTTAGGATTTAGGTTTTATTTCTCATTATCCCACTCTGATCTGAGGAGATTTCAAAGGGAAATGATAAAATTGCACTCCAATTTCCTGAGGTTTACACCGTAATGCTGACAAGGTTGAAAAGTTCTACCCAATACTGTCATGTGACAGCAAGGCTAAAAGGAAGGAAAACATGAGCCACAGAGTTAAGACAGATGCAGTAAATTTTAAGGTGAAAGACTTTGAGAAAGCTATTTGTATTTGAAAATTTCAGAATAAGGTAATTTCTAAAAATATTTAAATAAAATCATTTATGCAAACACATTAACCCAGGAAAAGCCAAAACCAAAACACAAACATTCAGTATGAAGATTTTTTTTTACATTAAAAATTCTTCTAGGAAGTATTAAATATGACAAGAGGGGAAAAAATAGCATCTCACAATGTATATTCAAGGGCATCACATTTTAGAACAATGTCTTAGCCGTTTATAAATGATTCATGAAGAAATTAAATATGCTATTCCATAAGAGAATAATCTAATTTACAGTTTAGATGTAAGGCTTCACCATAACATCTCATACCCTTCACCTGGATCTTTGCTTACCCAAGATGAGTGACCTGTACTTACTCTCTTACCAGAGTAACAGAGCATGGTGGTCCTCAAACACACAGGTAGTGTTCAGGTTTACTTTTTAAGGTTCAACAAAAAAACATTACTAGAAAATATTCTATTGTTTTTGTCACAATAAAAGCAAATTAAAAGCTAGAAGAAACAGATAAGTTGTATTTGTTGGTCCAAGATTGAGGGAATGGATTATCCTACACCTTCCAAAAAAAAATGTACCTAGCTGCTAGTTATGCCATTGTACTATTAGTCATTGTGCACAACTGGGACACTACAACTCCAAATCACAGACTACAAACACAGTGCATCCTTTAAAGAAATTACATAATTTCTGTGAGAAAAAGGCTGGGGGGAAAAATAATGAGAACTATCCATCTCCATAGCTATCAGATGTGTAAGAACTATTTGCCTTACAGAGATCCAGTTTATTCAAAGTACTGAATGTACTACTGAAAACAGCAATATCCCTACTCTCCTTATGCTTCAAGTACAAATCAGAGAAAAACCCTGCCTCAAAACACTCATTTTCAACCACAAAACAATGCCAGAAAACTCTTATTTGGACAGCAACACATTTACCTGGTCTTGCAGTTAACGTATTTATTCTGAGACAACAGTCACAAGTACTTACTAAAAATACAGATATGTTTCCTAAAAGTAAAGTGAGGCTTCAAGATGACAAAGCTTTTGTAACAATGCAGGGTGCAAATTCTCAGTATGAAGACATTCAGAAGATTTGCTGCTCAAAGAGGATCTTTTCAAACCCAGGTGGAGGTGTGTGATAAAATTCACTGAACTGACAATCCAGAATGGCACTGTCATCAACTGTGGAGGAGAACCAAAAAGAAGGAATTAGAGAATTTGATAGTTTGATCCTCTTTTATACCATCTTAATAAACTGTAGACTGTGCTCAAACCACAAAGAATTTCTTCAATACATCCATTACATATACACAATTAAAATAAATCTCTTCAATGAATTTAGTAAGACCTTAAGCCAGGAGAGCAAACCATCTCTCTTTTCTGCTGTTTACTCGGTAATGGTTCCTTGGAGAAGTCAATGAGAATGTCTAATTTCACTAGGAGTGTTAGCAGAGCTTCAGGCTATTGATTCCAAATTTTCTACTCCATTTCTCGAGAAATCTACAGATTAAGGATGCTACCAGATAAACCTTGCAGGGATGTTACCTCTTCATGTGCGTATTTTTTCTGTTCCTAATTCTGCTGGAGTTTCAGCTGTCTACAGTGGCTTTTTGGAGGTTTACAAGGTTTCACATGTCTGCAGCGGTAGTACCAAACCATCAGTTTTAGCATATGATCCAAAGAGAGCTTCTTTGACTGCTTCTTGAAGTTGGAAGTTAATGTGGTTTTTTACAGAACTTCTCCCTGGTTTTGACCCCCTGCATAATCTACCCACCTACAACAGCACTTTCAATGTAGAATATAAAAAAGAAACTGATGAGTATTTTCAGAGCAACACTTTCGTGTACTTCACTAGCAAACTAAAACACCCACCTAGTCAGAAAAGCAAGGTCTCTTTCAAAGACAACTTCTGAGATTAATCTGGCAGAATATCAACATTAGTTCAAACAAGAAAAGGTTCATCTCCATATTTTGGAACGTAGCTATCTCAGAGACAAGGTTGGAATTCTTCCCCCCTAGTCTTTGTGAAAACTCCTATCAGTGTATTTGTACAGTTCTCTGGTACTCACACAGTGTTTATGTCTTGCTTCCATTAAAGTGCCTGAGGTATAGCTGCTGTAGGGAATAACCTTTAAGTCCATTTTTTTGTTTTATCTTCTCAAGTTTGACACTGTGTTTGCCTGATCTATCACGTTCCTCTTAAAAAACTATCTATAGTTCTAGTCTGAATAGAGTAAATGTTCGAGAAACTCTCTTCTCTATAGCCAAATCTTTCCACAGGACTAGAAGTTCACATTAAATTAAGGACACTTGAAGTTTATACCAAGCAAGTAGTGTACAAAAACAACCTGCAGGCTTCAAGTTATAGCTATACACAGGAGACATGATAATTATAATGAAATTATGCCCACTTGTGGAAGAAGACCCAAAGAGCCTGGCAATAAAAGGTCGCTGCATTCTCCAGGCACGAAATTCTTGAGTCAGAGAAAAAAGATGAACAGCAGGCTAACATGCCACCGAGTATTTTCTGAAAGCAACCTTCATTCTTCATGGTGTATAAGACCCCTTCCAAAACACAGGAGGATGCAGCCACGCAGTAACTCTGCTGCTGCTGCTGCAGGTTTTGCACAAGGAGGTGCCGCCACAGCATTTTAGCGGCGCCATCACGTGGCTGAAGGACACACGACAGCCTGACCACGTAAAACCATTCCACCCTCAGGGCTTGGAAGCAAGGGATTCACCAGCTACATTCACAGACTTCAAAGACTCTACAACACATCTGGGTGTGTTCCTGTTCAGAAAATTCAGTAGCAATCAAAATGTATCAAGATATAAATGGGAACATGCCAACAGTTCATTAGGAACCCACCATGAATTAAAAATCATCCCCATCATGTAGCTAAGGGTTATCCTTACAAGCAAAATTATTTTGGCTACTACTTAGATGAGGCTCAGATAAACTGAAGATGGAGCTCCTGGAGCAGGTCCAGAGGATGGTGATGAAGATGATGAAGGGACTGGAGCACCTCTCCTATGAGAAAAAGCTGAGGGAGCCGGGTGTGCTCAGTCTCAATAAGAGATGACTGAAAAGGGACCTCACCAATATCTATGAATATCTGAAGGAAGGGTGCCAAGAGGGTGGATCCAGGCACTGCTCGGTGGTGCAGAGCAATAGGACAAGCAGCAAAAGGCAGAAACTGCACAGGAAGTTCAAGAAAACACAAACAACAATTCTATTGCTATGGAACATTGGTGGCATTTATGAAGTATGGGAAATTAAAAGGCACAAATATCAAGCTTCACAGATAAATCAGATTAACCCACAAGTCTGACATCTGATTAATATTTTTTTTACCTGGCAACTTTTAGACTGAATGCAGCAACTCACTAGCTTGCTGGATGTGGACACTATAAGCAGTCAGTAAGCAGTGGTTTTTTTCCTATTAAGCAGCATTAAAAATGAGGCAAAAATATTCTTTTGTAATTTCCTAGGTTTACATTTTCATGTAGTTAATTGTTGTAGTTGCCAAGAATAGATGATTGATGTGTGTTACATTTAAGTGAGAAGAATACACAGCTCACAAAACAGAACTAGAATGAAAATATTTTCCATAATGTGAAACAGTTTGAAAATCTCTGACTTACCATAGACCACTGGATAGACAGTCCCCCTGATTCCTGAAGCTGGGCAGTGCATGTTCTTGCCATTTAAATATACATTTAATTCTACATGGTCATATGTAATGCCCTACGAAGTACAGAAAATTAACAGAAAAAAGCATCAACAAGTTTATGTACATAAGACTGCTACTTAGCTTTCTTAGCCATAGGCAGACTTTAACACCATTATGCAAACCACAGCATCCTAGGAAATCTCACTTAACATATTCCTGCCAAGGACTAGAAGTTAATAAATGACCAGTTACATCTGTATTTTCAAACACTCAGGATTCCTTAATGCCTGTTCCAACTGGGATGCAGCACAGTACTCCACAATACACTTCACACCTTACTGAGTTAACAGAACAAATTTCCAAACTTCCTCACGTCAAAGAAACACAAGATGTTCAATGATTTTGAGTATGGGGAGGTTTGCAGTCTTCTTGTTTGTATCTTCTCACTGAAATAACTTTAATAAATAATGATGCTAGGAACCAAGTTCATCCTTCCCTACCTCCATATAGAAACCTCTCTCAGTTCATTTACTCTGCTGGCAGCAACAGACCGTGGTTTCACACACAACGCTATAAATATGCTGACCACAGGGCAGAAAGCAAACACTAACAAGATAGTAACTTACTTATCTGTTAGCTAAAGGACTTTCCTCACTGCTTTGGTATGTTTGAGTGTGACAATTTGTGTGCTCATGCAAGACTTCAAAAATTTGTTTTCATGACAGAACAAAATAACTTGATACTTATGGAAATGGGGAAGTTAGCAGTAACACATCAGTTATGTTTTTTGTGATTAGTTGAAGCTGTTCAGATCACACTAGTTCACCAAAGCCTGAAACAATCTGCAATCTTTCAAAAAAAACGATTTCAGAAGGGGATTAAAAGAACAGTATTGTATCTGAGGGTTAAAGGTGGAGATGTCACCCTTAGCTGTTTGCAGCTTCTAAAGATGGCATTTCTAACCATGGCTATAGAGAGGCAGTTACCCAGCATGACAAAATAGGGGTGATAAATGGTCTCAATTTCATTGCATTGCTCTCATGTATTTTTGAAAATACATAAGAGGACATGGAGAAAATGACAGTACTAAAAAACCAACACTCTGAACGAAGTCACTTAAGGATGTTTTGAGAAACCAGAAATAGTAAGGTACAAAAAATTACAATTTTCCCTCTATCATTTTTCCAGTGAACATTATCCCGTCTCCACTCAATATCCCCCACAAACTACAAAAGTTTGGCTAAACCATCCCTGCCCTGCTCTGTCCTTCTAATCATTAACCAATTAGCTAAGGGTTCTTGAGTTCAGCTGGGCATGGTACACAGACATGTAATGCATTCCAGCACATTATTTGTTCAGGCAGATCCCATCTCAAACAACATAAGATCCTCGTGATGGGAATTATCAGTCAGGCAGATACTGAAATAGAGCACCAGAAACTATTTCTGAAACTCTGGTCAAGTCCATTCCTCATCAGGAACCTCACAATACCAAGAATGAAGTCCACCCATATCCAGGCTGCTGATTCATTTAAAGATAACAGGAATCTATATCCCAGCACTTTCGAAACTGGGACATGCAAACTGAACAACTTGACTTAAAACAGTTAAAACTGACTTGAAACAGAACTGTAAATAAGAGGCATTTAGGAACAGGTGAGGAAGTAAGAAAGCCTTAAGAAACTCACCACCACATCGCCCTCCTGAGGAAGGCTGTTTGCTGGTAGCCTATTTTTCTCCTCATTGTTATAGTACAGAGCTCCATCATTTCTTATCACCAGGCTGTGGACATCTCGACCAAGCGGAATTTGATTCAAGTTTGCTTTCTGGGTTGCAACTCCTATACCCCAAATCCCTAAAACACGACATTAACACAGTAAGAAAAAAACCATGCTATTTTGAAGACTGACTGAAGCAGGACAGCATAAAGAATTTGTTTTTTAACTAATGCCATGATGGTACTACCAGTAAATATCTCCTGGAAATACCAGAACTATTGTGGGTTAGCTCTGGCAGCTAAGCACCATCCAGGCAGTCTTTCTCTTCCCCCAGCCCACCCAGGCCCTTGTGGAATGGAGGAAGAGGAAAGAAAGAGTAAAACCAAGAAAACTTGTGGCTAAAGATAAAAACTGTTTAGTAAGTAAAGCAGAAGTGAAAGAGACAACAATACAAAAGTGATGCAATGGCAATCACTCCTCACCTCCCATGGGCAGACTGATGCCCAGCCAATTCTCAAGTAAAAGATGGCTAATCTCCCTAAATCCCCTCTTCTCCCATTTATTCCTGAACAAGACAGATGGTATGTGGTATGGAATATCTCATTGGCTATTTTGGGTCATCCACCTGGTTCTGTCCCCTCACAAGCTCTTATGCAACCCTAGTTGTATTCACTGGAGGGGCAGAGTGAGAAACAGAGGAGGTTTTGATGCTGTGCAAACCCTGCTCAGCCATCGCTAAAGTATTGGTGTGTTATCAGTATTGTTCTGTTATCAGTATTGCTTTGGTCACAAATCTAAAACACACAACCACAGGAGCTGCTATGAAGATAATTAACCCCATCCTGACCAGACCCAGAACAAGTATCCACAGGAGACTGAAGACAAACAGCATCTATCTTGAAAACGAAGGGTCTCTGAGAAAGAGAATTGTAACCACTCAGCTTAACTTTCATCCCCAGAAAAATATTGAATACAAACTCTGAGGCTGTAGGTGGATACAAAATTTAAATCCAACTAGCATGGATCTGTAAACAACAAATTTTCCTTTTTCAGCTAGTTAGACTAGTCTTATGGAAAAAAAGAAAGTGTTAGTATTACAGACCTAGATTTGGTAATAATTTTGAAACTCATACAACACTGAAATAGTCAAATGATGAAAACATGGTCTAGACAGTTACAGCAATATGAAGGCACGAGTGGTTAGAAAACTATTCCAGGATTACTCACCAGTAGCAGCCTGTCAAATCAAAAAAGATGACTCGAGTGGGGTTTGAGGTTTTGCATTGAATGCACAAGGTCAGATACTGTTCTGTACTACCATCAATTACTTGCATAACATGACAATGTGTTGATTAAACATGCTGCCAATCCCAGCCTGACAGGACTGCAAGCTCTTGAGAGGCTTAAAGCGATCCTGACTAACTAGTCAGAAATAAAGATAGTGCATCTGTTTTTATTTAAATATGAAGAAAAGCAGGTAAGTAGGAACAGTAAGCGGCACAAATACAGTGCTGGCTTGGTAACCAGTTCACAGACCACTTGCTGAATGTGAGTGTGCTCTACTGATGTGGAAAACTTTTGGATATGTGGCATGTATAAAACAGATGAGGTAATCTGCTGCTGCATCTGAAGCAGAGCATTCATTTTAAGCACTGTACCTCAAGATAAATTAGGCTGACTAAAGATATTGTAGAAGAAACAACAAAACCAATCAAATCTTATCTATAAGGAGATAATGAAAAAAACCCAACAAACTGGGAGTTTTTATCTAGAGAAGACTAAAAAGAGGCAAATATGTAAGAAACTTATTTTCAAAAGATGAAACTGTAGAATAATTTTTTTAACAGCAAGAATGAAACGGTAAGAGTGTGATTCAACTTCAGAAAACTTTATAATAATCAGGGTGACCCCATAGATAACCTCTAATTGACTGTGCAGGGATACTTCTGGAAATCTAAGATTTACTTTAAGTCTTCCACAGTTCTCCTGACTTGGGGCACAGGAATAGAGGAAAAAAGGCTCACAGGAACCAGGAGAATTTATTTTCCGGGTTTCTCAAGTGTTAAGAACATGGGTAGACTATCTGTCTGAATAATGACCATGGATGAACAACGCCTGCAATGGATTCTTCCCAAAATAAAGGATAATAAAATTGCAAAGTTAAGATGGATATGGGCTTACATGTAGTCTAAAACTAACCAGCTAGCTGGACTGCAAGGTGTTGTGGGCAGATCTGTGTACATGCTGCCTGCACTCTGACCCACCTGAAGGCAAACAATCCTTATGCAAAAAGTTTCAGCATCAAGCTCCAGCTGGTACATAAGGCCTGCCTCAGGACTAACACTTCCCTCCTTCTTCCCTCCCCACACACACTTAGGGAAAGCACAGCTTCATTTTCAGAGTGTCTGCTAGCAGCTTTTAAAAATACAGGCTGACATTTCATGCCAGAATGCAGGCAAGCCTGGAGTGCTCTCTGTAGTATTGAAGCTGACCGTATTTGTAGGAGCAAACAAAGGAACAAGGTGCTGAAAGGCTCCTCTGCATAAGGCAGTGTCAGAGTAAGTGCTACACACTTGATCTGAAGAGCAAAGGGTAGCACAAGGAGTGTTACCCTTGCTTGGGCAAAAAGTGCCTTCTAAGTGCAAATGAGGATAGACAAATAGATACAAATATCACTGGATAAACTACACTCCTTAAAAAATACTTCATAGCTACAGTGTTTTATGTGGTCATAAGCATTTATGGAGAAAAAATAATTTCTGAAATATGCCACCTGAAAAACATGCCTATAACAGCATACAGAACAATGTGGGGGCTTAGCATTTGCACTCCTCTAGTAATGCACTTACTATTAGTTTTAACATTTTAGAGTCAGAATTAAAAAAGAAAAAAAAGAAATTTCCTTTCACACAGTAACTTATAAGTCTCTCGAATGTTCGCAAGTTCAAGGATGCAATTAGAAAGATGCATGTGCTGAGCCTTTGAGATACTGCCACCAGCAGGCAATGTAACATACCTCCCAAGTTTAAAGTTGTATATTTTTTGCTGACTAACCTGTGGACTGGATTTTAAACTCAAAATAGCTTTTGTTCTGGTGCAAAGGTGCATTGGCTAAGCATCCTCCCGTGCCACATATTCTTCTGCCATTTTTAACAATGACGACATCTGTTCCTGCAAGTAGAAAAAAAAAACACCACAGAACTTCAAAACATTTTTAGAAACCTGAAAGAGCCCTCAAAAGCCCTAAACATTGAGACCAGATTTTGTTACCTCTGCCCCAAGTAAAAGCTTTATTAGTCTGTGAGAAATATGATGATGGGCCGTGCTTTGAAGCAAGAGAAGATTGTTTACAGGCTAGTTCATCTTTTCACTAGGGTTTATTTATTAAAATCTATAAGCTGATCTAATTTTCACCTCTTGGGCTTTATGGCACCATGCTGATTACAATCTTTGCTTTAGCCACATCAGAAGCATAACTTACAATTTAGTCAGAAAGGGTTCACTGTGAGACCAAAGCCCTGTACTCTGTTGTCTAACATCCGAGAAAAAGCATTCTGCAACAAGAAGGAAAAGCATATCGGGTACAAATGATTGATGATGGAATTGCAAGGTGTTTAGTTAGTCTCTGAAACAATCCTTTTATCAGAAACGTGCCTGCCAATACAGAGAGAAAAAAAATCCTCTGCTAAGTTTTCTTTCTCTATTGGACCACTTCATGGCCAAGCACATGGGAGGCTGTGGCTAGCAATTGTGCCCGAGCACTGGACCGTATTTATTCCTCCCCAGTTCTCTCCCCTGCTCTGCTGCTGCTGCCCCAGATCCCCTCCGTCCTCAACAAAGCCCGGGCACGGTTCTGTGCATAGCTCACGCTAAGGGTAATCCCAAAAGAGCAGCAGGATAAGACTCTGCACGGCCTGGCTCCTTCTCCATCTCCACTGCCGCAACTGGAGGTGGAGTCTCCGACCCTGGAGATGTTTAAGGAAAGGCTGGATGTGGCATTAAGTGCCCTGGTCTGGCTGACGTGGTGGGGTTGGGTCACAGGTTGGACTCGATGACCTCAGAAGTCTTTTCCAGCCTCACAGATTCCGCGGCTCTGCGAGCTCAGCCCCTCGGCTCTGAACCGCCCGTGCCCACCCTGCCCACGGCAGCCCCCGCCGAGCAGCCAGCCGCCCTGGGGCACCTCACACTCACTGCGCCCACCAACTTCAGTTAAACACAAACTGCTTTAAACCACTTCCAAACCAAGCTTCCTTGGTTTAAAAACATGCCGATTCCTGCTAAAGAAGTAGCCCCAAGGCGACTTTCCCAGCGGTTACCCCCGTGCCGCGCTCCGGGGGTGCGGCCCTGCCCGCCAGGGAGCCGCCCGCCGGCGACAGCGCCCCTACCCCGCTCACCCATGCGCTGCGTGTCCAGGTGCACGGCCGGCATCTCCTTGAGCGGGATGTGCCCGGCGCCGCCATCCCGGCACCA
>NW_005054322.1:4772266-4772675 GCF_000277835.1 Geospiza fortis
GCCGCGCTGAGCGCGGGCTAAAGTGAAATTAAATTAAATTAGGAAAAAAATATCAGCATTAGCGCCCCATCCTTCCTCTGGAAGTTAAAATCTAGTGGATAACGAGTGCAGCCCCTGCTGATCTTTTTCCGCAGTTGTCGCCGTGGCGTGAGGCGACCGGCGCAGCTTCCTAAAGGACGTATTGTCCGTATGTACATGCTTATAAAGGATAATTCATGTATCTATGCATATATACACATATAAAAAAAGAGAACACTGGTTATGATGGGCAGGTGCTAGGCATGGCATCAACGAACCTCACACGTGGGAAAGGACTCCTGCACGGAAATTTACTGCTCAGTTATTCCTGGCGCCAAGTAACAAGAACCCCGTTGATTTTATTTCCTTTTTCATTACCCCCCCCCCCACC
>NW_005054322.1:4772685-4776733 GCF_000277835.1 Geospiza fortis
TTTAATTCTTGGAAAACGCAGACGTGGCTCACCGAAATGAAAGGTTCACACAACCGGGCCTGCAGGTGCACCTGTGAGTTGCTCTTTCTCCTTCTTTTCCAGACCTCTGCCCTTCCATCTCTTTGTCTTAACCCCGAGTGTTTGAAGAAGTACGCTTTGCTCCTAGAGTACTTCTTCATGTGTTCAAAACCTCTCCTAAATTTACTCAAATTCAACTGCCGTGACTGCTACACTGTGCTATCACTGCACTTTTTATTTTGTTTGCAAAGCACAGTTTGAGGCCAGCTTTGTGTCCCTCTCACAGAGGTAGAATACCACCTAATAAAAGATCTGTAACATGACTTGTGGTCTCTGGGTTACACAAGCATTTCTATGTCTATTTCTGCATTCCTACAGCACACACAGCATCCAGAGCAGGACCCACAAACTGGGCTCCAACAAACTCAGTAAATATTGATAACAGGGCTATAGAAGCCTACCTGTTCCCACTTCACATTTTTATTTATCTGCAGAAAAATATCAAATAAATGTGCCATGAGCTGCTGATGTAGAATGTTTTGCAGATAGCAGGTAATTTGATTATTTTCATCTGAAGGCTTCTTTATCTCCAAACCAGTTTGGGATGAAACTGTTGCTTCTAATTATTTCAGTGTATAATTTCACCTAGAAGGATCCCTTAACATTTTATTACAGTATGAAGTATGATGTAAGTAATGTAACCCATGTGGTGCTATGTTATCTGTCTTGTGGGGGCCAGGGGGTTAATACAGATATTCAGAAATCCTTGTTAAAATAAACTTTCATAGCCACAAATCTCTTACTGGTCTGGATGGGCTGTATCAGTCACACTTACCCCCTTTTACTTGAAACATGAGTTGAAGTGCTGTCTTTCTCAAAATCGTGCCTAAAACCAATCTGATTTTAAGAGCAGCTTTAAAATGTTCTTTTTTTATTGGACTTACTGTTACAGCCCATAAACATTTGGGGTCAAGAACTCCCTTCCTTAAAATATGCCAAATGGGATTAGTCTTCAACTTCCAAGAAGTAAATATTAGGTGGAAACTGATGTTTATTTATTTCATATTGAGGGCATCGGGATTCTTACTGGTAGCTTGTTGTTCACAAATTTAGTCTCATTTAAGTCACTGTGGGATTTTTATTGCCTGTAGGTTTGTTACAGTAAATGCTAAAAGATAAATGTTAATATAGTTTTTAAAAGAAAAAAAGAAAAATAAAAAGAAAACTTAGCTAGACATTTAAGCTCTAAATTACTTTCTTGAAGGATGAGGTGAACAGTTGCAGCAGGATAGCACAGTATTTGTAAATGTGCTTGTCAGGCTGTTTATAGAGTGTGTGAGCACCAAAAGCTTTACAGTGCACAAAGAACTGCCCCAAAGAAATTAAGATCTTGCCTTCAATATTTAGAAGTATAATTGTGCTTGGTAATCAAGGGTTAATTCAGCTTCTGCCTTACTTGAATGTTCATTTCTTTCACTTGGGATGGCCAAGTATTTTGGACCCTCCCACACTGGATGCAAAATTATGCTCAGCATGCCTAGACATGTTTGCTGCTTGCAGTGTTTTAACTTTATTTCCTTGAACAGTAGCAGCAGAAACATTTTGTCTGGGAACCATGCTAGTAGAACACAACCACTCCCATCCATTTCACAGATGCAGACTTATTTGGAGGACCTGCTGAAGGAAAATGACGGTCATTGATTTGTTTCATTCTCTGGCTCAGAGCTTCATTCACAAAATATAACTGTCTCTCATTAGCCCTGCAAAGTACATCTACTGGCTTCAGACAAGTATGTTTCAGAAAGGTTCCCTGATATGCCAAATATGCGGGAGAGGGCAGCTCTCTCCCATTGTGGCAGCACACATTACAACAGTGTAATACGTGACTAATCTGTTCTCAGAGAAATAATTCCTCTTTGTCCTGCAAGTAAAAACCAATCAGACTTGCTTCTCCGCTACTGCGTGCTTTGTGGAGGCATTTACACCTGTGAAAACCAATGTTAAAAAGTAGTTATTATGTATGTTGGAATGGATTTAGTAATGTCTCCATGCAACTTGCACAGAAGTAAATGATGGTGCAGGACTGGAAAATCAAGGTTTGTTTATTGAAAGCAGTCCTTCCACTCCCAGGGTCAGGTCTGTGGTTTGGAAGATGATACAGACAAGGTTTCAGATGAAAAACAGGTTGTGCTTGTACTTTTGAAATCTTCACCATAATGTAGTTCTTGTGAGGATTAACATTTAGTAGGAACTCCTCTGTTTTACACAGTTAATCTAATGCTTGCCAAATCATAGAAGAAATTACATATGGAAATTAATTTTGTTCCTTGTTGTTCTCTTTGCTTTGGAGGTAATTTCTCCTTTCCTCTTTATGCAATACAAGCAAAATCCACAGGAGCAGAGCTTTGATCTATAGGCAATCCCAAACCTCATTAAAACTGACAGGGATGCTGGCCATGCTTTGTTCAGGAAGGAGCAATTGAGTTCTTTTATGGCATAAGATAGCTAAAAAATGAGAAACTGCTGCCCATGGCACAGGGGTGCATGGCCAAGTAGTGCTAAAATGAGCTAACTTGTATGAGCAAGCACTAATTTGGGGAAAGTCAGGGAGACTTTTTTAGGGACTGCTTGTGAGTGCAGCAGCAAGAGCACAGATTGGTTGCAGCTGTGTTTGCCTGTGTGCATGTCCGGGACCGGAAACACCACGCAAGAGCCAGCAGACAGTGGGAGAAGCAGTGGTGTATGGCCCTGAGAAAAAGCCAAGGGACAGCTTCTTCTGGGCAAGCATCCTGGCTGGAGCAGCAAACTTGGACTGCTGTACAGTTCTCCCTCCCATTTGCTTCCTCTGCGTGCAAGGAAATGGGACGTGGCTGTACATTCTTTGTAAATAAATAGGATTTCGCTAAGGAGCTGACTGAATTCATCATCGATTCCCACCCCCCCACATCCCTCTGCAGAAAAATCTGGCAAAGTGCTGAATATTAGTTAACTCTGTAGGTCAAAGTTCTGTATGCAAAACTACAGAGCTTTTCAGTACTGCTAAAATAGTCAGCAGAGACCCTGCAGATATCAAGGCAGACTCTGAAATTCAGACTTCAAAACAGCAGTTGATCATTTCAGTTGCTGATGATCCTTCATGGATTTTTAATGCCTGGTATTTCTACAATCCATATTAAAAGTAGCTTTTATGGAACAATAACAAGAAACTGCTTTCTCTGATCCCTTGTTTGGAATGTTTAATATAGTCCAGATGTATCTGTTGAAAAGAAATGTAGTTAGATACAATATAGTTGTGAAACATTTATACATCAGTAAGGTGTTTGATACTTGGAGCTGTTTCGAATAATTTATTTTTTTGTGTTATCTTACAGTATCTTCTTATCAAGCTGCTCTAAGCTCTTGCAGATTTATGTCCATATTTAAGTACACACAGTGACTACATTATCCACCTCAGGTTGAGAGTATGCTCACCCCAGCACAGCTGAATAAAGCAGAGTCCTTCAAGAAGTCTCTGTCCTGAAGCTGGAGTGTATTCTGTGTGTGCTCTGACACCTCTGTAACGGGATGTGAAGCCTTAGCCTTAGTGGGAAGGCAGGTTTGCAGCCAAGGATAAGACTGTAAAATGCCCTCAACTCACCTCTTTTCCTGGAGCTTCACCCCAGGAGACAATTAAAATCCAGTAGGTTTTTGGTTCAAAGGTGCTTTACTGATGTGGAATACAAATTTGGGAGGAAAAAATATGCTGCTTTTAACTCCAGCTATATTTATCAATCAGTTCTCCTCCAGCAAAGCATTGCGGGTGCCTGGAGCCTGGAATGAGCAGCTGGTGTGGCCGAGGGCAAGGCTGTGTTACTTTTGGCAGCTGGCAATAGCTGGCTGGAAGCATTTGTGAAATTATGGCCTGTGGGGGCACTTCTGGTTTATGCTGACGTGTGTGCAGGCTGCCACCAAAACAGGCCCTCTCACTGGCTCATCCTGGCACCGGCTGCCAAAATTGATCCTGCTGGAAACTTCTTTTTTTTCCTTTTTT
>NW_005054322.1:4776935-4777801 GCF_000277835.1 Geospiza fortis
TTTTTGTAAACTGGATTAGCTTTCAGCTCTGTCGGCAAGCCGATCTGGCTTAACATGTGGCTGCATGTGTTTTGTAGCCAGCAGAGAGGAGGCATCAGGAAAGCATGACTAAGGAAAGGGGAAAGGAAGGAATGATGACTTTTGCCAGTAGCACAGTCTTGTCTTGGCTTAACCCCCCCGAGAATCTGCCTGTCAGGGTACAGTTACCTGTTACAACCTGAGTCACGTTAATGGCTTGCTGCCACTGGATGAGGAAAATCTTACTCCTCTTTTCCTCGCTCTTCTGACGTTAGACCTGGTGATTGTCTAATCTTGCATTGGGCTGATTTAACTTGTTGAATCAGCACAAAACTCACCTCATCAAAGAAAAGGGAATAGCGTTCTGCTGACTGAGTGGGTGGAATCAGCTCAGTAGAGCATCTGCAGAGGCTGGCAGAGCTGGGACAGGCAAGGGGAGTAGTAGCTGTCAGCTCTGAGGTCGCTGGCTGAACCACAACTCAGAGATTCAGACTCAGAAATGTCCTGGCATAGTGCTTATTAGAAGAGCCATGATCTGGGTTCTCTCTGTAGTTTAAAGATGACAGTAGATGAATGCCTTTTGTCTTACAAAAAATATGGTGCTTGTCTTGAAAATCTGGAAATTACCACTATTGTATAATTCCTTCCAAATTCCTACCCCTGTATTTTCAGCCCTCCCATGACTAAGTGGCATTTATCCTAACACCTCCTTTGAGCCTAGATTTCCCTTGGCTTTGTTTATCTATTGCTCCACAGATCTACAAATGTTCTTTTCCATCAGCCAGAGCTTTTCTCTGAAGCTTCCACAACCAGCCTTTGATGCTGCCTTGGGAAAGACACTGTGCTCT
>NW_005054322.1:4777855-4779689 GCF_000277835.1 Geospiza fortis
GCAGAGTTAAAAAGTATAGAAAGATGGACTTGTAAGTGTGCAAAACAGTTGTGTGTGACTCAGATAAGAAGTAGAAGAGTGACCAATTTCTATTTGATTATGCTCAGGACAGCTGTGGGACACTTACGTAGGGTGCTGGCTAGGGAGTGTTTCTGTGCACTAAGCACAAAAATGCTGCTGTGTGTTTGCCCAGAAGTTTAAGCTTTCCTCTTTGACAGAAGAAATCAAAGGCAAGGAGGGACAAGAACATTTTCAGGTGGACCTAATGAAGAGGCATTATCTCAGGTGGGCAGGGAGCCACTCTTCAGCCCATTCGGCTCCTTCTTCATTCATAAGGAGACCAGCCCAAAGATCAAACAGAGAATAAAACATACTCTAAAAATATATTGGGAGAAAATGTTGTACGAGAAATATATGGAAATAATGAGTGAGAAATCTAAAATGCCATGTTGTTGTTAATCTTTAACCATAAAATTACAGAGAAGATTAATAGGCCCCAGAAATTCTTGATATGAAAGTGGCTGTTAGGAAAGTGTAGACAAGAGTACTCAGCAAATGTAAATGCATAAGCATTGGAATATCAGTTGAAAGTAGCTTAGGTGGCTGAGGGAAACTATCTGGAATTACTTGTTTTTAATAAACAGTGAACAAGATGCTGGACAATTAAGAAGAAACAAGCAGGATGTAGAAATACATCTGAAGATCTTGGTTGCTTTTGTGCAGCAAGTCTACCTGCTGGGGCTGTTCTCCAGTGGATAGTGGAAGAAATGCCTCAGTGTGTAGGCACTCTGAAAGGGGTTTTCAAAAATGCTTGTCCCTGGTCAAACTGTTCCCATTGAGTTCAGCTGAGCAGGCAGGCCAGCTTGGGTGGGGCAGCAAGGAGAGAAGGTAAGGTGTAAGTGACTGCAGTGAATTGGGGAAGCATGACCTTATAATTCAGCAACATTATTGAATGGCTTTTAAGATCCAGATTCCTAAATAATGAGAAGAAATATGTCAGATGTGCAAGTGAGCTTCATTTGATAGAAATACAAACATCTGATTTGTGATGTTCCTTGTGTGGGTAGTCCTGGAGGTGAAGAGTCTCCCCTTGTGCTGATGAGTGACAGGACTGCAGTGGTTGCAGAGTAAGGGAGTGAAGGGGTGCAGGAGGCACCCTATGTACATACACTACAGCTTTTGATGTAGTATTTCACAAAGTCTAACTTGAAAATAAGTTTGACTTTGATGTGAGACCTGTTCTGTTGACTGAGATCTAACAGAACTGCAAAAAAGAGATACCCACTACAAAGGTCCTCTGACATCTCAGCACTTCCAGATTTAGTTTCATAGTCCTGTAACTAGAATGTTCTTTCAAGTGGACATGGGATCTCTTCTGCTCCATCTCCCTGGGACTAGGCAGTGTTTTGTGGAAAACCTGCACTGGTTTTACAGGCCACGTTAAATCTCCAAGAGATTCACCAGCTGGAAACGGTATAACCAGCGTGTTCAAGCAAATAAGAATGAGTCGCCCTCCTTTTATGAAGCACATAAGGCTATCTGTCTCAAATTATGTTTTCTTTTAATAAGTGCTTTCGGAAGGTGGCAGATCCCCAGCAGGATTGTCACCCGGCAGCGCCCCTCCTTAGGCTGTGCAACGTGCGCCTGTGAGCTGCAGGCTCAAGTGTAATTTAACACAGTTAACAAACAACAGAAACCCGTATATATCTCGGCGGAGGCACAGGCTGCAGCCTCGACCGCCGCCTTAGGCAAGCAGCATCCACCGCCGGCCCTCTCCCGGCAGCTCCGGAGGCCTTCCCGGCCGCTCGCAGGCAAGCGGAGGAAGGGAAGAGCC
>NW_005054322.1:4780025-4807758 GCF_000277835.1 Geospiza fortis
AGGGCCGGTGGCTGGCTGCGGTGCCGTCGTTTAGGGGCGATTCCCCGCTGGAATTGGAGAGGGGGGTTGTAACCAGGAGCAGCAAGGGAACCTCTGCCAGGTCAAGGGACAATGGGGGTGAGCGCGGGGCCAGCGTTGGGGCAGCCCCTGCGCTCGCCAGACCGGCCAGCCCTGGGGGTGAAGCGGTGTTCATGGGGCTGTGAATGCACTGAGCACAGATGGCTTATTTCTTCCGGCCTTCCTGTCTTTCGAGAGTCTGGACATGTTGGATCTGCCTGGTGCTCCTGGAAAAACCTTTGGCCATGAAATACCAGCTTTGAAGCATGGGCAGTTTACCCAGGTCTTTTTGACTGTCTGGATAGCAACCTTCCAGTAGCTGAAAGGGGTCTACAGGGAAGCCAGAGAGGGACTCTTCATCAGGAACTATAGTGACAGACCAAGGAGTGATGTGTACAAACCGAAAGAGGGGAAATTTTGTTTAGATATTGGGAAGAAATTCTTTACTGTGGGGGCAGTGACACTGGAACAGTTTGCCCAGGGAGGTTGTGGATGCCCCAGTCCTGGCAGTGTTCAAGGCCAGGTTGGGTAAGGCCTTTGGCAACCTGGTCTAGTGGTTGGTGTCCCTGCCCATGGCAGGGGGAGTTAGCACTAGATAATCTTCAAAGTCCTTTTCAGTCCCTTAACATTCTATGATCCTATGTTACCTACTGCTCATAGAGATCAGATGTTCCCAATAAAATGTATACAATGACCCTCTGTCAGATTGCAGTTTCTCTCAGTGGAGTGAACAGGGTTAAGATCATAGCTGCTGGAAGGAGGATCTTCCATCTCTCTTCCCCTCTGTGTGGGACTCTTTTTCAGGGCTGATTCAACACACCATTCTGACAGAAGGCTGGTGAAACTGCTCATAGGGGGTCCTGACACAGACCAGGGGCCTTGCCAAGGAAGGGAGATGTGACCTCTCCTGACTAGCTCAACTGCTTGTAGAAATGTAGCTTCACTTGGTTAAGTGTCATTTAGAACAGTTACACACCATTGCAGGAAACTTGTAATCCAGGGGTTATCTTTTTGGTTGTTTTGAAGCCTGCTGAAATTCTGGTTTCGCTTTCAGCATGCTGCTGGCTGATAAACCAAACTTCTGTGCTGAGAAGCATGCTAAATGAATTTTTGTCTAGAGTGTGGGAAAAAGCTACTGTGGTTGTTTTTGCTTTTATGGTTTGATGTTTTTTGTCATTCTTCTTCCTAATGATAAAACTGTGCAAGTTGCTGTTTCTGATGGGTGACATCTGTTGGGTTTGTACCCAGAGATGCTTTTGGTCCATGTGCTACAAGTGGGGAATTCCAGGGCCACCCAAACCTGGGTCAAACGTTACACAGAGAAATTCCCAGTGGAAAAGTTGAAATCATCACACAAATACCAGGTTGCTAAGGGATGTTTCAATCCACAGACAATGTACTGTCTGAAATTAAAGACAGAAGTTAATCTGTCCAACCAGTTATACAGGTCTTCAGTATCTTTGGTTTGGCATTTGTGGTGTTGTAAGAGGAGGAGGTGGAGAAGTTTGTAGACCTGCCCATTTATTTTTAAAAATCCAGTGTTTTTAGTGATGTTGTATAAAGGTTTTGAAATTCTGTTATATTTATGAAGCATAATTATGTAATTCAATAAGTGGGGTTGAAATGCAACAGGATAGTTTTAGTTGGATCATGAAGACTTTTTGTGTATGTTTTTTGTATTTTTAGGAGTGTGAAAATCTTCAGTGTTTGTCCTGCAATTTTGATGGAAAATGTTATAGTAAGCATTTTCTGCATTGGTTTGCAGTTCTTGCTGTCAGGCATGCAAAGTTGCTTTTCCAGCTCCCTAACTGGGAAGTAAAATCCTCCCTGGTAGAGGAGATGGACCAGAGCAAATATTTTCTGCCCTGTGCATTTCCATTTACTAAGAGATGGAAAACTGTCATTTTAATTTTGTAGTTAGTGTCCTCTTAGCACATGAGCAGAACTGATCTTTGTGCTGCTACTGTGGCTAAAAGCTCTGAGTACAAGTTGGAAAGAAAGAGCTGCTCACAAAAAGGAAGATTCAAGAGTGGAGGGATGAAATTATCATCCTGTCACTAGGAAAAAGATGGAAGAGAAACGTTGCTTTGAGAGCATGAGAGGTGCTTCAAAACTACATTCTCCTCGTAGAAAATGAGGTTTCTGAATGGGATCTATGGGCTTACAGGAAACCTATTAGTTAGAGTTATTAGACCTTTTCTCTGAGACTTTTTCTCCAGTTGTAGTGGTGGCTTCTTCTGCCTCCTAACTTTAGTTCTGAGTAAAAAAGCTGGCAACTTTTCCAAAGTCTCTTTTTTCCAGCAAGCACAGAAAATATGTGGAGGGGCATAAGCACATAAACATGGTTGTCTCAAGCATTCTGACTGTCACGCTGTCACAGGGATTGGGAGGGAGGGTCCCGCTGAGGCAGGGAAGCACTGTTGTGAGCCAGCTTCCCTTTCATTGCTGGGCTTGCTAGTCAGCCTGGAGGCTCAGGTTTAGTGTGCCTGCAGCAAGAGAAGGGTCAAGTCCTGGGCACCTCACTAAAGGGGGCTCCCAGCCCCCCCCTCCATTTCCTGAAGGCCTCTAAGGGCTCACTGTGCGTGTGCCAGCAGCAGCAAATGGCACAAAAATGAGGGGATGTGCCCTAGGGAAACTGTAAAAGGGAGGGGATTGGTCCCAGGCTTTTGTTGATCCTGGATCTGGACTGTACACAGTGGCAGGACCAATGTGGGATCTAAGGACTGGTGGTCTTTTTCCTTCACTTTCTCTATTTTCTGTCTTTACTCTCTCCTCTCTTGTTCTATCCCAGCAATCGGATTTTACCCCCTGCTCTGTGCTGAAGTTTGCTGGGAGAGTTGGGAGCTTGGTAAAGTTCATTGTAAAAGTCAAGAGCTTGTCAGGCAACACTTGTACAACTAAATAGCAGGATGGCTGTGGGAGTTAAGGTGGCTATGTAATAAAGGATAAGAGTTCCCTGACACTGGACTGCTGTCTTTGTTCAGCCCACTGAGAAGTTCTACTGAATTTTCAGGTTGTGACAATCCTTCCTCCTCACATGGAAAGCACGGGAGGTTTGCTTACACTTCCCAAGAATAGCTTTTACTGTGAAGTCTTACTGGGACTATTGGTCCTTTTGTGAAGGAAAGTCAGGACTGACCTCACTTTTCTTCCTGACAGTGAACTTTACTCTATTTGTCCTGTGCAGCGTGGATCAGTGGTATTGTTTTTATTGCTCTATTTGTCCTGTGCAGTGTGCAGCTCTGTTCTTGGCTCCCATGTTTTCCACTTCTTATTTCTTTGAGGGGACAGAAACCTTAGAAATTACATCAAAACTAATGAAGAGCTCATTCACATGACTTGATGTCACAGCAGTACTTTGATGCACTTTTCTGTGATGTCTTTCAATTTATAAAAGGAATTTTATACATATATATGAATATATGTTGTATAATACGGAAGGAATTTATGCAAGGGAAGCATCTTGCTAATTATAGCTCAAAACAAAGTGTTTGGGAGCTTTGGATGATACAGACTGTCACCCACTTTGGTCTTTATTGTCTATTTGTTTTCTTAGAGCATGCTGTAAGTTACAAAGTGTCTGCATCTCAGAACTTGGCTTCAGGTAGAGGCAGGGGGAGGGCAGTGTGCTGGGTCCCTTCACTGAGACTTTCCAGTAGGAAGGATTACATGATAAATATTCTTCCTGTAGGTTCTCTCCACAGAAAGAAATCGCTGGGATGTGAATGCTGTGAGAATGAAATTGGAAATAGAGATTGCAGATGAGTAAAAATATTTCACAGTTTTGTTTCATGATGAATTATCAAGGGTTATGGGTGGCTGAAGTATTATTTGAAGTATTTTAACTTTGTGCTGAATGGCTCAATAGTAACACATTCAGTTGGTTATTTAAAAATACTGCAGGAGCAAGAGAAAAGCTAATTCTTAAAGCGAGTGGTGACTCTCTTTTGGCCTTGTAAGTAGAGCAAAAAGACACATTATGTATTCTGTAGCAGCAGAAACACTGCAACAGGGCTTTTTCAGTCACTTTTAGTATTGTCTACAGTACCAGTGCATGGGGTTGAAACTGGAAGCTTTGGATGAGCGGAGCAAGTAGAAAGTAATCAGATCTTAGCAGACTGTATTGGCTGTGTATCTTCTGTGCAAATCGCATTTCTGTGTATTGCATCAGCAAGGAAAGATGTAAGTCTTGGACTGTTATTATGAGTACATGAGTTATTTTCTTTAAGAATCCTTGCTGGGATTAGCAAGTGTTCTTTTCCTGCATTTCTAGTTGACAGTCCAAAAAAATGGTTCTGCCTGAGCATTGCACCATTCTTGTGCCTGCCATTTGCTGGCCAGGTACCACAGCTAAGGGGAACTGGCTGCAAAAGCCCAGCTGAGGCTCTGTCTTAAGGATTCTGGAGGAAAAAATACATCCTTTTCTCACTGAGATGTGTCTCAGATGGAAATTGGTTTTTGTATGGTCTCCTTGAGGGAGAAATAAGTTTTGTAAGTTCTGTTACCATCTTTTTTCTCTTTCCTAGGACATGATGGAGCTCCTAGAGGAAGATCTGACCTGTCCCATTTGCTGTAGTCTGTTTGACGATCCTCGTGTCCTGCCCTGTTCACACAATTTCTGCAGAAAGTGTCTGGAAGGAATTCTTGAGGGAAATGTGCGGAATGTGCTTTGGAGGCCATCCCCTTTCAAGTGCCCCACATGCAGAAAGGAGACTCCTGTCACTGGAGTCAGCAGCTTGCAGGTCAACTATTCCCTGAAAGGTATCGTGGAGAAGTACAACAAAATCAAAGTAACTCCAAAAATGCCTGTGTGCAAAGTGCACAGCGGGCAACCCCTTAACATTTTTTGCAGGACAGACATGCAGCTGATCTGTGGGGTTTGTGCCACCCGTGGTGATCACACAAAGCATGTTTTCTGTTCCATTGAAGAAGCTTATTCCCAGGAGAAGCGGGCTTTTGAAACCTTGTTTCAGGGCTTTGAAACTTGGCGTTGTGGAGATGCCCTCTCACGGCTGGATACCTTAGAGACCAGCAAGAGGAAAGCTCTGCAGATGCTGACAAAAGATTCTGACAAAGTGAAGGAGTTCTTTGAGAAGCTGCAGCACACACTGGAGCAGAAGCGAAATGAGATTCTGTCTGACTTTGAGACCATGAAGCTTGCAGTGATGCAGGCCTACGATCCAGAAATCAATAAACTGAACACGATTCTGCAAGAGCAGCGGATGGCTTTTAACATTGCTGAGGCCTTCAAAGATGTGTCCGAACCCATTATATTTCTGCAGCAGATGCAGGAGTTCAGGGAAAAAATCAAGGTGCTCAAAGAAACCCCTTTACCTTGTTCCACTGTGGACATCAGTCCCACAATGAAGAGCTTTGATACCAGCCAGTGGAATGGAATAAAGCTTGTTGATGTGGACAAACTTTCCTTGCCTCAGGAAAGCAACACTTTCAAATTCAAGATTCCCTCGGTCTTTTCACGCAGATTTATAGTGAACTCTCTTATTTTCTTGCTCATTCTTGCTGTCACCAGAATGTCCTTTGTGGAGTCGGTCATTGACAATCTCCAGTGCTGGAAATCTCAGTTCCTTACAATTTGCTTGTCCTATTTGGCAGATACCGTGGAGATAGCAGATCATGCAGTCTTTTACTGGGAACAGATGACAGATGGAGCTTCACTGTTAAGAGAAAAGTGTAAAAACTATACATTGGTTGTACTGGATAACGTTGCACAGTTTGTGTGCAAATATAAACTGTTGTGAAGTGTCTGCTGGAATATAAGAACTAAGAGAAATCTGGGGGAGAAAACATGGAACTTCTTAAATTAATTGGTCTTTTCAGACTTCCAGTGAAAACATTCAAAGATTCAAAATGATTCCTAAACATTCATAATATTCACATAGTTTGAGCACTGCTAAACCAGAAAATGAAGTGGAGCTTTGAAAAACATTTTGTGGATTCTTCTTTCAGTGGTCATTATGGGAATATTACTCACTGTATATCATTTTTCTTACCAAAATACAGGGCCAAACTGTATCTTTAGTTTGATGTTAATGTAATTGTAGAATAAGGTAAAAGATTGTAGTTTTAAAAAAATTCTAACTGGGCGATTGTTTGGAAAGAGGAAGAAGAGTTGTGACTGAGGTGAGCACCTTGCTGACAGGTTTGCTGAGGACTGCCCTTCCACTGCAAAATGCAGTGCACATCATCCGTGTTCTGGAACCAGCCTCTATCTGACAATGTTACTTCTCTCTGAAATAGCTATATGTTTTGGTTTGGTTTGGTTTTGTGGGGTATCTTTTGTATAACCAAATATTGTAATTACCCTGTGCATTTAGATTACATGTTCTATACAAAAATGTATCTTCAGGGCAAGCATAAATTCTAGAGGTAATAAGAACAAGCTGCAGGATGGTATGTGCTTTGCAGATAGTTCATACTTCGCAGTTTACTTTTCCAGCATCAAATTGTTGGGGTAGCTGGGCTGTTTTGTTAGATCCATGTTTCTCTGAAGCCACACTTTCTTAAAAACTGGCCTTAACATAAAGAACTTAGTGTAGTGAAAGGCATGCAGGGGTGTGCCACAGGAAGGCAGCCTGGGCTCTAGCCCTGCAGAGGTGGCAGGTAAAACAGCTGCTCTCCTGTCCCTCTCTGCCTCTCCAGATTGCAATTCCAAAAGCCAGGAAAAATGATTGGATGATTCCTGGAATAGGTTGTGTGATGCAGCAGGTGTATGGATGTTGGTGGTGTTTGAAGAACCTTGTATAGGTTCTTGTGCTGTTGCTGTATTTTTGTGTATCTCGTTTCAGGAGCTAATTGAATTTTCTGGTTGTATTGACTTGGCCTTAGATACAATGATTTAAAGGGAACCTTAATGAGTTCTCTGAAGTGCCCTTCTTCCAGGGCATACGGTACTGAAAATGTCTTGCCTGAAGCACATTTAACCTCTTTTTGCAGTGGCCGTGTGAACAGCAGTGTATGGAATGAAAACGTTGAACTGACATTTCTAGAAAACAAACATAATGTGTGCCATCCTTCAGGAATATTTGTTGGTCTCTCTCAAGGTTCATAAATTGTGACAGTCAATTCACTGTATTCTGGTAGTCCTTGCAAGCTGTTCATTTCAAAAATAAAACATTAAATTCCAAGAATTCAAAGTCTCCAAGCAACCAAACCCAGCAAACAAAACTATTGTACATGATATTTACATCTTTGTTGCCTGGGAATCCTGTTGCTGCTCCACACCTCGCTCCAAACACTTGCTAAAAGCATGCAATGGTTTTTGCAGCTGCCTTGCAGTTTAGGAAGGATCAAGTCACAGAGGTGTAGATCAGAGAGCTGCAGTTCCTGAGTGGCTGAGGCAGCCATGAGTAGTCGAGAGGTGGTTGTTCTGAGTGTGGGAGGTGTGAGGTTTGTAACCCGGGCTTCCACCTTGCAGCAGTTCCCTGAGTCCAGGCTGGCACGGATGGTGAGTGACGATGACTGGGAATTTAAACTGGTGAATGGAGAGTTTTTTGTGGACAGAGATGGAGCTTTGTTTAGTTACATCATGGACTTCTTGAGGACTCTCCAGGTGTCCTTACCAACTGATTTCTCAGACTATCAGAGGCTGCAGAGAGAAGCAGAATTCTATGGACTCTACCCCCTGGCCAACCTCCTGAGCCAAGAACATTTGCTGAAGCCGAGGGTGGAGATCTTGGAAGTGCGTTTTTCTCTCCAAGAAATGCAAGCCTTTTTCCGGATCTTTGGTTCCTGCAGTACCACTATTGAGGCACTAGCTGAGCAGATCACTGTGTTCACGGGGCAGCAGTCAGGACAGGGCTGGAACAGCCCTTTTCCTTCCCAGAAAACACTCGTTCCACTTCCTTTGGAAAGACCCTCTCATCATGATATGGTTTTTCTGTGTGGGACTGAGTATTCTGCTGGTGACCAGTTTGTGGCCAGGTACTGTCCCTAGAGTGACTTCTCATTACAGATGTGTCTTTGTGACTTGCAGTTCATGAAGTGCACACTATGTGCTAGCAAAGCTCATTTTAAAGAAACTGAAAGAAAAGAAATATGTTTCCTTCTTTCTGTTCAATGTTATCTTTTCCTAGTTCTGAAACACCCAGTTTAAATTGTTACACTGATTCGCCTGTTCTTCAGCTTCCTAAAGTGCTGTTCTTGATGTTTGTTTATGAATGATCTTGGGTTTTTGTCTCTCTGCAATTTCCTCCTCACTCACTGTAGGATTTCACAGTATCACCTTCCACAGAACATGAAAAACACAGTAAAATGAAGCAAAGGAAACAAAGTAAAGTAAATAACTGGGTGGAAGCCTAAAATCTCCACTAGCTTATGGTGCAAAAGGCTTTCATGTGGAAAACAGGAAACAGAGAATGGCAAGAAGGGTTAAAAACTCCATTGGAACTGAGACAGCATTTTGGGGACTGGAAAGCTTTTGTAGAACTTTTTATTAGGGGGAGGGAGAAAAGACAGATTATTAACTATATGCTTCACAGTGGATTTTCTTTGAATTCAGAGCCAGGTTCTGTTTTTATTAAGATAACTGTGTATCAGTAATTTTTGTGATAGCAGTATTGTATTCTAATGACTACTTAGGTTTTTTAAACTATCTTTTGCTGGATGTCTCCATTGTATGGAGACATGTTCTTACTGTATAAGAAAATGTTAACCTAATTTGTCCTCTGTGGCTGTTAGAACATCTGGAATTTTATGGAAATTTCATTGAAATATTTCCAAAAATATTCTATTTGAATATATGAACCAACACAGCAGTCTTTTGATTATTTTTTAAAGAAAATAAAGTTTATATTTCTTCCAGCTTTCTCTGGCTAAACAATTAGAATGAAAACTACTTTGCCTTTGTGAAGCAATATATATGTTTGTGTGCCAAACCTTAACTTTGTAACATATTAGTAATTTTAATGGACTAGCAAATGGTTGAGTAGGTTATGGCAACTTAAGTAGTGGGGAAAATATTTCTTATTTTTTCATTTATTTCTTCAGATTTGTTAAAAATTTCCCTTTGCAGATCAATAGAAAAGCTGATCTTGAGTAATGAAAGAAGTAAAATTTGATTATGTTGCCTTGCTGAATTTCTGTCTCCTTAGTCTTTGTGGTGACATGGACTTTTTTGCCTTTCTTGTTCTTTCCATGAATGTTTGGTGTACTTGGCTGTGAACGGTGGAACAGTTTCACCTGTCAGTTTGTACATTTTGTAATAGTATTTTTACCTGACTTCTGCTCCTCAGAATGTCTGGATAGATTCTTGCACTGTACTTTATATCAAATAAATAATTTGAGGCCATGTGAAAATGATTTTCATATTTGTTACCACATGACCTGCTGTACAAGATGACTTAGCAATAAATGTGACTGTTTGTAGAGAGAGACATCCTGTGTGTTGGAGAGTGATGCTCTTGCGGTGAATGTGACTCTGCTGTCCATTGTTTACTCTTACCTGAAAAACTTGCAGCATTGCAGAGCCTGCTGCTTACTTCTCCTCTGTTGAGACAAGATGGGGGTTGTCACAGATATTTCTTAAGAAAGTAAATTTTGTGGTGGAGGAGGGTGTGAAAGGGAAGCACTTCTTCCCCGGTACATAACTGGATGAACTGAGAATTACTCTTAATGAAGGAAAGAATCCAGTCATCCTAAAGGAAGGGAAAAATATCTGGAGCCTTGATTGCTGTAAACATATTGCAGCTGGGCTGATCTGTGCTGTAAAGTAGTTAAAGTGTGTTGTCACTGCTTTTGACTTTTTCTTCCCCCCCTCTGATTTTAGGTATGTTTCCATAAAGCCTGATGAGAGAAAGCTGATTAATGGCACTAACGTGCTAGGCCTGCTGCTTGACACTTTACTCAAAGATGGATTTCGCCTCATAAGCACCAGGACAGTCACCAGTGACGAGAAGGTTGAATGCTACACTTTTGAAAGGATGAAGAGGGCAGCAGGCCTTGCCATCATGGTGAACCAAACCCCAGGGAGCTCTGGGGTAGCACAGCCAAGGAGAAGCCAAGTACAGAAAGGGAAATAAGGGCTTTTCCTTCCATCTTTTGAATGTAGAAGGGGGATGTGTCAGCACTAGGGACATTTGTTTTTGTTTTGGCTTGTTTGAAACTGCAGCTATTGAGGGAAGTAACAAACACATTTTCTTTCAAGTATTTAGGGGAAAAAAATTGCTTTCTTGCCTTTTACCACTCTACCCTCTTTTAAGTTAAAGAAGCCCAGATTCAATACTGGGTTTGTGGACCAGATTTCAGCAATTCCAAGAGTTGTTGTTTTTTCTCTGTGGCTAAAATTTACATGAGGACTCAGAAAGCATCAGCCATCCTTTCCAGAAAATTGTTTTTATGTTCTGTGCTAATCTGCAAGTAGGTTTTAAAAACACGGTAATACATGAAGATGATGCAGCTGTCATCGCAACAGTTAGGAGAAGGGGCTGGGGGAGGAATGCAAACCCCAATGATTGATTAGTGCTTCTACTCACTGACTCTTGCAGTTGGCTGAGGCAGTGGGAGGGGAACATCCCGAGCTGTGCTGCTGTGTGGCTTTGTGAAAGCCATCACTGAAGTCTGTGAAATAATGTATGACTGTCTCTTGTCCTCTCCTCCTACTCTGGTGGCATTAAGATACTCTTTGGTTCTGAGAATTAAATTATAAAGATCTTTGTGAACAGAAGGTCAGTTAATTTTTAGTGCTTTCACCACAAAAAGGATGAAAATGTGATGAACAGCCCTTCAGATGAAAGAGTTTGTACAGTTTCAAGCAAAGTAGTGCAAATGATTTTTTAGTTCTTGTTAAGTACAACACAAGGCTTAGCAGTTAAGTACAACTTGTTAAGTACAACAAGTTGGAAGGCTTAGCAGATGTGGCTTTAAGAGCTTTGTTAGTACTGTACAAAGCTTTGTAAAGATGCCAAAATTAGCTCAGGTACTGAAAGAGGTAAGTTAATGAAGCTTTATAAATTAAGAATCTTCTGTCCTTCCATCAAGAAGATAGCAGTAACTTCAGGGATTCATTAGTTGCATCTCAGTTTTGTTGCTGGTAAAACACAGAATTCACAGAATGACTAGGTTGGAAGAGACTTTAAAGATCATAGAGTCCAACCCATTCCCCAACACCTCAGCTAAACAATGGCATTAAGTGCCACATCCATCTTTTTAAATGCATCCAGGGATGGTGACTCCACTACCTCCCCAGGCAGACCATTCCAGAACATTGTGAGTCTCTGTGAAAAACTTTTTCCTAATATCCAACTTATATTTCCTTTGACACACCTTGAGATGGCACCATCTTCCCAAGGCTTAGAACAGCCCAGGAGAGCTACTTTGGGCTTTCTTGGCTGACCAGTTAGATCTGGCTTTTCATTAGTTTTAAAATGTGAATGCATTACTTTATTTGCAGCACTTGATAATGGGGGTGGGACTCAGCCATCTGTTTCTTGCCTTAAGGAGTTTCAGTGAAATGGATCTTTCCAGACCAGAAAGAAGTGCCACTATTGGGCACCTCTTTTTCTGGGCTACTACTCTGGGGCATTTCAGCTTGACCCAAGTTCAGAAACTCAGTGAGGTCCTCTTTGCCTGTTCTAGAGCTGTTTGAGTTGAGAATAATGTGACTATGGGACTGCATTTCCCAGGCTGCTTACAGGTTATGTAATGAATGTAAGACTGAATGCTTCCACTTCAAATGGGATTTTTTTGGTTGGTAATGTCAATGTGTTCATATTTATCTTCAAGTAAGATATTTCTTACAGTGAGAACCATCATTCACTGAACAACCTCCCCACAGATGTGGTGGAGTCTCCCTTGTCAGAAATTTTGAAGAGGATACTAAATTATTTCATGGACGCTCTGTGTTGCATGAAAGGCTGGACCAGATGATCTTTTGAGTTCCCTTCCAGCCTGGCCTGTTCCATGATTCTGTGGAGCCCTTCTGTGAAGGTCTGTGCCAGAAAGCCTATCATGGTGGGCTTTGAGGTCACACCACTGTTGGGTGACAGAGCAGACAGGCTGTGTGGGATGACTGTCCCCACAAGTTGCTGTGCTGCAGACAACGCTCCTTGTTTGGAAACAATAACGTTGATTATTGGGTGAGTTACTGGCTGTGAATATTGTAGGTGGAGGGACTAGCCAATGTGAAGCACGAGACAAAAAAAAAAAAGCAAATTCTTACAAGAAAGATTAAAAAATAGACTTGAGGCTGTATTTAGACATTATGCCCTAGATGATCACCAATAGCAGTGATGTAAGCTGAGACAAGTTTCAGAACACCTCACAGTAACAATTACACTGTTTCACCTAGCACAAAAGTAGGGACACTTTGTTTTCCATGCTGCAGCAGCCACTTTGAAAATTGAAGTTTGGATTCCAATTTTTTTTTAATAAAGTGAAAGAAAAGACAAATACTTCAATTTTTAAAGAGCTGCAAAGTTTTTACCTATGCAATCATCCATGTTCCATGTCTTTGGCAAAATGAATGTTTGATACAACCATTTTAGTAACACTTTATGATGGGCTGAACACATGGGTTAATTTTTATTTAGCACAGCATCATTCTATAAATGCAATATTTGGCTCTGGAAAATATACCAGTGCAAGTTGCTGTCAAGTAAAGAACCATATGTGCTTTACCCTTGGGTAACAGTGTGCTGTGGCTCTGTGCTTCTTTTGGGAGCAAAGCACATGACCATCAACAAGCTTGTGCTTCCAGAATTCTTCCAGCATTTATTCTTACTTAGTTCTGAACTGAGAAGTATCACCTTCTGTCATTTTGTGTTCCTGCAGAGAACGTGATTAGGCTCTTATACAATGCTTTCACTTTGTTGGGGTTTTTTTGTTCATTTTTTAACTGATAGTCCTTAAATAAGTTTGACAGTATGTGTGTGAACAACCTGATAGAAATCTGTTGAAAGCTTCTGACTGATACTAGTAGGATACCCATGACTTCAATGAAAGATTGATGGAATAAATTAATTGAATTTAAGCTGGTTCTTCAAGGAAAACTCCTCACTGGGTTTCCTTATACAGAAAAAGGAAGCAGTGATGATAGAGCTACAGGTGTTGTGTAGCTTCAAGCTACAACTAAATAGCAGTAATTATGGAGGAACAGGTCAAATTATTTGCAGACAAATTAATATAAAAATAGCAGTGATTTACTAGGAGGATCTTCAGCTGGCCTTCACCTTGCGAGGTTATTTATGCCACTGCAAAGTGTTGCTGAGTCATGATGGCAAATTTTCTGTGCCCTCTTTGAAGTGGTATGCAATGTAACCTGCAGGCACTAGGGCAGGAATTTAGAAATAGTGGCCAATGTTTTTGCTGCTCCTTCCCTTCTGAAGCCCCAAACAAGCGGGGATGCAGCAGAGAGCAGACTGTGTGGTGTGTGCTCAGCAGAGTTATTCACATGGAAGGGAACAGCTGTACAAGTGAATTTGGCTGGTAGGAACTACGAGTCTGAGTGATTTTAAAAGCTGCTTCGTCAAAACCAGATTATGTGCTAAACTGAGTACTTCCACCCAAACCTTGGCAGGCAACTCAACTCTGGTATCTCACAACACAATCTTTGCTAGACTAGCAGTGTGTTATAGGTGACTTGGTTGTGCTTTTACATGTCACAGAACCAGAAGCTCTGATTGCTCACAGCTAGCTCTCTTTTTGATTAAATGGGAATGGTATTTTGAGACATTGAGACTTTTATTTTCCAATAAAAGTAATTTGTTATCCCTGACATAAACCGCTTCTTCAAGTCATTGCCAACTTTCTCAAGAAAATTCCTTTTTTTCCTGTAAAGATGCAAAATTTGCTGATTTCAGTAAACTTCACTGCTGTATTTGCCTTTTTATTCTTCCCTGGATTCAGCAGAAATGTGCAAACTGTTCTACTGCCTGCGATGCTAGAAAGGAACTGCCACAGTGCTAGGGCAGCCCCATTGCTCACAATGAGCTCTCTGTAGCTTTGTAACAGGCAAACAGACAGAGCCATAGGGGAAAAAGAAACTGAATAGTGAGGCAGCACCATCATCCTGTCCCACTCACGGGGACTGCATGGCATGGCAGAAGGAGATCATCCAAAATGAGGTGATAGCTTGTGGGATTTGCAAAAGGCAGATGATTCAGAAAAACAACACCTCAATTTGCTTTACATTTTCTCATCTTAATCACTTTTCCCTCCTTTATAATTGGGTGTCATCCTGTGTTTCTGTATTCAAGACTGTCAAGGGCTTTGCCAGTACAATCTTGTGATGCTGGTTGGATATCCCAACAGGATAGAGGTATCACACACTTTTTCCATCCCTCTGCTCTTGCAGCGTCTAACTGTATTGACTTCCTTTTCTAGTGATGGGTGACATTTTTTGTGCTTTTAAGTAATTTTTTGTCTCCTTCTTCACACACTGGGAAGTCTCTCTTGTGTTGTACTTATCCCTTTCAGGGACATGTCATTTATTTACCACTTGAATTGTTCAGTATCCTGCTGATACCAGGAAGGACAGAGTCTGTTGTGAAATACCTTCTTGTTCTTTGGGTATTGATTTCAATGACAGTTTATGAGGGTTTTTGTTTCTTTGGGAAATGCAATCACTGCATTCTTATAGGTTCTGCAGTCAGCACTCAGGCGATTGTATAAATGATTAAGAATAGATGTTTAAATAAAGCTCTATAAATTGATACAATAGACTAAGATACTATTTAGGTAGTATCTTAGATACAAAGACTGATCTCTATGTGCTGGCCATAGTACTGTGAAGTTTTCCCCTTTACTAAATAACTCAAAACCATTTTTCACTTACCTTCATGACTGAATTTCATGGAAGTAGTAGAAGATCCTCCCTGCAATGCTGTATATGAGGAATTAATAGCCATAGGGCAAAACAATGATGCTGCAGTAACTGCATCATGCCCAATGATAGTAACTTCTGTAAACTTTGGAGAAACTTTTCTGCCCAGTGAACTCTTCCCAGTTTCTACCTATTTTGGTTAGTTTCCAGCTTTCCAATGCTCAAAAATAACTCCCTTAATCTGACCCGAGCAAGTCTGATGTGCTTTTGTCAGTCTCTTGAGTGGGTAAGTCTCAGGTACATCCAGCATAACCTGGGTGATATTTTGTTTTGATCCACAGCTAAATTCAGTACCAGAAAGCCATCAGAGTGGATCAAAAGTCCTGTTTGAGTTCACAACGAAAAGTTCAAAACTTTGAATTTTTTTTTTTTAAATTTGTTCCTAGATTGCTGGAAAGTGTTACTAAATATTCATTGAGAAACCAGCTGGGAATTATCCAAGAAGAGGAGGGAGGCTCAGTGCCTCTTACTCCTTCTCTCTGATTTGTGCTGAACCATTGCCAGGCTTTAACTTTACAAGGTTTATTTTTATCGATTTTCAACAATAAACAGTGGGAGTATCTTCAATAAAAGATTTACAGTGCATCGTGAAGAAATACAACTCCCTACCACATATTATATTGATCTATTCCCAAATGCTACCGAAACAGCCTATAAAACCCCAAATGAAGTCCAGTGATGGAGAACTTCCTCTCTCTAGTGACAGATGCATATGACTGTTATGTCTTCAGAAGACAATAAAAAGGAAGGGAGTGACTCTGCTTCTTTGACCATATCTTCAACAGCCCAGTTAAATCTGTCAACTCAATGTAATCCACATAAATAACAAATTTGGGAACCAAGGGAACAGCTAGTGTGTCTGGATTTCCATTCTTTGAAGCTGCCTCTCCTGCTGCAGTCAGACCATAATTAGTCACAGAAGTCTTGTTGTAACTAGTACATGGATGGACCAACAATGACTTGAATAGTCTGGTTCTGCCTGAAGATATGCTTGGAGTCCTGAATATTCTCAAATGGGTGAGTGAGATGTAAATCACTAGTCATCATATAAAATACAAATAAATCTCACTTCTGTTAAAAAAAATATTTTTAGACCATCATGTAGTTTCTGTTGAAATAACCTCCTGAAGTGTGATCTGATGTGTAAATTTTTCCAAGAATCATTCCTCCATTTCTACTCTGTTTTCAATCTAATGGAATGGCTCAATAATTGCAGTCTTTTTTCTGGTCAGAAGGATGATGAATGTAGCCCTAAAGGTTGGAAACTGTAATGTGTACAAGTCTGCTGTAGAAAATTAATTTGGGGCTTTGCTTTCTAAGCAAGTTACTGTTACAGCAGTCAGCTGAGTGCTTGCTGAAACTGTGAAGAATTAAACATTGCAACATTGTTCCATCCTGATTCTCCATTGGAAAAAAAAAAGGCAATAGATTGGAAACATCAAGTCTGGGGTTTTACTGGTACTTTGGAGTCAGGAACTGAGTTTTCTTTGAATTTCAAAGGCAGTTTGTAGCTTTCATTGAGGGCCTTCTGAAAAGGCTGGTTTATGGTTTTTGTTTTTGTTCCCCAGTGATATCTAAACTGAGTAATAAAATAATTGCTGACATACCGGTTTATTTACAATGTCGTATTCAACAATAAACAGAATGCATGCTGATCCTTCCATCCTTTAATCTTTGTGGTTTTACTATGTCTTCAGCTTGCTCCTCAGCTGGGTCCTGGTAGAACACAGGAAGGGGCTACGTGGTAAGGGCAGGCAGAGATCCACAGAAGGTGGCAAACTCACTTTCTTCCCATTACAGAGAGGAAGTAAAGGAATAAAATTAGGCTGGAAAGAGTCATGGCCTTTGTGGGACCAAAGAGACACAACTTACTGTATTGAGGAGAGGACAGAGCTGCCAGAAATGTCAATGCCACAGAACAAGGAAATGCAGATCTCATAGGGGTGAACAAATAGGTAGGTAATACCTGCTACACAAACCTGGAAATGGCACAGAACATGGACAGGAGACTTAAATGTTCATGAAACTATAGGGATGTTTTATTTTTTTCCAATGTGTTAGGTTAATGTATCTATAGAATATCTTCCAGTAATAGCTCGCATACCTGAAGAAGAAAATATCTCTTTAGGAGGTAATTTCTGCATATGTGCTGTGAAGTGAAACATTGCAGGATCCAGACATCAGATGGATTAGTCATGTTGATACCTCACACCTGGAAACAGAAGCTAAGATTTTGGAGGTCAAATAGCTAAACTTTGAAGACAGAATAACATCACTGTTTTGGTAGTGCTGGGGTGATAAGCCTACTGAATACTTCCTGGGTATGTCCTGTTGGTGGCCTTTGTTTCAATGCCAGCTGCACTATGATGAGCACTAACCCTGTCAGTAAGTTCCTAGTTTTCCATAAACTGGAAAGGTATTTCCTGGAACAGACTGGTTTACCTTTTGTTTTCTCCATTTGTAATTCTACCCTTAAGTCATATGATATTCATTTGCTATCTATAGTTGTTCAAAACATTATCTTCTGAAGATGGCTCAGTAAACCACGGATCTCTAGAACACATTAATAGCTTTAAAATGGCCATGTCAAGAATGTAAGGGAAACACTGTATCTGCATGGTCCCTGATGTAACAGAAGCTTCTTCCATCATTGGTTAGGCTAAAACTGCTTTCTGCTCCTATTTTATAAGATTTGACAACTGAAGTGTGACAGTGCAATCTAGATTTCACTGTCTATATACAGTCCCAAAATCTCTACAAATACATGTTGGAAAAATGATGGGCAAATGATCATCTTTTTGCAAGATTCTTTTTTTTTGGAGGCTCCCTGCTGGAAAACACTCAGGCAGGCACAGGAACACTTGAGCAACTCCTCTTTTGGCTATAGTTTGTCCTCATAAGCTGTGTTATAAGAGCATCTTGTGCTAAGCTATTGAAAGTCTGACCCCTGGAATCACAGAATTTGGGTTGGAAGGAACCTTAAAGATTATCTGGTTCCAACCCCTCTGCCATGGGCAGGGACACCTTCCACTACACCAGGTTGCTTCAAGCCCCATTCAACCTGACCTTGAACAATTCCAGGGATGGGGCTTCCACAGCTTCTCTGGGCAACCTGTGCCAGTGCCTCACCACCTCCTGACCCATGATTCATGCTCTCAATGAGCTTCGGAGGTGGGCTCTGAGATTGAATAGAAAAGCTGAATGTTATACAAAGTCACAGAAGGCTAATGGAACATCAGACTGGTATGGTTTGGATCATCTCTGTTCTGTGCAGGGATCTATGCTGACTTCTTGTCTACCCTCAGGACCAAGAAAAGCCATGAGTGAAGGATGTAATGACAGTTCTTAGATCACTTACAGAGTGTTCAGGACATGCATGCATATGTGGGTTTTTGTTCTTCTGAAACAGGCAGTGACAAGCACACAGGTCTTATACTGGAGGCAATGACGCCTGCTAGAAAGACGACACAGTTCCTTCAGGCAGGGTGGGTAACAGTGTGGAAATAACTGTTTTGAAAGCTCAGAGCTCTCAGGGCTTTCTAACTTGGTAGTGATAAACTGCTGGCTGAAAACATTTCTCTGTATCCGATCTTTCAGCTGTAGGTATTTACATTTCTTAAGATCTGGGACAGCCTAAGTGAATACTGTACTGGAATTGGAATTGGCTCACCACCACCCTTCCCCATCCCTTGTCAAGAGATAAAAAGGGAATCTCTTTTCCATAGGAAAAGAAGCAGTGCTACCAATGATCTACCATGCCCTCATAAAACACCTTGTGACCAAAAGGAGTCAATTAGTGATTAAAATAGAAGACACAAATCTCTATGACAGTTGGTAGGCTTTAACACATTATAAAACCATTTCAGTGCTTGAAAGGAAGAGGTACAACTTTAAAAACATTCCAAATGTTCTGGTGCATTCAGTCAGACACTGACATGTGGATGAAAGAAGCAGGTGAACTGCAACACACAAGGAAGTTGTGTCTTTTTTTTCCTCTTTAAGTCTTGTACTGCTTTGCTGGAGGGTGTGTAGGCCTGCAGGGTTGGAAAGCCTGTGTTCTTGCGATGCCTGTAGTTGGCAACTGGTTTTACTTGTCTTGGGCATCTAAGAAGAGTGTGTACAATCCTGTCTATACAAAGAGAATGCAAAGCATTGAATAGGTCATTGTGCTTCAAAAAACCCATAAATACTTTTTATCAAGATGTCTGTCTCTGGAAATGTCACTACTGCACCATATCTAAATTCCTTTCTAGATGTCTGTGGCAATGCTTACCATTTCAAATTAGCATTTGCAATATTAAATAATAACAGTCTAGAGACCCTCATTTTCAGAAGGTAATTCTTTCTGCAGCAGAGATAAAACTTCAGCACTTTTTGCTCCAGGTGTCAGTATTTGCTATCATTGGAGGCAGCTTTCACAGAATCAATTAGCTTGGGAAACACCTCTGAGATCAAATCCAACCTTGTCAACTGGACCTTGTCAACACCACCTTGTCAACTGGACCACGGCACCAAGTGCCACATCCAATCTTTTCTTAAACACCTCCAGGGATGGTGACTCCACCACTGCCCTGGGCAGCCCATTCCAATATCTAATCTCCCTGAGAAGAAATTCCTCCTAATGTCCAACCTAAACCTCCCCTGGTACAGTTTGAGGCCATTTCCTCTCAACCTCTCGCTTGTTACCTGGAACAACAAACAAGTTCTCTGCAATTACCTAAAAGGATGTTGTAGCAAGGGGTCAGTCAGTCACCCAGGGTGTCAGGATTTTCTCCTAGATAAGTGACAAGATGAGAGGAAGTGGCCTCAAGTTGTGCTAGTGTAGGTTTAGATTGGATAGCAGGAAAACTTTCTTCACTGAAAGGGTGGTTAGGCATTGGAACAAGTTGCCCAGGGAGGTGGCGAAATCACCATCCCTTGGGAGGCTCAAAAGGCATGTGGGTGTGGCACCTGGGGATATGGTTTAGTGGCAAGCATAGTGGTGCTGGGTTAATGGTTGGACTAGAGATCCTGGGGGGGTCTTTTCCAACATTAATGCTTCTGAATCTGTGAGATGCTGAAAAATAAAGGAAGTTCCCATCTCTATAAGCTGCCCTAGTGTGAACCACACCTACTTCTACTGGGGTAGGATGTCCAGCTAAACAGAACTGTACAGAACCTTTCAGTCTTCTGGTTCTGACTAAGCACAGGAGTATTTTATATGGAACTAGTCCCACAGGATGCTGGAAGCTTATAAAAAATGATCTCTGACTACCAGCAGAGTAGAGAATGTTTGAATCAATACTGAAGGCCAGACACCCATTGAAGTTTGAGGGGTGATTCTGAGCCTGATTTGACAGGGAGGAGCCTGATTTCTCTGATGAAGCTCAGTATTCAAAAGTGATTCAACCTTGCTATAATTTTGTTGCTACATTGTTACTGATAATTTCTCTGGAATTATGGCTGCCAAAGAATCCAAGAACTGTAGACCACTGTATCATGAAAATTCCAGCTCTGTATGATTGGACTGCCTGGTGTTCCCAGGTCTGAACTGTGCTTCAGAAGAATTTATGTAGGATAAAATCAGGATCTGTTTTGCAAATGTTCTGTTCCTTGTCTCCATCTAATCAAGGTCTAGCCATGTTAGGAGACTTGCTGACAGCCTAGGACAAGAAGTTAGAAAAGCAAAAGAGCTCTGGTCTTTCTCAAGTGTTTCTGCTCAGGCAAACTAGAACCAGAGGCCAGGTGCCTGTATCACTTGTGACATCTTGAGGCAAGATGTTTCACTTGCTCAGCCTTCTTAGAAGATACATGTGATGCTCATCAACTCAAGTAAAGTGTATCTTATGTAGGCAGTCTTTAATGACGCCACAACATTACACAGCAAATGTCTGAATGGTAGGGAGGTCATGCTCATTCATGGGGTATGCGCAGACATGGAATTCTTCCTAGGCTGAAGCAATTTCTCCTACCAGAGCAGAAAAAACCCAAACCCAACAAACCAGAGATGCTACAGTTTCTTAACTAAACACATCTTAACAGTTATTGAAGTGCTAATATAAAAAGTAAGAAAGTAAGAAAATACTAATGGAGATTAGTGAAAAATAAAATTACTACTATCATTGGGTAATGAAAAGCTCTGTGTAGCCACTGGCAGTCTGAAGAATGAGGGGCTGGTTTAACACTACTTTTGCACAAAGAAATGCAGCTATTGCTTTCACAGGTGCTGCTGAAAAATGTTCTGCTCTCTTGGTATTCATGGGTACCGATGGCTGCCTGCAGCACCCCCATATCAATGCACAACACACACACAGAGAAGAATTACAAGTATTCTTGAAGGTGCTAGAGTTCAGGAGGGTATTTTTTAGTTTTGTCTATGTAATATCCAGAGGCAGATGAAAGAAGGTGTCACAGGTAAAGAAGTTCAAATTATTTGGTTTTAACATAAAGGGTGACAGAGAAATTCCTTTCTCAAGGATGTGCCTTATGGGGATTCACAGTAGTTTCCCCAGGCCTAGATGTCTCAAAAGAAGAGCCAATTGAAAACCTGAGAAACTCAAACACCATAAATCACCAGGATCAGGTGCTGTTTTTAAAGAATCCTACAGTATACATGAAAAAAACTAGAGACAAAATTAGGATTCTGTCAATTACAATTGAAAAAGTCCACTGCTCTGGACAATTGTTCACAGCTAAAGAGAAAAAAGTGCAATTTTACAGGAAACTGAGATACATTCATAGCAAAAGGCAGTGCTTTTCTCAGACTTACTTTATGCCTGAATAAGCATAAAATAAAGGGATCACAATATAACAGCTCTGTAGGTTATCTGTATGTTCTAAGTGACTAGAATTACTTAAAAAACCTAAAAATTAAAGATACTCCAAGAACCATGCGGAAATCCTGAAGTTCAATCCTAATTTGGGAATGGAGTGACTACTCCTCAGGAGAGGAAGAATATTTTAATTTTTCTGAACAGGGTAAGCTATTTGAATCTTCTTCAACCTAGAACAGGCTCTTACCTATGCTGCTAATTTATCGGGGGGAATGTAAACTCTCCTGTAAAGAAAACCCAAACTAAAACAAAAACCCTCTGAAACGCAAAGACTCGAAAAGCTGCTTCAAACACAGAAAGAAAGCAGTTTAAGGGTAGATTGCGGGAGGGAAGGTGAGTCCCCTTGCTGGTTGCTGAACAGACATGAAGTTCTTTAATGCTGCTCCCTGCTTTCTAATCTTCAGCAGATTTAGAGAATGCAGGAGAATAAAGCAGTTTAAAGCCACCTTTACTGCTGCTGTCTTCAGCAATAAAATCCAGAATTTGGCATAATAGAAGACTGTGATGTGATTCACAAATACTTCATTATCTCAGTGTTCATCTACTGGAAACATAAGGTATTCCTTTAGTGTGCTTCAATGGGTACTTATTGTATGCTGACTTTACCATTACTTCAGGAAACATCTTACAAAAAGAATATGGAACATGCAAGGAACTGTAGTTAGTCCAATAAAAGCAAATTCCACTACCCTTTGAAATCCTACCTGCAGCTTGCTTTCATCTGCTAACAGCAATAGTTACCACTGCCAACAACCTTTGAACAAAATAGTTTTGTGACTTTTTTGCACATATCCTTGATTTAACAGGAAAGGTGGGGAACATCTGTGGGCAACTTCCACTGGGTATTTTTTCAGAAGCAGGAGATGTGAACTTGAATTTCCTCAGGCTTCTGAAACCCAGCTTTTCTGTTCTGTGGAAGAGTCGCCTTGCCTTGAGATTGCTTCAGCTAGTTTCTTAAAACTTTTCTGAGGGATTTTAGCAAGTCGTGACTTTTTTAAAACAGTTCTTTGTTCTGTCCCTATCTTTTCCATTCCCCCTTTTCAATCACAGCGTGTAGCCTTATCCTCTTGTTTCTGCCAGCTGTTCCAAGACATCTGATCACTGATTTTTTTTATGTGTTACAGGAGTGAGAAAAGGTCCTCCAGCACTCTGGCTTTCTTGGCATCATGTTAGTCTTCTGCGCTGTAGTAGAAACTAATTGTCACATCAGTCTCTCTAGCACTGTTGCAGTTATGGATTTTCAGCCACAAATCCAATTCCTTAAATGAAGATGAGCCATAACCTTGGCCATACGTGGTGCAGAGAGAACTTCTGTATTGTTTATCTTAGAGCAGAAAATCTGCTACCTCTGTGACAGAGTTCTTTCTAGAATCTTTGTGTCACCCAGTACTATATTTCATATAATACCTACAGCATTCCATCACTACACATGGATATACACTGATCATTACAAGGGAGATTTTAGGTTCTCTTTACAAACTCTTTGGGGAAAAAAAAGCCAAAATGCCAAAAATGCCTAATAAGTGTCCTGCAATGAAAGTGTCAGCATGAAACATTAATTTCATTTTGAATAAGAATTTCTTCAGTTTCTCAATATATGAGAAAACACAAACTGAAAGTATGCAGCTAGTTGCATTGGTAGCAACTTAAAACATACAAAAAACCATCTTAAAGCAAAGCAAATGTGATTAAATAACACTGAAGACTCTTGGTAAAACTGTACCTTGGTAAAGTTTTATCAAGAGTTTTGGGTGTTCTATTCCATTGGTAAATAGAAGCTCTCCTAGATGTGCCTGCAAGACAGTCTCAGTCATTAAATAAGGCTGTACCTGGTTAGTTCACTGCCAGCTTACAAACTTCTGTGTTTTAAAATCCTGCATTCTTGACAGAACTTGATTTAAATGCTTTGCCTTAGTCAGGCTGTGAATGTGATATTAAAGCATGCTAGTCTTAAGTTTTATCACAAGGACAAAGTACTGCTTTACATTTTTACTGCAGCAATTCAGAAATAAATTTCTATAAAGGCATTAAGAAACTGTGTGCAGGCACTCTATTTAACTGAGCTTTAACATTTCTTATACGTAAGAGATAAAACTTGATTCAAAGGCAGTTCTTACAAGCACACACATTTTTCTTCTCCCTTCACTTTCTCTATTTGTGATGTGGGATTGAAAAAAATTGCTTGCTGAGTGCAATGAACAGCTGAATTCAAGCACAATTCCTTTCCAGAACCTCCACAGCAATACAACCAACAGGGGGCTGTCTGGCTACATGATGTTATCAAATCTGCAGTGAAATCCTTTTCCTGACTGTACAACCTACCATTCATGCACATTTCCTAAAATTGGTTGAAGAACAAATCATTTAACCCATTTCATACCTCCACAACATTTGCGTTCTTGTGCATCTTTTTCTCATAGTACTGGAAATTTCATATTTTTGATCTGGAAGTTCCATTATAGATGGATAATATAGCTTTAATGTATTTATTGATGTGTCTGCAACAAGATATTGCTTGTTGGAAAAGGGGGAGACTCTCCCATTGTTTTGATAATAGGAAAAGCATATCACAGCTGCTTCCAGATGCTAAGAAGCTATATCTATATGAGCATTTTTGTGCTGGTTTCATGTTGGTACTAATCTTCTCTACAAGAAAAGAGACAGACCAAAATGTTTTTAGACCCTTTGATATTGATTTAAAGAGCAGATAGGAAAAGTCTGTCTGTAGTAGTGTCAAGAAAGGAAGAACTAGGCCCTGAATATTCCTTACAGTGATTTAAGCAATGTAAATGGACTTTAAAACTGGATTGCCAGTCTCAGGAGTGAAGGGTATTTTCCGCAGTGCTGGCACTGTTTCTTACAGCAAGCACATTCAGCTGGCTGAGCTTACAAAAAACTAACCTAAAGTCATTCAGTGAAACCACCAAAGAGATATGAGAGCCAGGGTAATAGTGAAGGAAACAAGAAAACTCATTCCCAAACTTTTCTGGCTCAACAATCACAAGGCTGTAGAACCATAGTCTTATATTATTGTTGACTATTCTAGCTGGTCAACCCTGAAGCTCTTCCTTTGCTTTTATTTCAATAAAACATCAAGAATTTATACACTTGAGACTTTCTATGCTATAATTTATGCCTTATATACTTCAAATTTTCTAATACTTAAGGCTTTTTAAAGTATTTCTTGAGAGATTCCAAAATGTTTTACTTTTTAAACCACTTACAATTATAAAACCTGCTAACAGAATGTTCTTTTATAGGCAATAAAGCCACACATTTGCCCTGCAGAAACATAGGGAAATGAGAAGTTTTCTATCCATGTCTGTCTCCTATGGCTATAAACAGCAGAAGAAAACACTATGGATATATTATTCCTATCTCTCAAGAGAAACTAAGCCTTCACCTACTATGCACTGTATACTTTAGACTGAAGATACAAACTAGAAAAATGTTGCTATAATTAATATGTAATTTCAGAACTTTTGAACATAAAAGTTCAAATTTTACATTAAGAGGCAGAAGCAATATAAGAAATTTTATTTATTAATAAATACAGAGCTATTAATTATAAGTTAATAAAACATGGGAAAAAAAAAGAGTTGCACCTGACAACCATTAAATAGCTTTTAAGAGAAATAAACTATTTAGAGTGAAAAATAAGTACTCTGATGATTATTACCCCCATCACAGAAAGATGAGCAATGTCACTCATGCCATTGTATTTTTCCATCATTTTTTCTTTTCTATTTATAGTTAAAAATTTTATTGTGATACACTTACAACTGCCACCTTAGAAAGAAGATTTGCATATATCTCAGACATAAGTTTTCATTCAAATACATTTTAAATGTTTTGTTTGTTTCTTATATGAAGAATTGCTGCTGCTGTTCAACTGGTACAATAGCAGCTGACCACCTTGGGCATATTTCTATAATTTCTTGTGAGTCCTGTGACAATAGGTTGCGATACAGATAAAGGGAGTCTAAACACTTCAAATTCAACCATTAGTGCTAATGTGGCTACCTGATTAGGAGAGTTTTTCCCCAATACTCAAGATACCATGACTAAGGGAAAAGCAGAAACATTTTCAGATCACTGTATCCAAATTTCTAGTACAGACCACTCATTTACCAAAGTGTGCCATAGGCAGTACCAAAAAAACTGCCTTTGAAATTTGAGGAACATGGCAGTAGAAGTCCTAAATACTTAGGTATAAGTAACTTCATATTTTTAGAGATGCAGTGCTTACCACTGTACATTAAGAAATTGTTACAATTGAAATACCTCATTCTTTCTGTAAAATAGATCCTCACAGGTAAATTTATTGTCAAATATGCTGAAGTTCAAACATGTACATTACCTTTACTATCCAGAAGACTGCACGATGTTGATCTTCCTTACAAACATGACAAGCAAAAAATGGTACACACAGGTGTTTAATAATGAGTTATATTTACAAAATTAATCAATGACAATACAGGACAAAAATCAGAGTATTTCGGAGTTCACAGGACTGCAGAAATAGACCATGAATAAACAGCACAGAAACTCTGCTTCCCAGCCTGAGCTGGTAACAAGGAAAGCTGATTGCAGATCTGGTCTTTAAAAGATGCACAGTACTCACTTCTTCCTCTGAAATCAGAATTAATAAATGCCACAGAAACTTCTATGAGGCAATGCATTACTGTAGTAAAGCTACTAAACAAAAGTAGCTAACAGCCCTTCAAGATATGTGTCTGTTACCCCTACTTTAAACGTGACACGGAAGTGTAGAAACTATTAAGAGTATGCAACAGTTTGAAGTTCTCTTTAAGAAGACAGGAGACTATCAGCAGACATAACTTTACAGAGTATTATAATTCAAATGACAATTCCTAAGAAGCTCAGCTACCAATGTGAACCACCAGTTTTTCTTTCAGATGTGAGTTTTAAATCAGACATCTCTAAAGCAAAGCACAATATATGCGCTACAGAAACAATGGCCTGGTTACTTGTCCAGCATCACACAAGAATAAAGGCAGAAAAATAAACATCACATCCAATTCTTAGGAATTCTCACTTGACATAACCATGAAGACATAGTTTTCTCTACTTGCAGCCATTTGTTCCATTGCCTAGAGAATTCTGTACTAATTTCTGCAGCACCTATAGCAACATCAGGCTTCTTGCTTGCACAGCCCACAAACATCCTTCCTGGCCCAGCACCACAGGCTGACCCTATCAATAGATTAAACATTCTGTGTGATCACGAAGGTTGCTTCATAGTATACTGACACAAGGGGGCAAATGAAGATTGCAGAATCTTAAAGCAGGAGTTATCTAACTTCTTAATGTTTCATTTTGTGATCTTATTCTTTTTACAGTTATTAGCTTGTACTTAGTTTCCCACCCGCCCCCCTCAAAAAAACATTTCCTCCTTTGAATTCTAATTCCCCTTACTAGATGAAGCATTTTATTTACTTCCACAAGGACGATGAGAGAACTGAAGAATCTTTCACACGAAGAAAGCTGAGTGAGCTGAGACTCCAGCCTGGAGAAGAAAGGGCTTGTGTTTGTGTGATCTCAGCAATGTTTCTAAATGCCTGCTGGTGGGTGTACAGCAGAGTAAAGAAGACATAGCCAGGCTCTTCTCTGTCCAGAAACAGGACAAGAGGCCACAGGTAAGAAATGAAGTGCATGAAATTCTAGCTGACAGGACAGGATGCAGAGTCTCCATCCTTGAATAATTCAAACTTGACTGGACATAGCCTTAAAGAAACTACCCTGCTTGAACTAGAGATCTCCCTTACAACCTCAACTACTCTTACTTTGAGATTTCTTTTCAGGACCAAAATCCATGAAGTAGCTGAGGGTACTAATAGGCCTGCCCGCTTCTCTGTAGAATACAAGGAGAGGGGTGAAATTGACAGTGATTTCCCGTATGACAGCAAAAGCTACTACTTAACAGTCTGTATTCCCTTCTGGATGTGATGTGCAGAGCACTCCAGTGAATGTTAGGAATCATCTGAGGAGTGCAAACCTCTTTCCC
>NW_005054322.1:4807768-4831449 GCF_000277835.1 Geospiza fortis
CCCTAAACCTGACTTGTTCTCTTTGCCTCAAGCCAGATCCCCTCTGTCAGGCTGCTGCTTCTTCCAATTTCAATAAACAAACCAACCCCCAAATCTTTGCCCAACATATTTCAATCCTTCTCATTTTCCAGCTCATCAGATCTTCCTGTATCTGTTCTCAGCTCCAACCCTTCAACATCGCACTTTTAGACATGTTCCTAAAACCAGTTGTTTTCACTAATATACAGCTATTAGTCTCGTTTATTTTCAAGCAGGCTGATCTTTTCTTGCCTTTTTATGTGAACTAAGCATCTTTTTCCCATACAGTTCCCGAGCCTTGCAGAAAATAAGCACCTGAACTGAAAACAGTGAGCCTTCCTTTCTTATATCAGGCACAGTACTTAGGACCCCAGAGCTGCAACATGAAGTGAGTTTGACCCAGCCACAGTCTCTGGCACCACCCATACAGGCAAACCTCTGGAAAATATAACTGCTAATATTAAGCCACCTGAGAACCATGTGAGAAATATAACATCCTCTTCAAAGGTTTAGGAAGTGAATCATTTCAGTAGGCCTTCATAAGCACTTGAAGTAGTTTTCTAATCCAGACAGGAACTTTGGTTCCTCAGTTGAACTCTGGTTCTGCAAATGCTCAAGCTATGCTTTCACCATGTCACTGAACTATTCTATGCTGCTAGGGCCACCGAACAAGGCACTCCAACCTTTGCCCTTCTCCTTCTTCCTGCTCCCTGCCATTTCCTGCCCTTGGGCCAGTGATAGGAGTTTGCATGGTGAACCAGAAGGAAGCACAGGCTGCTTCACTCTTCTCACAAAGGCCAACACGAGTACAATGAAGTAGTCAGGAACAAACAGTTTGGCCACTGGACTTTGACAAAGCCAGGCAAACAGGCTTATTTGTTGTATGCTCTCAAGTCTCTGATCAGCTCTTTAGATTCACATCTACTCAAGGAAGTTTCTGGGAAAAATCCTGGGTACATTAAAATACTAGATCTACAAGAGCAACTGGATGGATGGGCCTGCTGCAAGCACCAGTCTGCAGCATGATGAAAAAAAGCAGAGACCTTCAAGGTCTTTCCAAGCATTTCTAAGTTCTCAAATGGCTGAAGTATATGTGCAGATCTTTAATATTTAGCAGTTACATAGGTTGAAAGAAAGAAAAGAAACTCCCTAATGAAACTCACCTAAAGAAACTCAGTGAGAAAGCTATCCAACTTTGAGCCAGAAAGGATATTTTTTCTAAGTAGTCAACTTCATTTTGGTCATGTATCTTAAGAGAAATGTAGTAGGTAAATGTGCACACAAATGTTCTTTATGAAAAGCTGTAGGCTATCTAATTCTGCATAGCTGTGCTATTGAGAACTGCTCAGGTCTGAACTAAATCGGAAATTTTAGCTATTAGTAATTTTGTCAGTTCAAATTCATAGCAGTAGTAGAAAATGAGAATGTGATTTTTACCAGTCTGAAATTATGGAATATGGTCAAATAATGCAAACTAATGAATTATAACAACTTGGATTCATATTCATCTACATCATGTCTGTACCTGTGCAACTGCACCAGTAGCAGTTCTGTGAAGGCTAAAACCAAAACAACTCTTGAGTGCAGATAAGCCGTTTTTCCTCCTTTTAAAACATCTATATGATGTATTAACTTGACTCTGGGAAGACCTATTTGAATAAGGTATGTGTATGTTAAATGGTAAAATACAACAGGGCTAATAAAATTAGATTAGCAAGTGATACTGAGTCATGATAGTGAAGAAAATAAAATCTTAAAAGGAAACACACTTTCAGATCTGTATCTAAAATTAGTGACATTTACATAACCATTAGTCTACATTTGACTCACCACACAGTTCTTGCATGCAGCTTTTAAAAGGAAAGGAGCCCAAGTAATTTCCATTCTCACTGCAGTAATTTCAATCATCTCAATGAAAGATTCTCCTGCAAGAGAAAAATCTTAGTGGAAGATGAGAAAAAAAATTAGTAAATTCACAGTCAGATACACAGTTTAAACTTCTAACCATAAAACTGTTACCTGTCTATAGCCCAGTGGTTTAAGAAATGAAGTGGTTAATAAGTTTAGTTAAAAAAATTGGAAGACACTTTTTTCTTTATGAGCTCTCGTTGTTAAAAGCATGACCAAACACTTCCCAGCTCCACTAATTTAGAAAAGATTGTAAAAATTAATAGTTTTATGAGTTTTAATAAAGAAATGTGTTGAGAATTAAAGTAACTTAATTTTTATAGTTTTTAAATATATAAACAAACGCACTTACCAAAGCATTGTTAGACAGGTGTAGCTTGAGATGGTTCCTTAAAAAAGTTCAGTTTTCACATAAACCAAAACAAAATTATATCTATGTCTATTTTATTTACCATCAGATACTATGAAGCTCTAAATATAGTTTCTGAATAAATGAAAATACAAAAAAAAGCTAAGAAAGTGTTCATATGCAAACAATAGATAAGTTTATAGCAACAAAAAGGCACAAGGAATACATGCAATGTCCTGTTCCATGACTCGCGTGCAGAAGTGGCTAGCCTTACTTCAGCAGCACAGTTAATACTGGAGATATTTACAGTCTTAACACCAATATTTACGTGCTGCTAAAGTATGACAGACATCAGCATCACAAGATTGACTAATTCATAAGTGGTATGTCTCTTCAGGGTGATGAAATCCTTGTATTTTTGAGGCAGCACAATATGGCCTGCACCTTTTCAAAACCCACAAACCATTATGTGCTGCTACGTTATGCCAAGGTGTCTACCATGCTTCAAGGAAACACAAACATACTCTGAGCTGAATGCAGAATTTTCTTATTGAACTTTAGCTTTCATGTAGTAACATCAGTTGTGTTAATGAGCTACAAAATATTTAGAACACACCTGTCCATTGCCAAGCTGACTATTTATGGTGAAGATCTAGACTTTGTCATGTATGCATAATATCTTAATGAGACACAAACCACAAACTAGACAACTGTGTTTCTAGTGAAAGGAACTAAAGATTATGCATATGTTTATTTCAAAAGAAAGCAAAAAACTCTGGGTTATTTTCTAATCTGACTTTTTGTCATCTGGAAACTTGGATGTGAAAAGAAAACCCAAAAAATTTCATATGAAAGAGAATAAGAGCTAATTTCAAAATAAGCTTTTGTGAACTATTCTATCAGTCCTCAAGCCATTTGTTAGCTCTGCAGCTTACCCTTACTGCAACTTCCGGGCAGACAGACTCAAAAGAGCCTTAATTAACTTCAGAGGGAAAAAAAATTATAACCCAAAACAATTGTTAGCAAGAATAGTAACATATCTGTTATTATGGGCAGGAGTTCATCTGGCCCCAGCCTAGAATTGACCATGCTACTTGATGTAGGCCAGAGATGTGGAGCTCATGGTGCTGCTAGGTATCATTTTCTTAGACTAAAGAATGCCAGAGATTTAAGTCTGTGCAGTCTTTTTACAGGTTCCCTAGATAACATGAATTATGCTTTCTTTAATGTTTTTATACTAAACTCTTAAGACAAAAGCTACTTACACAGCGTGGACCCAAGCACGCCCCTCCATTGCAATAAGCCTTCTAGTCAGGTCATGACAGATAACTTCTGGAAATTAACAGGGCTATCTGGAAGCACAAAAAGAGATTTGGCAGGCCATGTGGGGGAAAGATTAGGGAATTTTCTTTTCTCCCTTCCTATTTTTGTTCCTACAGTAATACAGCAAGGCAATATCTGCTAGAAGAGTCCTTTGCCACAAATGTGCCAATTAAAGTGAGATTGCCAGTGTAAATTTAAAGGTAACAGCAGCAACACTTTTTATATAGTTTATCCAGATCGGAATGCTAACTTTAGGAACTGCATCAAAGAGCCATTTCCAGTATATTTTGTACATGCACAGCTCTATTTACACTTATCCCCACCCCACCTCTTACTACCTATGTTTATTTTTAAAATCAGACAGCTAAAATAGGCAAACTAAATTAAATAGGCACAACTTGCCCAACTTACCATGGTGAATTAAAGCAGGAGTGCAAAATCAAAATAAACCTATACTGTAAACATATGCTCTGACAGTTGGTCTCCCCCCTGAAGAGACTGTGTTAGGCATAAACCAAAAGAAGAAAAAGTAAAGACAAAATCTCCACCATATATATGTGTAATGTGGTAGGCATAGATAAAGATAGATGTGAGCAAAAATGCTAGCCAACAGTAAAAGATTTACTTCAACTTTTCTGGAAAAAGAGCATGAAAAATATTCTCTAGCAAGAAAAAATACTGTTTTGTACTTATAGATTTACTTTAAAAGATTAAAAGAAAATTAAATAAGACAGCTGCAACATTTAATACCTTTGGGAAGTGCATTTCTCATTTTTATATTCAGGCCAAATTCTTCATTTGAAACTCCATGTGTTTAACGGATACTATTCTTCCAATTGCCTGGTTGATTTCAGGTTCTAGCTTAAGTATGGAAAGGTTTCTTTCCTGTTGCATAACTAAATCCCTTTAAAATTAAACGATACACACCATGAAATGAAGACTTGGCAGAACTATTATGCTATTTTCTACAGAAAGTACATTAGTAAGAAAACTTGCAGGTAATTCCACCCACCCATATAAAACATGAACACAAAACCTTGCATGAATTACAGGATTCCAGACTGTAATTTTGAGTTTGAGTTTGACTGTTTGAGTTTTCCTTTTTTTTAATGATTTTGGAAGGTGTTTTGTTGTTGGGGTTAATTTTTAACTTTACTACAAAATGTCCCAAAAGAAACCAACCAACCCAAAATTGAACACAATGTGACTGTATGTTTTCTACACTGCTATTAAATATCTAACCTGCAAGGAGAATAAGCAAATTATCACATAAAATTGAAGGCAATCTATGTGAGAGAAGGGGTTGTGGAGCTGGAAAAGAATGAAAAGAGAAAGTCTAAGATAAGAAGTGTACTGATAGCTGAGCCAGGAATCTACTGAAATCCACGAATGTCTGCACAAAGCTGTGTACCATTATGCTTTGGTCAATAAAGTTGTTATATAAAGTCAATACAGTTGTTACCATGAGTGCTTCTCCTACCTCCATCCTCGTGTTTTAAGTCTGTGGATGAGAGACAGATTGACAAAGACCTAAATAAAAGCTGGGAACCATGTATGCAAGAAGCTCCATTACATTTCCCAAGTCCCTAAAAGCAAGAGCTCTGCTGAGGAAGAAGGATCCTCAAGATACAAAACTGAAATTCCTCAGAAGCAGCTCACACACACAAGTCAGGAATGCTCTTTGAAAAAAAATGTACTGGAACTGTTAAAAAAAAAAGAAAGGAAAAAAGAGAGAAGCATATGTGTATATGTATTTGCCCTTGTTTTAGCAATTAGAGTGTTCCCAAGCAATGAAGGAGCCTTTCCTTAATTTCAGTATTTCTTAGTTGATTTATCAAAGACCAAGCCCAATATAAAATATCACTTTTGGCTTTTATTGTTTATAGTTCAGAGTTTATGGCAACACCAAGCCAAACTCAATCTTTTCTGACCTTATGAAAACCAGCTACAAGTAAATTCTGGCTACTATACATACTAATAAGCTCCTTAAATGCTACTATAACTACTAATAAGATCCTTAAACCTCTATGTAACATATTATATCCAGAAGGTACCACCAGGCCTGCAATCTGACTGACAGGCCACTGACTTGGAGTAAGAGACACCAAGGACTTTGTATTAAACACTGTATGTTGTCTCTAATACCCAAGAACATGATATAAAATTAAACATTTACCTTGTGCCTTTTTGTCATACAAAAAAAGCACTCCCTTGATACTTCTTGGCCAGAAGCTCTTCCTCATCAATAGTGTTATACACCATTGTTCACAACCATATTCCATTGCTTTAGTTCCTTACTCATTAATACAAAACACATCCTTACTCATTAATACAAAAACATCCAATATGAAAGCAAGGCTATTGCTTCACTGTTCATGTGACCCTTTCTCAACCTTATTTCAGATAAAAATTAGAAAACTGAACATGAACTTGAGAGACTTAAGTGTTCCACAGTGTAAAAGCATTACATTTGTCCACCAGTGCATCCTCTGTCCATCCTCTACAGCCCTGACATTAGCAATTACACATGTCCATATCTCAGTTTCCCCAGGTTAGCCTAGTTTAACCAGAAATGAGACAGGGTTTGCACTGAGATGGCACAGCATGAAGTGGGGCATTTTTGACAAGTGTGTCCTGCTCTGTGCATTCCATTAATGGAGTAAGTTACTTCTATGTTAGACAGGACATTGTGCAGTGTAGGTTTTTGGACAACTGCTGGTAAATTTGCCAAGCTCTCCTCTAACAGTTCAGTGCCACCAACACACCACTAACTATACATACACACAAGGGCAGTTCAACACTGGAAAATACTTTAAGGGTTTTATTGAATCAATCTGGGAAAAAGACAGAGATAATTTCACTGTTCACTACCAAGAAATCTGAACATTTCCATTCTCTAAGATTCTCAGATCTAAAAGTGTATGTAGCTGCATCTTTCTCATACACTGTTTACACCCCTCTCTCCAAGTTAAAACAATAGTTTCATTTTATTTTTGTCATATGCTTACTCAACACTGCAGTATTTATCCTGCAAACATACTAGAATTTATTACTCTTGTTCATACTCAAATCTAAGATTCAGAAGTATATTATTTTATTCCTGCCTTCTTCCTTCTTTGTTAAGGAACTGTCTTTCCATCTGATTTGTGGTGTCAGCAGCCTTTAAAGTGATATGTGTGTATTTTTTAAAAGAAGAAAAGATTCCACTGAAATATTTCAGAACTTTAAAGGTATCAGTGTACTTTTGGCTGCTATACCATTATTATTTGGTTCAGGCATAATCTACAATACTCAGTTAATTCACTCAACTTAATTGAGGTTACTTTCTGGTCAGAGGAAGAAGAATTAAGAGAATAAACTATATACCTTGATTGACCTTCTCCTGCAGTGGGATTTTTAATTGTTGTTTAAGACTGCAGTTCTAAAAAGTTCTAAAATTTCTAAGTTCTAAAAAGAAAAAATAAAATTAAATAAATTTTTTAAAAATTTATCTCTAAAATGTAATTTGGTTGCATGTGTTTGTTTGCTTTTTTAAAAATTAAATCACTAACACAGCAATAAATTTGCCTCACTTCACCTTAAAGAGGTGCAGCAATCCAGGACCAAGCTGATACACACTCTCCACGTCTAATAGATCCTCCCATACCTTCTAGCAAGCATCTAAATATTTCTAAGACTATTATAAAGTTGTGTAAAAAAAACCCCATAAATAATGCTTTAAATAATTCTCTGAACAAAATGATGAAAACTTGAACAGAGATAACTAGCACTAATTTAGAGTTTTTGTAGCACAAACTTTGACATAAAAAAAATTGTGTGTTCACTATTTCCTGATTATGTCAACAACACTCCCCATATAACCATGGCAAAAGACCGGGAGAATTACAGTTTTTGCAATGTGAAGTATTAATAACTAAAGTAAAGCAGATGACTGCTGATTACTGAAATTTACTGCTACTAAATTTGGAGAATCTATATCATGTGTCCAGCCATCTCTCCAAGGATCATGAACAAACAGATTTAGACTAGCTGGAGAACTACTGCATAAGATAAACACGAAATAACAAAGCCAGCTAAAAATAAAAACCAGGAAGTAAAACCATTGAGAAATTCAGAAGTATAAAAATACCTAGAAATTTAGAAGGGCAGTTAAGGACTCTTAGCATCAATTCTGTTTAAATCCTTTTTACTTAATCTAAGACTCCAACTACTGCTTATACTGTTTGATTCATGTATTAATTTGTATGAGTTGCCCCCCCCCCCCCCCGGCTGCACTCAGGAAGACAAACCAAAGTGAAGACTGTTACTTGGTTCTGCGATATTGATGCTTCTACTGGAGTGATGAATAGCAAACAGAATGCAATGGAGTTCTGTGAACGGCAAAAAATGAAAGGTAGTCAGTTCTGACTTGAACAAGTACAGTATGTCCATTTTTATAGCTTGCTAGCTAAAAAAATCATAACTATGGGAAGCTGATATAGCACTCAAAAATTTATCAATGTACTGTTTGGTATAGTATCATTGTATTTTAGAATCAACTGCAGCTTAAAAATAAAACTGAATAAGACTAACCCCTCCCACCTCTTTTCCCAGCTTCTAAAAAGCTTTTTGTCAGAAGTTGATGCATTAACTAGATTGCTATATGAAACATTTTACAGGGAACTTGTAAAATAACAAGCTCCAAGTTCTAGCAGAGTTTGTAAAAGTTGCATTTCAGAAAAGCTTTCCAGACCCCTCTTGACTGACTGGTATAGCTTGCACACAACTTTTAAAAATCTATCTTCTCTGCACCTTTGGCAAGCACACAGGAAGAAAAACTGTGTGAACACTTTCAATCTGTACCAGCATTCTTTCTGCTTGAAAGGACACATACAAAATTAAGAAAAATGAAGAAGCTATTTTCTAAATTCTACAAAGTAAGTAAGTTCTATATTTCATTCTAGTAGTAACTGAAATGTTCCTTCCCCCAATATTGTTACGAAAAATATTATAACTAAATATAGTGGGTCTACAAAAGAATGCCAGATCTGTCTCAGAATATAATCTTCAGTTTCTGTATGACTATTAAAAAAATTTTCTAACACCTTTTCAGATTAAAAAAATTATTAAAAAAGATAAATATTTTCAACTTCTCCAATAAATGTAAACTTAGATTATTACACTACTACATTCAGAAAAGATTATCCTATTATTATAACTAAAGTTTCCAAAACCTGAAATATATAGAATCATTAGTGATAAAAGAAAATGTGACAATCCCTCTCCAAACAACAATAAATGTTCAATACAAACCAGGTACATAATGTAAAGTTATTAAGACAGGGAAACAGGTTCTCCTTTTAAACACATTAAATTAAAAAAAAAAAAACCAAATAAAAATTTTAAATCTATCAAGTATTGGTTCTCTCTATTATTTAATTTGCTGGCTTTTTTTACAAAAAAAAAAAAGTTTTATGAAGTTCTCAGAAGATTTGCTCTTGTAACAGTCACAGGCCATGTGTAAAATTCTGTGCTCCCCTAAGCTGGCACAGCCTTTTATGAAAGAAGGCCATGCAAGTACTGCTGTTTAAATCTTCTAACTCTAGAATGTATAGCAAGGCATTTCTTGTCCTCAATAGAGTATTCAAGTAGTTTGTGCAGAAACCCTGGCGGTCTGTGCACAGGATCCATTTCCAAAGTACTTCTAGGAAAGTGAAAAATATATTGGTCTGTATTAGCCAGACTGCCTTCCTCGTTGCTGTCTTATCTCAAATTGGTAAATAATTACAAACTATAGGCCAGTAACAGAGCAACTTTTTTTAAAATTGCCTTATATATAAATAATAACTATTTACAGTATGCCAAACCACAATCTTAAATTGAGATTTTGTTACATCTCAGTATTGTATGGGACTATAATGCCTAAAGATAAAAAACCAGGCCCATAGCTCAGAATGAAACCCCACTTGTAAAGGGCTAAATTTGCTGCTTGTCTGCTTTCAAAGATTTAAGGTCAGAGTGACAATGCTATAAAATAAGGGTCAAAGCACAAAAAGACCAAGGCCACAGAACAAAGAGCTTTTCGTGTCCTGAAAGAAGTTGCTTTTTGTAAGCCTGCCTTCTGGCTCAGGCAGTAAATTTGTCTTTTCCTTAACATCATCACTACATGACTTCTATAAAATGCCAGACAACAGCAGCATGACTTATGAAAGGTGAAACTGACCTGTTTGAAGAAATCAACTCAACTGTTAAGGGAATCCACTAGTTAATAGTAGAGGAACACCTCCTAGTAACTGCTACTTTTACTTTTCCAGCCCTTAGCTGTATTTCTACAACTTCATTATTTAATTAGTCACTTCAGCAGAAGTTTCAGGTGTCCATAACACTTTGAGGTGCAGATTCCTGGTCATATTATCTTATTGTTTATTTAGTGGTAGCTGGTGCAGCAATCTTTTCCCCACCTCTCCATGAAATATTAATAGAATTCTACTAATCTTAATAGATACCATCTAACACACAGATCTGTGTACTCCCTTTCAAAAACATTTGTTTGGTTCCCCACTTTCCATCAATGAGACCCACTACTCACAGAACTGAGCTAATACAAAAAATGGTGCTTTCTAAGGCTGACACAGATCAGTACGCAGTAAATTTCATTTTTCCAGCTAGAAAACAAACTTTATTTAGAACATGCTTTTCCAAAATAATAACAACGGTTTTGACAAATGAAGGGAACTTATCCATGAAAAAAAAAACCAAACCAAGTGATAAGGATGCTGGGTGTTTCTTATGGCTTTATACTATGCTAGATTTTCAATATTTTACTAACAAGCTTAAAGTAAAACCATGCTGAATTAACTAAATGTTAATATATTAAGAAAAAGGATTTATAACTTAAAGCACACAAGTAGTTAAAAAAATCAGAATTTTACTCTCAAACTAATAAATACCCACAAACCTGAAAGATGTTAAATTTCTGAAAACTAGCATCTGAATTTTTTAAAAAATAAACAGTTATTTGACAGTATGCTCCTTGAGCAATATCAGTACTGCAAGAAGTGTTTCTCCATCATAATCCAAACCTATATGAAAGAACCAGAATTATCTGCATTATCTTTTATAGCAAGTCTAAGGCAAGACATTTTGAAAACACAGATCTTCCATACTTCAAGTAATTAGCTTCCCCTTAAAAATAGATGGCTTCTGTCTTCAAAGTTACTATTTTTATTATTTTTTTCAGTCCTACTAACTTACTTAAAAGCTGTAACTGGAGATTCAGATATGTGGAACTAGGTTAAAAAAGATACAAAAAAATCTCTTACCTTTTGACTCTGGAGATCTATAACAGCTGAGTTTCAGTGCCAACAAAACAAATTTCATTAAACAAATCACTTTGCTTTCGATCTACCTTAAGTTATAATATCTGATTCCTATATGAATTATTAAATGTAGCATTAATATTTTTTTTCTTTCTAAAAATTTAATATAATTGAAAAATACCTTAATATAGGAAAAGCCTGGTGTAACGTATGAAAGGCCTACTCCAATCATCCTACACTTCCTGAAGGAAATGATTACTCCTCATCTCTTAAGCAGCACTGGTGCGAGTATACTGATTTTTCTCATGGTGAATAGCAGCCCACAAGTCAAGGAACTGATGCAAACTGGCAGATTTCCCCTTCTAATTCTGAGTCATATGCGTCATCTTTTTGTTAAAAGCTGGGAAGAAAAAGAGTCTCTTTTCCAGCCTGCCACATGAAACCACCTGCTTAAAGGCAGACCAGACCAATATTGCAATACTGGTCTGCACATTGGTGGTACTTACACATTTGTTCTTGCTTTGTTCAAATAAACAAAATACTGAAGACAGCTTTAATGTTAATGACAGAACTTATCTCTTTGATTTAGGGCCAAAAATCAAGATGGTAAAAGGAAAACAAAAAAGAAAAAAAAGAGAAAAGTCATATTGGCATGAAAGCGCTTATTCTTAAAATGGTAGTGTCTTACCTGCAAAAGACTAAGGGTTCAGTTCCTTAAAAGCTTACATACATGCTTGGCTGAATCACCTAAAATCAGACAGGTTTCACAGAAATACATTCCAAAACCAAGAGCTCATGTGTGTGATTACGACCTCTGTATCACTGTACATGGCTGCCAACTAATTTCTCAAACCCATTTCCCCAGTTAAACCAAAAATCCTCCCTAAACCCCAGAGAACCTACAAATTTCTGCAGGTTAAATGTCACATGCTCCTTTTTCCCCCTATTGTGCATTTTGCAAATTAAGAACCAAGAAAACTATTTTCTTCTTGGACAGACTGATCAAGGCCAGTCATTGTGTGACTATATATACTGTGTTATGACACAATAGTTCTCTTTCAAAGGCACCAGCACCAGTTAAGGCTGAGCACATCACTGCCAGCAGATTACATATTTTCAAATTGCACTAGAGTTGCTGATCAGACCTGCTGAAAACAGGTGTAAATGTTTACTGCAACAATGCACTGTAGTATTCATATTGATCTGTGGCACTGCCAGAGTGATTGCAAGTAAATATTCTTTATAGAAAAACAACTTGAAAAGTTGTTGCAGCTAAAGCAAATTTTAGACATTAATAGTAAGCTGTGCAAAAGAATGCAAAGAAAATACAACTTGACTAACTGGTCCAGAATGTAGAAACAAACATGCCACTTTAATAATAGATCAGCTTTTTTATATACAAGTACACAAAATATTTAAGATATTAAATATATATGCACATGAAGTTAGATAGAAAGACAGGTATAAACTCACACACGCACTCTTATATAAAATGCCCTTTGTTTTCAAATTTGTACTGTGCCACAAGCATTTACACGGCTGGGTGCATACATTTCAATATAATGAGAAAATTTGCATTGCTAAAATAAGAATACTGGAGTGCTTTTCAAGAACCACGACACCATCATTTGCATTACAGGTTATTATTTACAAGTATTTAAGACGTTCTGTAAATCTATAATGAACATTGCAACAGTGAAAACTGTAATTTATTATGTAATGCACTGTTATATAAATTGTTTAAATTGTGTACAATATACACAGATGATCTCTTCTACTTGGTTAAATATTAAAGACAGCACTTTATTGCTCACCTTCAACTATTTTTTTCTCCCATTCTATATATTATATTTTACTTGATAAAATTAGAGACACAAAGTACCTCTCTGAAGCCTTATTCTGGTTATTGTGTGGTTTGTTTTTTGTGTATTTTTAAAATATGAAATTAATTATTCATACTGTAATCTTAATTTGACTAACTTTATAGTATTTTGGAAGAAAATATTTTACTCACCATACACTCCATTTTCCTTGGTACTTAACAAAAGACATTTAAGCTTTTCTGCAATGTTATCTTACCCCCACCAAATCCCAGTATCTTTCCAAGAGCTTCATGCAGCACATGATAGCAAATAAAAACCAAACAAAACCCACCGCCGAGAAAGTTGTGCCTTTCTGACAATAGCAAGAGTGAACGAGGTAAGACACTGTGGAAGATGTTTCTTAACTTGTAATTCAGCAAAGCATAACAACTATCTTAACTTCTTTCTCATTCAGTGGAGTACTCCAATATATGAAATGTGAGTTAAACAAACCATTTAGGAGGGTAATCACAAAGAGCAGCTTTTGTCTGGGGGAGACCCTGGGAAAGTCTCCATTGGCTCCCTCTTTCTCATCTCAGGGCCACAGGCACCCGTAACTGTTCTGGGGTAGGCTGCTGCTTTGAATTGCCCTCTAGTGTTAGCCTTCATTAATTCCTACCTCAATGACAAATGCTGTTCAGGTTTTTATTAACAGAAAGTGGGTCAGCAACATAAGTTATGTTAAGCTAAAAAAAATTAAACAAAAAATTTGAACAGTGTTCCAAACTCGTTTCCAGGTCAGAAGACTGTGAGGTTGACAAATAAGTATTACACACCAAAAACCAAAAATATAAGAAGTCTATATACCCTAAATAGCCCAAAAAAGAAAATAAAAAAAAATCAAGGACAACAGATTTATTAAAGTACTTATGAACATTGTATTTTACATTTCAGTGAGTTTCTTATGCAGTTTCACAAAAATATCAATTTCTGAAGCAAATACTCAATATTCACAGCCAAAATCATTGTCATGACGGTGGGATCAAAACACCAGAAAACCAGAGGAGTTCCTGGTGTCAACAGAACAGAGTTTAGCAGTACCAATGCCCTGGAAGGAATTATTCTCTCCCTGCTAATTCAGGAGTTTCCCTGTTACACCCTAAACCCAGATGCAAAACAGGCACTATGAAGATCCAGCTTTTAAATCTGGTAATACTAGGAAGAGAAGGTAAGCATTTTTCCCTGATTTTATTTCAAACCAGGTTTTATCCGCCCTCAAATTGTTTAGAGAGGTCATGAATCTGGGACTTAAAGAAATATGGAGAATATATTAGTAACACTTGCATGTCATACAAGCTATGGATTTCCACACACAGAATTAAAGATGAGCTTATGACCCTTTGCTTAAAAAATACTCTGATCCTACAGAACTACAATCCCTCACTCTGACAGCGTTGAAAAAATATTTTTAGAATTAGGTGTTAACACAATGAAGAAAAGTACAGATTTGAGTGCTGCTTTTGTAACTCCTGTACTTGACATTAAAAGTAGCATTTTCCTTTCTCCTGAGAACCTGGAAAAAATCTTTTGGTTTTAGGGAGGAGAGGGACAGGGTAACCAGTACATAATCATTCTTGTTGATCAGGAGTTCTTTTTGCCTGTGGAAAATGCTGACAATAAGTGTTATAGTATCAAAAGGGAACTCTGTTCCACAATAAACTTTTCAATATATTTTCATTTAGAGAAGGACTTTCTTATAAGAGCCATTGCAATGTTTCACAACAGATGGAGCATCTTCTTTGTCTTATTTCTGAGCTTGACTAAAATATGGACTAACTTGCAACAAGAGAAAGCAAGGCATTTTCAGAATAAAGTAATAACATTCATAAGACCACAGTATCTACCCATTCTACCAAGAGAAAATTTTACTCCAAAAGAATAAAGAAATTATAAAGCAAATGTGTTCATTTATCAGATCCACTAGAAGTCCTGTTAAATCTAGAAGTGACTTGCATGTCTAGAAGTGACTTATATATCTATTTTGAAGCAGGAAATGATCAGTTAAATTTGGGAAGACCATAATCATGTTCAAAATCACAATACTTTCTAAATTTCTAAGTTAATTTCCATATGAATATGAAAATGCATTTCCTTCTGTGGGGAGAAGGGGCAGTTAAAAATAATTTAAAAATATTTTAATTGTTCTTCATATCAGCTAGGAAGTGGAAGTATAAAATCATAAAAATCTTTGACTAAAGGCTTTAAAAAAACCACACCAACAAACCAAACCATCCACAAAACAAAACAAAAAAAAACCCAAAAACCCCATAGGATACTCACAGGAAGTACAAATTGAGCTCTTAAAATTTAGTGGGTTAAAGAAAAGGTATAAATACTTCAGAGGTATTTGAACATTACTAAGATTTTTAAGTACCTCACAAATTAAAAACAGATATTGCTGATATCTTGCTTTGACTAAATTATATTGATAATGTATTTAAATAAAAAGAACTAATTCTTTAGTAATAATGGTTTAAAATTTTAGAATAACAAAAAAAGTTCTGCCCCAAACAAATGCAGAAAAAAAAATTACCGTGAATATCTACGTGTTTGAAAGAAATAGAAAATTAACAAAACTAGAAACAATTGTTTATTCAAACACACTACTCAATTAGCAATTGCATCTTCATATATGTCCTGTTTTTAGTGTGCAAACAGCAGTCTCAACCAAGGTGTATTAAGAAGCCATCAATACACCATATGAACACTTTACAATTTTGATTACATTTCTCATTCCCCCACTGAAACCTTCAATGCATGGGTCTACATAAATTCCTCCTTAGACTTCTGTTGAAATGAGACAAAAAAAAACAATAAAAAGGGGGCAATGCCTTACTTATATATATTTACACTTGAGTGAGAAGAATAAGCATTTAAATATCCCAGTTAGCATATTTTAACAATTTTTCCTAAAGAATTTTCATGCCATTTGCTTTTCTTTTCCTATTGCCTAGCAAGATAATTTTATCAACAGACAAGGAAAAATGATGCGTAAGTATGCCAGTCTTAAATTCTTCCTATATACATGTTTCATTGAATGTCTGAAGTAACAATAAAAATTAATGTCTATTTAAATCTAACAGTCAACAAAACTCCATTTTAAAATAATGTAGGGCTGGATTTAGTTTAAACCAACAAAACCCAGAAAATTCAATTGCTTCAGATTTAAAACTTAAAATAGTCATGCCTAAGATATCAAGCAATGGCTGATTTTACATGTATTGTAGTAACTAGGAATGGGTTGCATTTATAGCTACAGATCACTTTCAGGAAAATTATTCCAGTTGCCTTTGCAAAGCAAGAGAAGTCCTTAAAGAAATCATAAACGAATTGTAAAAGTAGTCTGCAACAGTTTCTTTTGGATGAGCAACAAGCATGCATGGTCAGCTTTCAAATTATGATTTAGTTAACAAGACTTGTAGAGCCTCAAGTGTTCTACCTACAGTAGGAACAGTAGAAGTGGACATGAAAAGTTTCACATCTGAAGCACTTCAGTAAAGAAGTCTGCACATTTTTATCTTTTCAACCTCATTACAATCAGATATTGCAAAACAGTTTACAAAGTCAAGCACACAGCTTGCAACAGCCACACCAGCAATTTTTAAGGGGCAAGCACTGCAGGCTCTTAATTCAGGCTGAACTTGCAATAAAATCAGTAGTTGTTTTGGTACATAAGGACTACAATAGGAGAGGCTGAGTAGGAAAATAAAACAAACACAGCCCACCACCTTTCTTGCAAGTTTCATCTACTCTTCAGGTCAAGAAACATTCATGTTGACTACCGAGTACAAAATTGCTCTAGAAAAAAAATTAGAAGTTAATATGGGCCAAAATTCAGCACAAAAATATTCTAGAGCAAATCAACACCTTAAGTGGACTCTAATCATAACTGACAACTGCAGCACTCCTAAAAGATACTAGAGCTTGTAAACGGGAAAGACTCAATTACTAAATTACTGCAAAAATCTTGGCACTTTCTAAAACAACATTTAGACTTGTCTTAAAGTTTTAAATACTTCAATATATACTAAATTTATAAAATGAAAGAAAGTGTGCATCTAATGAGAATACCATTCTGCAAATCCTTATTCATGGTTGTGAGTCATTAGAACTACTTGTGTATATTAAAGTTTGTAGGATTAGGCCCTAAATATAAAATCCCTTTGATTTACAGTTGTGAACCAGAAACCACCTTTTTTGCTGAATAAGAATCTATGAGAAATACTCTAAACCTGTGTCAGACCAAGGAACACTCCATCAAACTTTCACCTTTTAAATATCTCACAAGGGAGCCTTAGATACCTTTGCCTTGCAATATAATCCTGATTTTCATTAACAAGAATGTAACTGCTTTTGTACAGGAAAAAAAAATTAACAAACTCAAACCATTCAGTGAAATCCTAAAATCCTTATTTTCCTAAGAAAGGTAGTAGAAAAAAATGAAAAAAAAAGGAAAAAAAAGAAAATAAGAAAGAAAAAACAGCAATGTAGTACCTCCAAAGCAGTTTCTGGACAGACCGAAATATTTATTTATTTGGGAGCATATTAGGCATGTTACCCAAACACAGTTACAGCATTAATAGAAGTACTTTCACTGTGTGTTTAATCACATAAAGAAATTATTAAAACTGAAAGAATTACCTACTCACTAATCACAAACTTCAAAGCTTATATAAAGTTAAGGTTTACTTCCTATACTTTCTGTATTCAAAATTTTCTTACTCAACTAAGAATTTTCTCTAGGAGGCCTTAACTACCCTAAAATCATATTATTGTATAAAAAATATATTCAGAACCCATCTGCCTCAAATAGTTCTGTAACAGGAGGTGTACTGCTGGTAAATTGCAGTAATTCTTCAGTTCTACCAGCCACTACTTACAACAATGAGGAAGTATGAAATTTACACCTCACTGGATTTGCTTGGTAGAAATTAGGAGTTACTGGGATAAACTGAAATTTTGGGTTTTTAAAACTCCTCTGATTTTAAGGTACAATTACTTCCTACAAAGAAGAAGTGTTCTTGAAGACAGACAGACTTCATTAAGGATAAAAACTGAATTCCAGCTGAAAGTTGGAATTGCTAAAGTCACAACATGTTCATAAAATTTGTTGTACTGCAATATGTTCTGCTGAAGATAAAGTCTTACAGATTTTACTATTCCATTTTGTACTTAAACAAATTTACTCAATCCAAGACCAGTTACTATTTTAATTTCAATTGTCTGTGTAAATGGTTAGTTAAGACTGTTCGTATATGAGTAGATAGGTTATGATTACTCTGAATGGATTTCTCAGTTTCAGCCAAATGAGTACTTTTAGTGCAAAGCAGGACTTGCAATATGAGTGTAGCACAGTCCATATTAATTCCTCTAAATTGTTCAGTGTTTTGCTATATAATATCTGTTTGCCAACAAATAAAATAAATAAAATTTCTGAATATTCTGGTACAGATGCAAGGCTCTGAAAACCTGTTCTTTTTTTCTGTTTTCTGCTTCTTTGCTTGTCAGGTAGCTAGCTTATTAATGCCTTTAAAACCAAATTTTACACACTACATGGAAATACACTCAGTTAGTTCTATATTCTATTCTATTCTTAACACACCCTCCCAACAAAAAAAATAAAGTTATTGAAAAATAATTTTTTATATCATCCATACTTTGTTTTTGGATTAGCAACATTTCAGTTGGAGTAATTCCCAAGACAGGAATATGGGAACAATTCTATATAGAGAATTTATATCGCTCAAATGGATCAAGGCTGTTGCAAATTCAGTTTTTTATACATATTTTTGGCCACTTCATTTCCTTCTGAGCACAGCCTCTGTTAATACTTTTACTTAGTGTTTCATAATTTTACAGGAGCGTAAAGAAGAATTATTTTAACAAATAATAAATTCTTGAACAATCCCATTAGAATGGGCCTATTTTGAATACTCTGAATAAGTTATACTACTGTGTACATTTTTTAAAATAAAGAACATATGTAATAAGAGAAATGTTAATATAATATATACCATGCTCATGCTCCATCAACCTTCCAGAGAGTTTTTCAATCACAGGAGTAAGCCATTCTCCAAAATCAGCTCTCTATTGAAAGGTCAAAACCTGCAATAAAAATGTCATGTATTATAACATATTTCCAACACCCACTGTTTCATGGTTGATCCCCAAACATAGATGTAGGTCATCAGCTTGACCCTCGCATTGTTTATGTTACAGGAAATCCTAATTTTAAAAATACTTTTTTTTTTAAACCAAATTGACTTGATTAGGAACACCTGTGATATGCCTCTTTATTATCAGAAGCCTCCTGAAACAAATCAGATTAGCATGTTTCTGCTTTCATTCTACCCACAGCATTTTAAGATGAAAGTAAGAGGAAGGAGGAAGAAAAAAAAAGAAGGAAAAAAAAGGTAAAAAAAAGAAAAAAAAAAAGGAGTAAGGGGTGTTGTTCTCCCTTCCTACCCACTACCAATCCCTCTCTCCACCCTCAAACAAGCAAACAGGTAAGTTTTTTTAGTAAGTAAAGTACTTAATTAATGTGTGATTACTGCTGTCATATTTCCTAAGATACGCTATTGACTGCTAAGTATTTAAATTCTAGTGTTTCACTTTAAGGAATTTGATTTTTTTTTTCTCTTCAAGGCAGTACCATTATTGCCTTTATTAAAATTTGGCCTACAAATATTAGCTACTTTAAAGCATATTATGGAAAAACTACAGTCATATAATACATTCTGAGAGATGAAATAAAAGAGTTAAAAAAAAGAAAAAGAAGAAAAAAAAAGAAAGAAAAAATTTTAAAAGAAAAGCAGCAGCCCTGATCAGGTAAGAACAAAGTATAACTTGACAGATGCAGTAAAAATAGCCAAATAGCTACTGGAGGAAATACTGCAGTCACAGAGACAAAATCTTAAATCTGTTTTGACTTTATTTGAACTTTTCATTGTAGACACCATAACAAGACACATCCTATGCCTAATAAATTAATAGCTGATGCCTAGATCAGGTCACCTGCTCATAAATACTTCCATAAATTTGTTCTTTATTCTTTGAGAGTATTCCAGAAAATATGACAACTCCCCTCACAGCTATGGACTTATAATAATCACCCTGCTTTAACAAGAAAAAGGAGTTTGTATTTTCGTGTATTCCACACATCATGTATTTCACCTTTTAAAAAAAAGTTTTTGTTCTTCAACCAAACACACCAAAGTTGTGGTCCCCCTCTGTATATTGAGATTTAACATACTTGAAGATTATATTGAAACTGGACTTACATAAAGCTATTTAAAATGAAAATACATGCCTAAGCCCTATACGATGTGTAATTATCTTTTTCTCAGACCAAATCTTCAAGAAATTTTCAGTTCATGCTAAATAAAATAATTAGTTGGAACAAGATTCAATGCTCAAAAGTTTATTAATAATCTATTTACTGCAGATTCACTGACTACAGTGTCTGAAAACAAACTAAATAGTCACGGGGTGGGGGGGGTCCTATTTCTAACAGTGGTTTCCTTTAGACATTAATAACGAGCACTGAAAGTCACTCCTATCTTTCAGTTTTAAGCAATATAACAATATCGCCTTCAGTTTTAGAAGACATCTTGGGAAACCTTTAACAAAATAAAAGCTAAATGTACATAATTTACATTTGCTACTGTTGTGTGCATATGGTAATAAATGTGTGTGTGTGATGTCATCCTTACATACTAGCAACTGTTCATTATCAAGGTCTGGAAAAGTGTTAAGAATTAGATAAACTTAAAAAATTTAATATTCTCTGTAAAAAGAACTTTTTTTTTTTGTTTTTAATGGTACACTAAAAATATTATTACATGCAAATATTAGAATGAAAAATTGACCAACTTTAAGTGTTAGCTGGACTAGAGCTCAAGTTGTGCTCCCTCCTTTAACACTCATCCAAATATCCTAAAGTTCTCACACAGCATTCAAAGCTAAGATCAGAACTATTCCTCAATTGTGGTAATATCAACTGTATCCCAAAGTTCTGTTAATAGAATAAGTGTTTTCAAACCTTACAGGAAAGGGTTAAAAAATAATCAGTATAGACATTGTCTTACACCCTTATGGGCAGAAATTTTTATACCTAGCTTACTCTGAATATTTCTGAAATTGTCCTGTATCGACAATGAAGACATTTTTCAAAAAAGAGATTCCTTTTGAAATCCAACTTATGTATTAATACACCAGTAGCCTAAAAATTTGACATAACTCCTACCAGTAATGCACAAAAAACCCCTGCAAAGCAACATTTTCACTGACTAAAAGAGGTTACTGGAAATCTGTGGCTACACCCCTCTACTCTGCCTGATGTCCCCTTTCTATTTGAGGGGCATATCAACTTTTTTTCCTATCTTTAAAATACATTACTAGTTCTATTAAAAAAATAGATGGCTGTGAGAAGAGTCACAGGGGACTAAGTTCAAAAACAATTTGGACAGCCTGTTGAAACAAAATCTTTCAAGTATTACTGATAATAGAAAACACAAATTTTTGAGATCAGGTTCCAGTGTTAGATATTAAGTGTTCAGAACTTATAATAATATATATGTAAAAAAACCCCAAAAAACGTGGAGAACACTTACTGGTGTACATGAAGTTATTTTTAGTCTTAAAAACTTTCTGACAAAAATATTTTTGTTTCTACACAAAAGCCTACAATTTCATTCTCTATTTCTTCCCCAGACAGTCAAAACTAGTCCAAGATGCGCTCTACCCTTGACAGTTTGTAATGAATGTGAATTACTCAAATAACTTGCAATGGGCCTTTGGGTGTGGGTGGATGACTGCATCTACAAAGCAGAATACCTGCAGCATATTTGTAGAATACAGTGATAAGATTCTTGGTTCTCCCTTACATATTCAGGAGTTAATTGCTCCCCAGAGCAAATAACAAAACTCAGTAAGGTCCTATAAGGGGACCACTAGCTGCTCTGTGGCTACTTTTCCTGCAAAGAAAGCTCATCTGCTTTTACACGTGTAAAAGTGTATCAGAAAAGCAGTGATACACCTGTTAGGATGGCTTCTGACACTCAAGATGGGTGAGATGTGCATCTTCACACAGTGTTCACAGGCAGGGTATACAGAGCCAGGTAGTTTGCATGCAGTTCCAGTTGCAATTCACTGCAGAATCTGACTTATTAGTCATAAAAATAATTAAGGAATGAAAGACTCCAATTTATTTTTCTTTCCATGACATTACATTTTTGATGGAATAGTAATAGGTTCAGAATTCCAGAAGCTAAGGATAAAAAAAACCCAAACAATGAACTAAACAGAAAAAGAACCCCATGATACCTTGGTATCGTATATGTAGTCTGCCTTTAAAATGTTACTACAATAAGCTTTCTATGAAGTATTAGCCTAACACATTAAAAGGCCACACAGATACACAGTCATACTTTCAAATTACTGTTATTTCTGAAAATTAAAAATTCTCAAGAGCTACTTTCAGCTTCAGTAGATTTATATCTATAAAATGATAGGGTACCTCTTCGAAACTTTCAGTAAAACTTTAGAGGAGAAAAAGAAAAAAAAAAAAAACAATCCTGAACCAAACGAAGCTTATTTGGATGTTCTTCCTAAGAATCAAGATAAAGGATTAAACTCAAAAGAAACAAAGGAAAAAAAAAATTAAAAAAAAACCCCCCACACTATGCTACATGTTATACCTAAGCAAGGTTTAATTGAGCATAGAATTTTAGCTTTCGCTTATTGATAAAATATAAATATATACATTTAGATATTCAAGTTCAATTGATATTTCCTCCAAATGCACCTTTTCCAGGGCCAAGTAATCCCTGTTAATGTTTGACATTTTAACTGAGGTAAAAAATGCAAGCAGCACTACAAGGGTCTATTTAAACTACGTGATTTTTCCCCCCTAAATATCTCAAAATAAGGAGTACATCAAATATAAGAAAGAAAAAGTTACTTAAAATACGCTATATATTCATATTAGATTGCTTACTGCTTTCATTTTAGCCACACCCACCTTTATGTAATTGTAAAATATGAGAACAGTGCAGCTGAGAAATAAGAAAGCTTAAAAGAATAGTTGTTTCATGTAGTCAAATATGTGCTAAGCACAGATTTTAATTAAAATGAAAAACAGGTATAAATTGCATGCTACTGAACATGACTAGTGGGGAAAAATGCACACGCACCTGTACAATACTGAATTATAGGGGTTTTTTGTAAATTAGCTATGAGTCGGGACAGTTATTTCATTGAAAGTGAAAGTCAGTATTTGTGAGTGCACTTCCACAGCGGAGTAGTGTAAATCTCTTCAAATTCTGATATTTCAAAGTATCCACAGCTACAGTAAAACAGCTTTGTGCACATTCCCATACTGACTGTCAAAAACATTTCTGAGAACACTCTGAAAGTAATGATGCAGAGCTAAAGAAATGAGTGCTAAATCTCAATAGGATCTTACTAGTATCTCAATTTCAAGGATTAAGTGGAATTTTCTATCAGGGCACAAAGGTATGAATTGCGGAGACAAACTAAGCAGCTATTCCCAGGAAAAAAATAACTGAAAAAGTGTAATTTATGTACTGGATTAAAAGAATCCAGGGAAACTAGGGATTTGAGACAGAAAAATCTCCTTGAACTGTTGGATTTCTGCATTACACAGAAAATACCTTGAATCACAATCCAGTTGCCATGCTGGAAACGCTAAGTTTTGCATTTCACTTTAAGACTACATGCTCTCAGCCATGTACACAGAAATCTTTTGTACAGCACTTCTGCACCCCAACTCTTCTCTACGTCCCTCCTACGTCCCTCGGTTAACTCGTTATTTTCGGTGCCCGGGGTGCTTAAGCGCAAGGCGACCGCTTCTGGCTTTGAACGCGGCGGAGGGATGCGCGGGGGGGCAGCGGGGGGACGGGG
>NW_005054322.1:4831726-4832678 GCF_000277835.1 Geospiza fortis
CTGGCAGCGCCCGAGCTCCCTCCCGGCCCCGCCGCACGGTGCTGTCCCTGCCGGCGCTCCCGCCACAAAAAGATGCCTTGTGAGCCTGTGTGCGCCACTCCGAAACGCGAGCGCCCACGCCAGAGCCGGCCCCGAGGGGGTTAAACGGCGTCGTGGAGAAAAAGGCACCGTGTCACATATTATGTGTGTATGTGTGTGGAGAGGGAATCGCCCGGCGCACAGGCTGCGAGAGATCTCGGCGCCTATCACAATAAGCACGATCGCGTTCATACAGCTACGAGAGAGCGAGAGCTGCTGGCCACCGAGAAATGACATAGAAACAACCACCAAAAAATAGCTAAGCCAATGACAAATAGCGACCCGGGTGACAGAGACAGAGAATTTTGTAGGCGGAGAAGAGGAGGTGAATGGCCAGCTCTGATCACAGTATTAGGCTGGGCTATCTATGGGGAGGGTATTTACTCGGTTTTGGGGTGTGTGGGAGGAGAGGAAAAACACCTACAAATAGCTGGCACGATTCAAACGGTCTCGGATTATGTTTCCCCCCCTCCAGTCCAGGAAGGAAACTCGCGTTTTAACGCTACGAAGGGGAAAAAATAGCTCTGTGCAATAGGGGATGAAGAGCACTTTGGTCATTCGTTAATACCCAAAGGGGCAGAGATGATAAATGTGACAGCATGTGGCAGCACGACCGTCACCCAGGCTCCTGCAAAAGGCGGCTCCGTATCGCGACAAGGGAAATTAAGCGATTGAGTGGGAGGTGGAGAAAGCGCTTAAACGGAGAAGTTAATCTGCTAACATGGAGAGGAAACAAACGGAGAAAAAAACCCTGAAGGTTGTCCTCTACATATTTTTTTTGGGTGGGGGGATGCGGGGAGAGAAGGGAAAGGGAAGAGAAAGAGCGAAGGGGCATTAATCCAGCTTACGAAAACATGGGGAGAGAGGAAGGAGA
>NW_005054322.1:4834547-4881919 GCF_000277835.1 Geospiza fortis
TTGTGCCTCATGAAGGGTCCTTCCCTGGGAGCTCCGCGGACCCTGCCTCGGCTGGGAGACCCAGCGCATCCCTGCCAGCCGCTCCTCGAGCTTTCTGCCTTCAGGGTTTCGGGGTTTTTTTACTAATCTGATGCACTTTTTAGAAAGGGAAAGGAAAGCAGGGGCCTCAGACCTGCAAACTGTTGTTCTCATGACTTAGAGGAAGATTTTTCAAAAATACATAATGGGAGTCTGGGAGCTCTGTTCCCACTGACTTTCAAAATCTTCCCTTCACGTCTGTGAGCAAGTCCTCTTGAACTCGGTTGGACTGCTGGCAGACGAGCGCTAGCAGGCTCAGGGCCTAATGCTTTTCATGATTCCACTGTTCCCTGCTAGAGTTGCACTGACAAAATATAAGCAGAACAAGTTTTGAAAGGGAGAGGTAATTTCTCTCTCTCTCTTTTTTTTTTTTTTTTTTTTTTTTAAATCACTGCTACAGTACAAAACGGCAAGCTTTTGGGCTAGACCATCATGGCTACGAAAACTACTGCTGCTCAGAGAGTATGTAATTCTGGAGCTCCTTAAGGAAGAAAATAGTGCGATGCAACATGTAAGTAATCACACAGCAAATATTATGCATTTATATTATTATATTTTCGTCTGAATTGAAGTTTGGTGCTACTAAAGAAACTGATTGCTTATTATTTAAAACCAGGTTCTCAATGAAAATGAGCCAGATGACAAAACTTCAGATCGTAAAGCCATTCTATTAAGGAGGAAATATAAATTATTTGCAGAATTTTTACTTTTTTGCTCTTTTATTAAAATTACTCTGAGCAAAATTTTTGGAAAGTATGCCTTTCAACTGAAAAGAATGATGGTACATATTTTCTAATTTTTTTTCCTGAAGGTTATGTGCCTGTGAAAAGAAAACTTTGCAGTAGAAATAGCAGTGAAAACAGTAAAGAAAAATATAAAATTATGGTGTTGCTGATACCACTTCTCTGTACTTATATTTTGTATAGTTTTACCCTAAAATAATTCTAGTTATTATTTTCCACCCATTTTTCCAACCCTAATATAAAAATAAGATGTAGAAAATAGTATGTCGATATTCTGCGAAACACTATTTCTGTGATGCATGGTATTCTTCAATATGAGCAGGACACTACTTTCAGATATCATTCAAATTTTTAGATGCCCTGATATCTAGTACTTGCTCTCAGGTTCCATTCTTAATGTACATAGGCCCTGTTCTGCACAGACTGAAATGTATATTATTATGTGTAAGCACACGGAGCAGTTCTCTTTATTATTATGCTCTTGTGTTTCGGACTTGCAAGGCTAACAGTGACATTACACAATCATTATTCTCAGAATTACTTAAGGCTGCATAAATCTTAAACCTAATGTGATAGTCTTAGTTTACACCTTCTATCCATATCTCTTAAATAATGCACAATTACAATAATTTGTGGATCAGAATGGGTAAATATTTAACTGAGAATTAGAACAATTTAGAAAAGCAATTGCTGTAGTGTAAAAATCCATGTAAGAGGAGGTGGCTATTGCATTCTTTAGCTGTAGCATCTGGGAGAGGATCATCAGTGTGTTTCCTCAGTGACTAACCAAGCCAAAAAGTCACAGCAGGAACACAGCTGAGGACAGAAGGAAAAGAAAGGGATTTTGAGCCTCACCAAAAATAATGTAAATCTTTTAGATCAAATTTCCATCCCCAACAAATTGGACTCCTCAGAGTGGTGGATGTCTTATCTGCTGTGGAAGCAGATATGAGGTTATCTCAGAGTGGTGGAATCTGCTGTGGAAGCAGATATGAGGTTAAGCTGAAGTTTCTATAATCAACTCCTTTCTTCACGCAGTTCTCGTTCTGAACACCTCCTCATAGTCCCTGTCCTGCATTACAGGTCCTTCTCCTCAGAGAGTGCCATTAAATTGTCAGAGAATCTCCTCATACAGTAAGAAGTGACATGACCAGCATTTGTCATATTATCTGCTCTTTTGTTGCCAAGGGAAGGAGCATGTGCAATTGAATGTTTTCAGTTTATTGTATCTGTCTTTTCTTCCATACACATTATGTCTTTATGTTAGTGAGGTAAGGCTGAAGTAATATGTTTTGTTCTTCAAGCAAGGTGCAGTTAGATTTCTGATGGCCCTTAGTTCTTGGGCAGTTTCATTCATTAGACTGAAAGTTCTGTCTGTAGAACTTTCAGCATTTTTTCCCACTTCTTACCTAGGTGCTCTTATGTCAGGAGTGGGAAACTGTTGCCAACTGGATCCAGTCTAGAGACCTAGAAGGCACTTCTTTAGGAGTCCTGGTTTTATGCCCTGGAGAATCCTGAGCCCCCAAATTTGTAAATTAAAAGTCTAGAGAAAATCAGTGTAAATAAGGGCTTATAATAACCTACATTGCTAAGATGACATCCCCCCCAGCTTCCTGTACTTGGAGTTTCCTATATGCCGCAGGCTTTGTGCTTGGATATACTGGATTGCTTAGATCCAGCTGAGAGATGGCAAAACCAAAGCTGCTGAAATGACACAGAAACTCATAGCTAGGGGTGGTTAGAAAGCTGGAGGCTGTCTTCTGGCTCAGGCATGCTTTACTTTACAAATTACCTTGCTATGTGTTTTTAAGATTTATTTTACAACTGTGAGGATTAGAGGAATTTGTTGTAATGAAAACTGGCGTTGTGTTATTACTGTGTAACTTTTTAGTTAGATTATTGGCTTCCCTGGCTCTTGCACATTATTCTATTTCATCTGGAAAGTTCCTAGATAAGTTAGACCAATTGGGGGGCACTAAGGTACACCCACATGATTATAACAATTGCACACCTACATATTGTTTTGGTATTCAGTGTTTGTACTGTATATGGACATATAGCCAGTGGAAATTTGAATTTTTTTCCTACTTATTTTTCTAATTTGAGCCCTGCCTTGCCCCTGATGCTCATCCAGCCTTCTAGATCCTTGTTATAGGTTCATCAAAGCCTCCCTTCAGGCCTCCCCTGTACATTTCGTATCACTTGAAGTTTAAAGTTTCAGTTTAATAACCTAGTAACTGTAGTTGGGCATCCTCCTTCATGTGCATTTTGCTTTCTGCTATAGCCATTCAGTCTCTATTTTACCCTAACAAATACAGGATTTGGAATTCATTGCTTTGCAATTTTAGTCTGCTTGCAATGATAGCAGTTGTAATCTAGAAAGGACTGAAGTGGACAGCATTTACTGTTGTACAATGAAAACAGAGTTTTGAATTTGCCAAGATAAATCTGGTCTAAGGATACTTCTATAGACTGCAAGGACTGCAAGAAGTATGTGCTGGCTTAGGACATGCATATGCTTTATTAGATTTCCTATATACTTCCACGTGAAAAATAAAACTAGCTTTTTTCTGTTACCTCCTGATTTTTCAAGAGCAAACCTTCAATTTATATTTTTTTAAAACCACTGAAATACTCAATATGGCATGAAGGCTAGTGATGTAGTCATCAAAAGGTTGGATTTCTATGTTTTGTTAGTGTCTTCTAGTATTGACTCCTACATATCTGTAGGCCTGACTCATAATAACAAACCTATCCCCGAGGATTTAGTAAGGAGTTGGTATTAAACTTAGGTTCTATGGTAAAGTTTTGCTTAAATGGTCTAACTGTACCTTCTAAACATCTTAGTATTTTTGTGGATTTAATGGTTATGAAAAGTTCTGTCTTGGTATCTGTGAAAACTGAAACCCACTCTTTTGTTTATGGATTAATTACAGCAGAACAGTGGCCAAGTGATCTCCACAGCAGCCATGAACTTCAATCTTGAACAGAAGAAGACTCATCAAATGGTGAGAAAAGAGTATGGTTGTCATGACTTTTAAGTTAGGGATCTGTATTCTTTTTTCCTGTTTAGCACTGATTCTTTCATTTAATAGGTATTGAAGTCAGTTTTTGTGGGGTAGTTTCTGGGACCAAAACATAATTTTTCCTCCACACCCCATATTTCAGCTGTTAATTTTTCGAGCTTTGCTTTATTCCTTGCTGTCCTTAACTTCAAAAATAATTGTTAGTGATGCACTGAATTAATTAGTTAATTTCTTTTTTACTTTCTTTACCCTTAGTCCTGTGCCTAACTCTGTTCAAATGAATACTTTTATCAATAGCACTACTTAGAAGAGTAAAGTTCAAGATACATGAAGCTGTTTGAAAGACTGAAGTTTAAATTTTACAGATGTGAAAGCCTGCAACTAAATGAAATGCTGTTGAAATGACTGCAGGAGTGGGGGATCTGAAAGTGCTTTTAGCTAGTATTAGTTTGTTTGCTCTTTTGCATACAATTTGTTTCTTTTAAGACTGAAAGATGCAAGATGTTAATTTGCTTCTCTAATTTCCCATTTTCTGGGAAGTTTTGAACTTCTGGGAAGTTTTGAACTCTGAACTTCACAACATCTATAAATTTTAGCAGTGTTCATAATACTGGGAAGAACAAAACATTATTTTGTTTAGCCGTTTTGTGAAAAGGTGACTGAATATAGAGGAACTATTTCTCTTTTTCCTTAATCAGGTCTTTAATCCTAGTCATAAAAATCACTAGGTAATGATTTTTATATGTATGGGTTTATTAAGCATAGATCTTAAAATGAGGAGTTTCCTTTCTTTTAGAGATATAAATAAAGGATGGTAGCAGGGGCTTGCTTGTGTAAGAACATAGTTCTTAACTGTTGTTGTTGACTTCCTGATAATTTAGATAGGTGACAGTTTAAAATAATGGTGGACAGAATGATCCATAGCTCAGGAGATGGATCACAGGTGACCAGAAGTTCAAAAAATGCTGAGAGATGCCCCTGACATTTTTAGTATCTCAACAAATCAATTTTTGTTTTCCTTTAGTAACTGTATTGTAGAGTAAGGAGTGAAAGGGACAGAACCCTATTAGTGGCTTATGATTTCCACAGTTTATCCTCTTGGAATATGGGATATTTACCCTGTCTCAGCTGTTTACCAAACTGGGTTTGGAAGCACAAATGTGTTTAAATAGCCAAGAGAGATGCTGAGCCCTTTATTCCAACATCTGAGCTACACCCTGTGTTAAGAATTACTTTAGTACTGTTATCAACCACTAAACTTGCTTAACCTCTGCCAAGGTTCTTTACCATTTCATGTTTTAAAAACAAGGTTTAATACTTAAACCAGAAAGAAGCAACAGTTTTCAGGCACAGTGCATTGAGATGTAACCCAGAGGTCATTTATTTTTAATACAGATTCAACAATTGGTTTCTTTGTTCTTTCTCAGCCATTTTTTCTTTAGTTTTCTTTTAGAGAGCTGATTCTTGAATTAATTTTGAGCATTTAACTATCTGCATTCTCTTCATCAGTTAATCTTGCACTTAAGTAAAAATCCTTGCATGAGTGTGGGAGAGAAGAGTCTGAACCCACATTAGTCCCTTGCATCTTGTATTGACTTTGCCTATCTGGTAACCAATGGGCTGGATCCCAACCAGCACCAAAGTGTGAGTCTGTTTATAGGGTAAGGAGCTGAGGCTCAGTTTTGGATGTGTTTTTGATACTACAGACCTAGTGAAAGATAACAATAGGATGTAAATTGATTTCCAGATTTAAGCCCTTCTTTAGTTGCTTAGCTGAGCAGAGTTTAGTGACTCCAAATGCTTTAAGTTAAATGGTTTTAAGGTTTTCACGAGGCACTTTTTGAATTGATGTAATTCTTTCACTTTGACAGATGAAGAGGTAGGCCAATGTCAAACTCTTTTGAAAGGCTTGTTTTCATTACCCTGCTTAGAATATACCTTTGTTTCTTTTGTTCCATCCCCATTTGGCTGAATCACTTTCACTTCCCTGACTCTTCTAATACCTGTTGTGTCCTGCTAACCTCTCCTCTAATGTTCAGTTTTCTATTAACTTTTCCACACTGATTATTCTTTGTCTCTCTTCTTTTTTTTACTGGAGTTTTAGAGAGGTCATTATACTTCTTCAATTTCTTTCCTTCCTTCATCCTGGAATCCAGCAACATATAAACCCCTCTGATTTCAAGTTTGCCTTTTCAGTGAGAAATACGCAAGTTAAAAATGTAGCACTATATCAATAGAAACGGTAAACAGAGAATTGTGGATGCCATTTCTAGAAAAAGAACTGGGTTTTGCCTATTATTAAAAAACTATTCCCTAATTTTGGATACCAGGATCCAGGCAGTAAGATCAGGATTTTAAGGTGATGCTTTAAAAATCACTACGCTTATTCTAAAAAAAAAAACCTAAAAAACCAAAAAACAACCAACCCAACAAAAAAACCCCCACAAAAGTACAGGTATACTGAATAGACTGATTAGACTTGATGTGGCTGTTTTATTGAGCTGTCTATCATTTAACTTTTTTTAAGCCTAAGGAAAGACAGTGTGAAGTTGGAAGAAAAGCATGGATCTCCATGAAGGGCAGTCAGTTATAGTCATGGTAAGTTAAAAAAAAAACTGTATTTCTGTTAAATTATCACCTTTATAAAGCAACCTGTATTCAGGGCCCTGTTCACATTGCAAAATGAATCTAGTTTTATTAAAAGTCTCTACATTCATTTATGCTATCACTGTGTAACAATTGTGTTCTGTTGTATCTGACTTTGTGGTGTAACTCCTGACTGAAAACAGTAAGTGACATAAAAATCATTATTATCACAGTGATTATGCTACAGTGTTTTCATGCCTAGGTTCTGAGCAAAACAAGATATATTATAGGATTGTGTTATCTCCTAATAACTTTCAAATCCACTGCTTAATTTCAGCTGCATTTGATATAGAGGTAGAGGTCACAAAGTCAAGTTTCTGCAATTTGAATGAAATTTAGCAGCTGTGAGTAGAGAAGGGATTCAAATTAGTGCCTGTGGGGTAGAAAAAGCTGCAGCATGGACTCAGAAATTTTCTATTCTCTTCAACTTGTTGCCTTGCAGGTCAGCATGCTTGGTTGGTCTGCCACTTGACACGTGTAGCTCAGACCTGGCCACAATGTGAGCTGCTTCCTGTTCTCCTAAACATCAGAAGCTGAAATTTAGAGAAATCTGTTTAGAAGAGACGGGGAAAACAGCCAGGCTAGCTCTGGTACAAGTGTTTGTGGCACCTGTAAGCACACAGGTAGGTAACTACACTTCATTATTTCTGCTAGTCATGAAAAAGGCTTGGTTTTGCCAGGGCCTTCTAGTCTTCCAAAACACTTGTGAATCATTCCATGATATGGTGTTTTCTGTACCTGAATTAGAAAAATGTTTTTCTTGTCTATGTCAGAGAAGGGATCTGTTGAGACAGCTTCAGTGTTTCATTTCTTTGGCTGTTTGTATGTTAGCTCTGAGCTATTTCTTAGGCTGTCAAAATTGTAAAACCGTGTTTTCAGCTCTCTCCAGAAACTGACTGTAATTTAGACTGCAGCTACGTGTCCCTGACCCATCCTACAACATCCTCTTTTGGAACAGCACAGAAAATATGCATTGTATTCCAATATACTTCATTTGTGAAGAAAGATGTGGGATAGATACAGGGAGAGAAAACAGTATTAGGATCAGGCTTCATCAAGTTACCACACTGCATGGCAACTTGAGAAATGCAAAATCACAGCTGTATGATTTTGTCACCAAAATAATTCTGAAAGGTCTTGTCTGCCCATTCATCTCAGTCAGTGAGAAATGGGCAGATTACAATTGCCAGAGGTGCTGGGTCACTCACTGTACAGGCTCAGGTAGGCACACTAACTGGGCATATGTCTGATATTTTTAAAATTTCTGTGTTATGTTAGACAGGGGTCAAGATACAACACTCTTTAAACAAAATTTAGTGCTGTAGCATATTTAAAAGCAGTTGAATTTCTCAAAATAACAAGCCTGAGTCATGCATATGAAATGTAAAATTTGAAAGAAGTAACATGAGAAGAAACACTTTCAGTTCAGTATCATAAGGTAACTGTCTTCAAATGTCAAATTTTGTTTGCCCAGTTGAAAACCATCAACCTCTCAACAAGGAACAAAAGCTTGTGACAGTCTTTTCCATTTTCTGCTAATTTTCATGGGGTTTTTTCACAAAATCAAAGCCAAGAAGAGAACAATTAGTCATTACAAGAAAACCCCTCGAACAAACTGCATTCAATTTTATGAAACTTTTGGGTTGTCAGATTCTCAAATCCTTTCATTTGGTCCCAGCTATTTTGTTTATTTGTTTTTAAGTGTTGTTGTTTCTTCTGCAGAGCTATCTTTATTAAAGGAATGAAGAAATGTATTTTTGCATGTTTCTGGGATCTGTTTGTTCTTAAAACCTTTATCACCAGTAGTCTTGCCTAGTGTCACCCGTTAAATATTACTTAATGGAACCTATGGCTATCTGGCTTTTAAATGGTTATAACATATAAACATATTGTAATTTATAACATTTTCCTTTTAAAGATCAACCTAGATGTGTTTTTAATAAGGAGAGTAAGGTCAAATAATGGTTATTAAGTTTTGTGTGAACAGCAAAGTGGTGGTGTGTTGTTTAACTATGTTGTGTGCTTCCTGTGTTTTAAATGGTGTTCACAAAGTCCTTAAACTTAATAAAGTTTTTCATAAGGATTTTTTGTTTTAAAAAGATACCACTTTTTGGACTAAAAATTACTAATTCTAAACTGCTTTTCATTATGTATTTTTGAAGACTTCAGTCATGGATGCTACTGTATGTGGTCATATACTTTCACAGTCATGAAGACCTCAATAAATTCACAGACCTATGCTGCATCCCTAAAATGGATGTTGTGGGACAGACTTTAAGAAGGTTGAAGCACTAAAAAGTGACTTGCACAATAGACCAAGGAAACTAGGATAATTAATTTTTAGAAAGTGATAATTAAAAAATTATATTTCAATTAATATCAGTAAAAGCTTTCATAATGTGCTGTCACTACATGTAAAATTCATAAGCAATTTTAAGCCAGCATTCTTTAAAGAAGGAGCTAAAAATTCCTATTAAAAATATGCAACTCAAAGATGTATGGAACTCCTTTATTATGTGCTAAATGCTGTAATAAAACAGGCTATCAGTAGGTTTTGCTGCATGTTACTAATTTTATTTTTTTTTAATCTTGGTATTTTTGCAGGTGTGTGGAAGAACAGGTCCCGTTCTCGCTGTTGTTACTCCCACATAGGCAGACTCTGTAATTGATTATGTGTGGGTAGGGCCCTATTGAAATTCAGGAGATTCTGCAGTAGTGCGGGGTTCTTTTTGTGAGAGTTCAGTTGCAAGATCAGGACCCTACTGTGACTCCTTACTGTGCATTCTGTCACTGTCTCATTGATTGTACTGGAACCTGCCTATTGGGATGATGTAAGTCCTGCTTTTCCCCCACTTGTACTTTAGATGTGAATTAACCATAAAACATTTCTAATTAGAAAATTAGTATAATTTACATACATTCTTTTAATTATGTTTTTTTGGCAGTACCAAATACTATATTCCTCAAAACTTCTTAATGGCACTGAGGCTTTGTGGATAGTTGGTCACATGATGAGAAAATTCAGCTGTAAGTACATTAAAATGATTGACTTTTTCAATAGTTAGTCTTTACTGATGTTGGCAAACTCATAGTGATAAAAATGTGAATCAAGAGGTTTGACTTATGTCAAATTACTTCAGTTCTTTTTAGAAAATATATAGAGTATACCCATTAAGGATCTTATTATTCTTAGGTAATTCACCATGGGACCCTGAAGTTCTTCCCTACTGCAATTAGTTAGGAAGTTGAGAGTTGTTTGTTTTCTTTATTTTCAGAATGGTGTGTCTCTGACTTGCTCTGTGTTTTGATGGATAAACTTTTTGAAATTTATAGATCTATAAAACCTGTTTATACCGCTAATATTTGTATAGATATTGCAAACTGATTTACTAACGTAATTGTCTTGCTGGGTTGAATACCGAAATGTTAATAAATATACACTTATATTTGTGTCAGTGTACCTTGGTTAAATTAAACTGAGCTGGCATTATGAGTGAATCTGATCATACATGCTGATTAGCTATAGTCTTAGACAGGGACTACATATTACCCATATCATATGTCAGTGGATTCACCCAAAAATAGCTATAAATATCTATGCTTGGGTTAAGGAGGAAGTTCTTTTCCTGTAGTTATGGGTACAGTCATTGCTTTGACTCCTGTTTTTATATTCAAATAAGCAAAAACTACATGTAGGTACTTTCCCTGTATAACAAAAGGGGCATTGTAAACTCTGTGCCCTTTTTTATGATGTTGTATTTCCTTTCTGGTATTTAAATTCAAGGATGTTTTCAGCTATGTCTTAATCCAAAAAAAAAAAAAAAAAAAGGAAGAACTGGAAATGTTACTGAATTTGTGGATAATTACCAAGGGGCTGTAAAGGTCTGGAAGAATTGTGTGTAGGGACAATTAGAGATTCTTTCTCATGAAGCAAGGGCACAGATAATAATTGATGAGTGAAGGTTAAGGAGCACAGGATTATTTTTATTGCTTGGCACAAGAGCAGCATGAAATGAAAGTAATTTGAAGAAAGAGCAAGACCAAAAGAGAAATCAGACTCAGATCAGAAAAATCAGACTAAAAAGTCCAGTTAAAAAAAAAAACTGAACCAACAAACAAACCCCCCCCCCCAAAAACCAAAACCCTTAATATGGGTATGAAAAATATACCTGAAAGGAGAACTAAATGGATAGCTACTGGTATTTTTCATTGCACTGAATATATGATAGATTTAAGTTTAAAATTTTCAGTAAATGCTTTTCTTGAAGTTTTTTGTTTTCTTCTGCTGTAGAGGAGTAGAAGAACTTCTAAGAGTTAAAGAAGACTCAGTGACTACTTGTGAATTACAGTATGAGTTGGGGATTCAAGATGACAGTTACAACTAAGAAGAGAAGACAATGGGTTGCTATATAAAATTAGTGCCAAGCAGAAGCCATAATTTCTTGTTCAAACACAAAACTCAATGATTTTGAAATGTATCATCTTCAACAGCACTCAAACCACAATATTATGTTAATTACAGGATGGGTATTTTCAGAGTTCTCATTTAAAAACCTGAACATTTATTCTTTTGAGATTTTGCAATATAAAATGAAATTAAGATTTTTCATTATGAAACGAAATAATGATTTCATTTCAGAAACTGAAATGTTTCAGAACAGTGTTTCATTTTGCATAAAAATCCTGATCAGTGTATTTTCTTTTTAAAAGGTGTAGACCTAAATGTTTGCCATCTTCACCTTTTAATCCTACTGGCCATATATATAATTTACTTGCAGTAAGTTGGGTGAAAGAAAGGAAAGCAGAATTAGATTAGGTGATTGCAAAAAACCCCTAAACAGAGCCTTCTAACTGAGCCTCTAGATCAGAAGTGCCTCAGAACAGATCTAATTTCAGAGGAGAAAAGGAAGGAAATTGACATGCCAGTGAGTGGGTATGGGGAATCCTCTGCATGTTTCATCTCTGTCTGATTTTTTCTCTCATCACCACTGAGAGACAGATCACCTGGGTGTGACTGCTTCCCCTTCCTGTGATTGCAACTTCCCAGTACTTTGAGGGAGATAGTGGTGGAGCATAGCTCTGTTCTGCCTGCAGCAGCTCTGCCACCAAGGTTTAGAAGAGAAGAAACTCTGAATTGTCTCCTGCTGTAACCAGCTCTCCAATACGCACTGCTGTTAAGTACCTGATCTGATTGTCTCTTTCATTTAACTCATGCCACGATGCTATAAATGACTGAAACCAGGACCAAAGCAAGGAAACAGATATCAAGAGAAGGAGATGGTGTTTTGGAACGTAGGGAGTGGGCATTTGCTGCACAGCTACACTTTGTCAGCTCTTGAGAATACCTCAAGAGCTGGAATGCCAAACTACAGCAACAGAGTAAGTTTCCTTCTGTGCACTGAGAAGGAAGAGCACAGGAATGTGCCTGAACATTCAGCATGTTAATTGGAAGCCTTTAAGATCTCTTCCCCTGCTGCTGTTTGCACTCTGCTTGTATGGTGACTGTCCTGAATGTAGCATGTCTTTATTTGTATCAATGAGGCACTCCTCACATTGTAACATCAGGAACATTGTTTTTCTTCAACCCTTGAAAGTCAAAACATGGTAGCATAGATAGCTGTAACAAGTTAGTAATAAAAGTGACATGAAAGAATTTTCTTATTTCACAGTATTTATAGGAAAAACAATGTTTTATGTGTTTCAAATACGTTTTTCTTTTCCAATCCTAGGCAGAATTAATGCATGAAAATTTTCTTCAGCAATGCCCTCATTTGCAGTTAGAACTATTTACAGTTAGAACTATTACTCTTTCGTTAGTTAGGTTTTTTAAATCTAGGTTGATGCCTTCACAAAACTTCTCTGAACCATTTATGAATGACACCATCATGTTGTCATTTGTTTTATCATAAAATCTAGTGTAAACCTGCATTTTAGGAATCTTTTTCCAATCCATAAAGGATGATCATTCTTCTCTGTCAGCAGGTTTTTCATCGATCAAGTCGTTATTAGAAAATCTTTTACTTTGCCTTGACAAAATGCAGCCTTGCCTTGCTCATTAGCTGTCAAAGTGCTGCTCTACTGTAAATACCATTTTCCAAACCTACTCCTTTGCTATTTTCAATTTCCTGCTTCATTTTAAAGCAATAAATATAAGCTATCTGTCTTTATTTTCAAGGCTCATCAGGACTACTTCTACCTGATACCTCTCCTTCAGTACCAAGAGGTTGACTCTGGTTTTGATCAACATATGATGCCAGCTTCCTTCATTCAGTCATTGAATTTTCAGACCACACTGAGTATTTTCTCCTCAGCTGCCTCTCATGTACTGATTGACTTCTTCATAAACAGAAGTGTTCATTATCTTCCCTCTAATTTTTTTCTTGAAAGTTTTATGCACTGTGAAGCTTTAAGCAATCCAACTAGACAACAGTTATACTGCGGGTATATAAGTGCCATGCCTATCACAGTAGTACTGTGTCATTGCATTTGGACTCTGCCATAACCCCTCTGTTGCCTCTTTATGTAGAATTTAAGCATATCTATATTTTGTTGTGTGTTTATTCATGGCCCTGTGTAACACAAAGTGGCCCATGGTGAGGCTTTCCAAGATTTATGGTAGTATAGATAAATAATAATGAATATACACTGGATGCTGCAGCATAGCTGTTGGATTCTGTTGTGCCTAATGCCATGTCATAATTTAATGCAGAAAGAAGGTGCTCCAACCAGAGGCCTCACAAAAGGAAAATAAGTGAGTTGCAGCCAATATAAAAAATGCTAGCCCCAGAGGCCTTCTCAGCTGTCAAACTCAAGTCTGTAGCTACTGCCATTGTGTCCTGAAAGCTCTCCTCTCCTCTCCTCTCCTCTCCTCTCCTCTCCTCTCCTCTCCTCTCCTCTCCTCTCCTCTCATATAAGGAAGTAAATGCAAATATCACAATGGTATGCAGTGTATGCAGACGGTCTTCTTACTTTTGTAGCAAACTTCATTTCATTCCTGACACAGCATCTCTTGGTGCAGAAATCTTTAATAACCATAATTGTGCCATTCATCAGTCCCTTTCTCAAATGCCATTTGGTCTCTGTTTTATTTGGTATCTTGGTACATCCCTATCTCATAATGCTCTGCTTCCATTGTGCTTCAAAAGTAATGAGCCTTCAGAGAAGTGGTAAGGATTAATGCAATTGGGAATTCCCCAGGCATGTCACCCTCTTTCTGTAAGTGGGTTTGCATGTAACCCTTTCTTTTAAAGGCACCCTGAAATGTCCATGTTTAGATTGTACAGAGATGATGGAATGTTGAGCCTGGCTTATTAGAGATGGTAGATTGGACTGTGCAGACAAATGGTGCAGTATGTACCAAAGAAAATATAGTCCAATAGTCTAATTTTATCAGAATAAACCACAAATTGTAGTTCTATATGGTTCTATGGCTGAGTAGGAGAACTTTAGTAAGAGCTCTGGGCTAGTTGGGGAGATGGAGGTGAAATTGCTGTGAAGTACTGTGGGAGCCTGGGGATCTGTACAACCCAAAAGCTTGATCATAGCAACAGTTCTTGGTTTTATATATATATATATATATACTGGATAAATTTAATGTTAGGCCTCATTAGGCCATCATGCGCAAGCTGTCTATTTAGGCATCATTGAGCACTAATTTTTGAGCAAACAAGGTAGGGAATCCAGAAGGAGAAAGACAGCCCTTAATTTAGTCTAGATCAACATGCAACAAGTTACTGTGGAAGAACCATTCAGTAGTGAGATATCATACTCAAGTTTGTCATACTTGTAGGAGAAAAAAAGCTTAAAATAAAATTTTTTAGAAGTCCAGTCTTATTTAAAAATGAATTGTATACTAATGAAGACACAGTTTAAATAAATATTCAAAATACACAGGGGCTTTGTTTTCTGATTCTAACCCAATTGAATAAGCTTTTTCCAACACAATTCAGCAGTAAAAGAAGCTACTAGAAATAGAGATTTTTTGAAAAGCAAAATCCAAGCAAGCAAAGCAGAAAGAGCACAATTCTGGCAAGTGTAGACCTAGTATGAGGCAGAACAAAAAGATTTTGAAATGCGACGAGCTAAAATTCTAAAAGCCAAACCCCACATTTTTCCAGTGTAAATTTTGCTAGATGAGAGGCGAGGTTAATGGATAGTTGTGGTTAAGGAGAAATACAAAGCCATTACAGAAAGAAATTGAAAGAAATTGAAAGAAATTGAACTCATTGCACTGGTAAGGTTTATGACAGGATGATTAGGAACATCCCCAAATAGGAGTTGTTTTTATAGGGAATAGTTCAGATTTGATATCTCAATAAAAGGTTTTTAAACAATTTGATTGAATACACATTAATAAATTGCCCAATAACATGCTGTTCATTCAGTAGCCCTAGAACAATTCAGAAATTAAATTGGTGAGCAAACCATGAACTGTGTTGTATAATCTGGTACTTAAATTAGCCTTGATAACAGAGGAATGGAAAGTAACAAATGTGACCCTAGTTTTGACAAGGGTTTTAGGGATGGTCATGGACTAATGGACTAAAAAGTGAGGCTACCATGACAGACAAAATGCCAGTGATTGTGATGAAGCATACTGTTTATAGGAACATGGATATGTGTAATAGCAACCATCATGCCTTTTGTACAAGTAGTTTTGTCTTAGAGTTTTGCTAGTTATTTGAAAGAGTCATTTCCAGATGCACGGGAAAAAGTGACCCAAAGGTTTTTAAAAGTCCTGTAACTGAAGACTGTTAATAAAATGAAGTAGGGAATCACTTAAAATTCTTTGTGGATTAGTAAAGGGTTAGAAGATAAGGAACAGTATAGAGACTAATGGGCAGTTTTAACACTACCCCCTCATGGAGGTTTGTACTGGCACCTTTGCTGGTCCACCTGTTCCTAAAGAGTCTGGAAAAGTGCAATTGTAAATATTGCAGATGATAAAAGGAAAATATTCACAGTTGGAGGCAGACCTAATGCTGACCCTGAAGAGCTGCAGAAGGATCTCACAGCAGGACCTGTGGTGATCCAGGAGCTGTGTCTGTCACAGTGGCCAGATATCACTGACCCCACTGTTCAGCTGAATCCATCATCAGACAGAGGCAGTGGCAGTTGGATTACAGCAGCCATCAGCCCATAAACCATGAGCTCAGCAGGCTGTGTCCAGTCCTGCCACTCAGGAGCCAAGGACTTGTAGCTGTTCTTTTTAACAGCAGGGGCTGCAAAATGAAGAGAAGATTCTTTCTCCCTGTTTTCTCAGAGTTTCATAACCCCAACAAGTTTAAAGTACCTGTTCTGAACTTGGAGTTCCTGCCTGCTGCAGGGTTGAAATATCACTGTTAAAGTGATAAGTAATGTCTTGCTGCTGCTCTGAGAAGCCAGGGCTCTCAAGCCACCTTACTAGTGTTTGCATGGATTTTTAGCAGCTTCTATTAATTTCTTAAAATCATTCTGGATCTGTAAATAAGTTTGTTGTCCTCATTGATTGATGATAAATTTTTACATATGAATCAAGTGTATGTTTTCTTAAATATGTAGATGGTTTTAAATTGTTCCTTTTTCTAGCAGTAACAATATTATGGATGTGCAGACCAGTTTTACTTCTACTGTTCACTAACCTGTGGGCAACGGTAAATGCCAGTTTGCTGCTACTTCAGAAGCTAAATGCAGGCCCTAAAATTAATCCCAGGGGAAATCAGATAAAGAAGCAGAAATATTTGATGCAGCAACCAGAAGGTCTGGAGGGAGGGATGGAATAGAAGATATCATTGTACCTTTGCAACACCTGGAATGGTTTTCAAGCTGTTGTTTGCAAATCCCTAGTGGACTCCAAGGTTATGGTGAATTGAACATCTGTTTGGCTAAACCATAATTATGCTTTAAACAGTGTTTCCAATTAAAAATTTGAAAAATTTGATCAGATGGGTGTGTGGTGGCTTTTGAAAATTGCTGAGGGCTGATAATGATCTGTTGCTCAAAACAAAGGGGCAACTGATGTTCTGGAGTGTATGAAAAAGTAGAGAGCACTCCCTACCTTCTCAGTTTTAGGTACATTGCGTTCTCTTTACAAGAAGCAACAGCAAAAGATGCCCAGAAAGCAGCCAGGAAAAGTAGTCTGGCAGCATTAATCCTTCTGTCCCCAACATGCTTTCCCCAGTAAAAGAAGTATGGGGTTCTGAATCATTGTATTGTCCTTGAGTATCTCTGAAATTCTTCACTAGTCCTACTTTTCATATATGTCCCAAATAGTAGATTTCGTTTTCTGGTAAGTAAGTATGATTTTTCAAGTCTTGGTCCTCATCTCACAAAAATAAACTTGTCAACTCTTCTAGGATACAATATATATCCTTTGAATTAAAGCCTGATTTCTCATTGCCAGAAAAGCAGATTTTAGAATTTTCCATTCTGTCATTATTAATCGGCAGAAACTTTCCTTACAATTATTAGCATGTCCTATTACCCATTTGTTACTTTTTCAAAATCTCAATTGTATTTGACCAACTTATTTTATTTCCCTGAATGATAATTTTACATTGTAAAAAGCTTCTTTGTCCTCATATCATGTCTCTTATTACTTTTTTCTTACTTTTGAAAATTTTCCAGCATCATAAAACATTTATATTATCAGTGCTTTAGTTGCCCTTGTCAGAGTTTACTTCCCATTGTCCTGAGTACCATACAAGCACATCCATAAGTAATTTGCAAAGATGTTAGCTTTTCCAACCTTCTGTGCATATTTTTGTTAGGAATTGTGGTGGTGTCAAGTTTGAGGTACACTAAACTATAAGCTGTATTCAAGTGGTATAAATATGTTTATCTTAAAAAAAATCTTAAAGAAATAATTTGTCTGATCTAAAATCACTATGATGTATGAAATTTAAACAAAATACTAGAAACAAATACTGACAATAACTTTTTTAAAAGGATAAAACAAGTTGGCAGGTGCTCTTTAACCTTTTCATGTTCTATTTTTCTTACTTATGTCTTTTGATACAAATGTGGAAATAAGGGGGGCTGTGCTTGTTTTTATATTATCTTGCTAAATACCTGTTGCTAGCTTACATGATTCTGATGTTGTCTTTGGTCAGGCTTGAGCTACAAGCTGAATATGAGATTGAGGGGAATCTTTGCCTTGCATCAGAAAGCAACTTGTAAGGAAGGAGAGAGTGACTTCTGCTGTACTGTGGGGAAAGTTGGTTTCCTGAGTTTACCTGTGAGCAACAGGAGAGAGGAATTTATGATTCCAGGCAAGGCATATGGGTATAGAAGCAGTGATGGGGGTGTATTGTTAGGTCTGAGGATAAGTGCATAAGAATGAAGAATTTGGAATAGGTATCAGAGAAGGGGTTTCAATAAGAGTTGGAAAGATCACAGTTGGATAAATACACTGGGGTCAGTTGAAAGCCACGTTACTAGAGAGCATGGCTACAGCTCTCTGTCTGACTCTAGCTCACGCCACACTTGTCCTAGCTACACCCTTACCTGTCTTCTGAAATCTCAGCTTCTTCTCCAGTTTCTGCTCATGACCCTTTTGAGTGGAAAACCTACTTTCCTGCTTACTTCAGGAACAATTACATGCAAAGGTAAAAATGGTCCTATAAATCTTTTACATCTAAAGCTTGTCTTCTGTCCCACTATACTTTCTTCAGCCTCCTATCTGCAGAGTTCTGCACTGCAGATGCAGATGGACAAAGGAATCACAAAATAGAATTATTTAGATTGGAAAAGGCCCTTAAGATCATCAAGTCAACTGTAAACCTAACAGTAAAAGTCCACCACTAAACTGTGTCCCTAAGTGCTGTATCCACATGTCTTTTAAATGCCCTGGACCGCCTGCTCCAGTGCTTAACAACCCTCTCAGTGAAGAAATGTTTCCTAATATCCAATCTAAACCTTCTCTGGAACAGCTTGAGGCCATTTCCTCTCATCCTGTCGCTGGTTACTACCTGGTAGAAGAGACTGACCCCCAGCTGGCTCCACTGTCCTTTCAGGCAGTTGTATAGAGTGATAAGCTCTCCCCTGAACCTCCTTTTCTCCAGACTAAACAACCTCAGCTCCCTCAGCTGCTCCTCATAGGACTTGAGATCCAGACCCTTCCCCAGCTCCATTGCCCTTCTCTGATGCTCCAACACATCCATGTTCTTGTAGCAAGGAGCACAGTACTGGCAGCATGGCCTCACCAGTGAATACAAAAGGATTCAAATGAGATGCTGTGGAAAGCTGGCTGCACAATGGTAATTCTTCTCCTCTACAATGTACAGCTGGCATCTTCTCCAAGTGGGACATGTCCCATTATTCAAAATCTGCTGATTCATTTATTCCTTTTTCCCCTTCCTATGTAACGCATAAGAACGTGATGGAGTTTTTCCACATGATGAGTTATGACTTTTAGGTAGTGTTTGTCTTACTAAATGGCAGGAAAAAAGTCTTGGATTTCTAAAGCCCAGTCTCTTTGATTTGCATTTTTCTGTGATCTATGATTAATCCAGTGGATTGTTACACCTACTGGTGTTAAATTGAAGTTTATGGAGAGCAGGATTGCTTTTCATAATTATTATTTTGCAAATCCCTAGAAAGTTGTTTATGAAGACTAAAGAGTCTGCAGTAAGACTGAAAGCAATGTCATAGGACATCCCCTTAAATGAAAAGGTTTTTTTTAAATGCAGTGTGGTTTTTTTGGCACTGATCTTTTCTTAAGTTTTCAGCTTTTATTTAACAGTTTTCCTTCTCAATATTTATTATGATTGCACACGTCTATGACTAAATTTAGCTAACAAGATACATGATTTCTGCTCAAGTTTGGAACTTAGTAATTAATAATCCTGTCAGCACATGACTATACAAATAGATTATGTACCAAAATCACCATAACAATAGTAAAAAAAAAAAAGCACTTTTGGGGTGGGGAGTGTTGGTTGGTTTGGGTTGGGTTTTTTTCTAAGAGGGTACATTATTTTAAAAGGAAACTATTTTTGTGTTTCTCTCTTGATCGGATACTGGATATAGAGATAATTCGTTTAGTTAGTCAACATTGGTCCCTAAAAATTGGCTTTACTTTTACTGTTTGTCATATGTGATTTTATCTTTAAAGACTGCGGGAGTTCATGATTCCTGAGAAGTAACACCTTGAAGTTCTGGCACTATCTTCTACAAAGTAACTTACACTGAACTGGCTTCCTGTTACTGTGTCAATGAAACATCAAATGTTGATACTATGTGTGAAACAACATTTGATATTTTGGCTATTAAGCTACTGGAAAAAATACTATACAGATGGATTTTGTGTTTAGAAGACCTGGCATTTTAAAATCTATGACATGGATGCAGGTAATAAATGTTGTTTATTAATTGTTACAGGATAGAAAATACATATATTTGTGTACAAGATGGTAGTCTTAGCTCTCGCTATTTTTATCTCCTAAATATCTAATAATAAGGTGGTTATAAATATTTAAAGATATGAATAATTTAATTTGTTGAAGCATTGTGTGCATCATTTACAATCACACTAAAGGAGAGAAGTGACATGCCCTTCTCATAACAGCTAAACATGAGAAGAATGTAGCAGAGATAGTGATATTGTTCAAATTTCTAGAAATCATTATGTTTTGCTGTATGAGCACAGCTCTTTAGAATGATGATCTCATCACCTAAGGTTACTGTTATCTAAATAGATTCATTGCTGAACTTTATTCCAGTGTTTTTATATCTTTGCTGGACGTAAGAGAACACAAACACTTGAAATTTAAGTTATTGATCTTCATCCATGCTACAACTTTCAGAACTTGGTATTTAACCCCAGGATTGGATCCATAGCTCTTTTAAATTCTGGAATTCCAGAAACTGTGCAGGTGAGTAGGAAAAAGCAAAGGAAGAAACAAACGGAGAGAAGGAAATTATTCTCCTTTACAAAAGGAAAGATGAAAAAAACTTAATGAGCATAGGAGAAATAATAGGATGAAAGAGAGGAGTCAGGTGAGTATTTCCAGTAATATTTTTTATATAGTGCTCAGATATGTTATGCTTTGTGCTTACATGGAAAACAGAGTGAGACTTCAGCTTTCTAACTGCTGTTCTGAGCTGTACTTTACTCCCTGTGCATTTTTATTTTAGCACAGTCACTTCTAAGGAAGGCTTTAAATTGACTTTCAGGGCCAACCTGAATCACCAAATTCATGCTGAAATGATGACTACCTCAATGTTTGTCTTCCCACGTTAGTCTTAAAAACCCCTTAAAAAACCCACTATTAGACATGAAAAAAATAAAAACCATTTTTAAAATATATGTTTCTGTTAATTCTAGTCACTAGCACTTGCGAAAAGGCAAAAGCAGGCATGCAGTAACAGTAAAGAGTGTCAGAATTTCTGTGTAAAACCTAATTGTAATAATACTGAAATTGAAAATAAAACCTGCTAACTAGCTGTTACTCAGCAGGATTAGGCAAAGTCAATCAGTTCATAACCAAATGTAGCTGTAGAACAATGGATTACTTACATTGGCACTCATTACAGGTTAGACATCAGTGTGGATTTCATCCATAAACTGTAATAAAATAAAATAAATTAGGAAGCTGCAAAAAAATGTTTCATTCAGTAGTTTGATCATGGATGTGCTTAGTTTCTGCATGATTCACATAAGTGTATATAGTATTATCGCAAGAGTATATGTTTAGGAAAATTTTATCATTTTTAAACTAAGTAATTAACAAATATTCATACAGTGGCTATAACTGGTCTTCATGAATTACCATGCAAAAACCCATTTAACTACAGAGATAAGGATCTCCCATTTTTGTAAATTCACTCAATGGTAAGCATAAAACGTTTTACCTGTTCACCTGAGCAACACTTCAGTGTAACTGAGCCCAGAGCTGATGTATGGCAGAATAACATCCACTTTAAAAGGGGACAGGGAGTGAAAATGGGTGGGGCAGGGAGAGGCCTTGTGGTGCCACTTCACAATTAATTTTGGAATGGTAACATCTACTTTTTGGAATGTAGTGTATTAATTTCTGCTGATAGAGATAGGCCAGCATAAGAACTATGCTATAAATTGCTGTGTGATAGGGTTCCCATTCCTATGCCATGTCTGTGTCACTGGGCAGCAGTTTTTAAGGGCACCCAGTAAAGATATGAAAACAGAAAAACTAATATAACTGTACTCTTTGTTCTAAAAAGAAAATGAAATTAAATGCAGATAAAATTTTAGAAGTTCCAAATAAGAGACTTTTGGGTCTATTTTATGGTTAATCCCTTGCTGTTACGTTGTTTTGCATTGATGTTACATTATTTAAAGTTTTGTGATTCTAGAATGGTTTAGGTCATGTAAATTGTTCAATGCAAAATCCCATTTCAAGTATATTTAGATTTTAGAGATGTCTTTTAATTGCATTGTAACTGGCAACTCTGTGTTGTCCTCATGTAATAGGCAGTGTCAAGATGACTGTATTCTGAAATAGTTATTAGTGGAAGACCACTCCAGTTCAGGACTATGTCTCTCAGACTTTCCATACTGACAAGGAAGTGCCAATGGTGAGCTGTCCCTTTGGTGTCTTCCAGCCCCCAGCTCACTGCCCTGGAGGAAAGCTCACTTTCCCATCCCCTTCTCTGATTAGTTATGCTTCGGTACTGCTGTTCTGTAAGCACACAGTCTTGGCTTTGCATCTGGCCTGGCAAGCTGGTGAAGGTGGTATGAAGAGGTTGTTTCCACAGACCAGTTCCACGCTGAAGTTTCCTGCACAGACTGGGCTGTATACCAACTTTAAAACCAGCCCTTCACCCATAACTTTTTATTTAATTATAGCTAGTTTAAAATAACCATTATAATATGTCTCCATGACCATGACATTGGATTTCAGCATTTTTTCGCAGCAGTATTTACTGTATTTAGTAACAAATTACTGAAATATCAGCTATGCTATTTTAAGTATCAGTTAAATGTGATATTTAATTAATTGTGTCTTAAATTTTGGAATAGAGAATCCCAGTGATATTAAGCCTATTTTTTTATTTACAGCAGATAAACCCAGTAGTATATAATTCGTTCTAACAGAAAAGCAAACTTCCTTTTATGTGGGTCAGACTTCATTTTTGTGCTCAGCATAGTTCACACAAGTATTGTTCGGTAGTAAAAAATATTTTGCAGCACAAACCTATTACATGTTCTGTGCAGTTGAAAGTCATTAGTAAATTTTCTTTGTTCACATTAAAGGAAGTTGAAAATATGCTGAATCACTTATTATTTTAATCCAGATGCTATTATCTATAAATATTCATCTTGAAGATAAAATGTTAGCTTCATAAATATCTAGTGAACTTCACAAAATTAATTACATTTCAAATACGTGATTCAGAGTCTAAGATTTAGATCTTAGGATGGGATGAATCGCCCTCTGGAGGTGCCCATTTTAGTTTGCTGACTTCACAGGAATCCTGCTCTGAACTGACTAATTCAAACTAAAAGTTAAGTGACTGACCTGTCACCTTCATTGAGAAATAACTGAGCATGGCGTACCACAGTAGATCTTGTCATTAGACCACTCTAAGAATGGCTGCCTTATTCCTCACCTTTTCTGTCAGTGTTCTTGTACTGTTTCTAATATGAATAAACACGATTGTTGCTGTTGCCATTTCCTGTGTATTGTTTTTTCCTGTCCTTTTCAATCTTGTTATCTTATCTTTCCCTGTTTTTTTTCTTTTTTTTTCTGACTCTTTACAGCTACAATCCTTTCTGAAGCTTTTCACTTGCTACCTCTCTGACAATCCTCCTTTCCATGTTGAAAGTATTGTCCTAACTTGTGATGTGGAAGATTGCTGGCTCTTCCTTTGATGCTGATACCAGTATTTTCTTGACTGATAGTATTGTAATGAAGACATAGAAAAAGAAGACTATGGCACTCATGAACTTTTTTATGGTTTGAGTAGTCAAAAAATATTGTTCTTCTGCCTTCATATAAAATGTCTTGGTTTCCCAATGTAATTGTAACTTAAACATGTTTGTAGAAATGTAAAATTAAATGTGAAGAGTATAAAATCCATATTAAAGACATAAAAATGTAATGAAATACAGCATTAGTCTTTATTTTAACAACTGAGTCCTACACGGCTCACTTGCAAAATGTGGGGTAGACTTACAAAGTTGCGTATTGGTAAAATCTGACTTACTAAAAGGTGAAATTTCTTTTTCTGTTCAGTAATTATTAAAAGGTCAACTTATTTTCTTTCTCCCTCTGGTAATATTTTCTTGTTATACCTGTTAAAAAATCTCTCCTTCTCTTGAGTTCTGTCTTCTCCCTTTTTTTTTGTTCCTTTTGTTAACCTAAGTTTGTGATTCCTTTCCACCTTGGTCTCTTCTAACTCTTTTGGTCCAATACTGATGCCTTTTTTCTCATATGTTTGCATCCATTTGCCTAGAATATTGCCTTGAGCATGATCATATATACCCAAGAATATATTTACTTCTAAATGCTGGATGGATCTGCTATTTTAGGACTTCCAGTAAAGCAGAAAAGAAACTTAACAATTCATCACAGTGTTTTAGGGTTTTTTTATGATACATATGCCTTCAGAGGATCAAAGTACCTTGCTTCCAACATCAATGGAATAGTAACTATAGACAGAGATAAACATTCCTGTAAAAATAAAGACTTATGGTACTTGTTCAATATAGGAATGCTAACTTAAAAAGAGCATGAATGAACCCATGCTGTGTTCATAAATGGTATGGCAAACATTTTCAGTTTTGTTTGCATATAAATAAAAATGAGAATTTTTTTAAAAAGACAACTAAAATGTATGCATGCATAAAATCAGAAGAATTTTTGAAAATCATGCTCTGCTGTAGCAGAAATACTGAATAATAGTTAATGTTTTTTATGGGATAGATACCTACCTATTTTATTAGGTATACTATATGTTCTTTAGATAATCTAAATTATTTGGATTGCAGTAAAATGAATGCCATGATAAAGCATAAAAAGCGATGTTCATAACTTTTGCTTTATATGTGTAAAATATAGGCAAAAATAATGGCACTAATAATAGCAATATACTAGAAAATTATTGTAGGTGTGAGTGAGAGTTATTTATGGTGCCCAGAAGTTTTTAACTAGTGTAGTTACCTGCAGGACTTTGCATAATTTGGAAGCCATTAACAAAACACCTTTGCCAGATGTGTGTACTGAGCATGAGGATGACATTACAGACAATGTTTAGAAAGCAGAGGAAATTCAGAATCTCTAAAATAGTTACACCAATGATGAGTTTGTGTTGAACAGTAGAAGCAGTAAGTTTTTGCTCAAATTAAGTTGCATTGACTGCAACTAAGTTTATAAAGAAAAACTATATGGAAATTATCCATAGAAAGCAAAAGAATATTAAAACCCATGTAAAACCTGATGGGGCTTTCTGCAGTATACCCTCAAATGATGCACATTGGCAGCATACATTTAAGTCAGTACTGGTTGCTGAAGATTTGTCCTTTATATTAACAATATAAGGCAATACAGATCCTGAAATAATCTGTGACTTAATACTCCTATTCATTTTACAGCAGAGTTGCTATGGACTAGGGCCTAGCTCATAATGAAAAATAATACAATTTTAACAATGGCATATTATTGTTAGAAGGAAGTACATCAAACTGACTTAGCACAGTTGTAGAAAACTAGTTTTGAGAATACTGTATTGGTGTAGCTTAAGTCACAAAACTATTACTTTTTTTGATAATACTACTAATCTAAAATCCAGACTTGTAGTTTGATGATAAGATTATTTCTACACTCAACTTTGTGTATTTTTGATTTGAGATTTTTGAGTGATAAAATCTCGCTTTGAAAATCAGTTAAAATATCTTTCTTTTTAAATCTGTTAGGAACGGTAAGGAAAGCATAGCTGAAAATACTAACAAAACAGGAAAGATTTCAGCAAAATAGTAAGTGTAACCATAGGGAAACATTTACCAGAGGAGAATCAATTTGAGTGAATTAAGATGTGAAAACGTAATCTATAAAGTCCTGCAGGAAATAATAATGAAAAAATAGGTCTTTCTGTTCATAAATACAGCTCAGGTACAGGTGGTCTTGAGAGATGCAAAACCACTACAAATTCCAAGAATTGTTCTTTGATTTCATTAGAAACAGGCCTGGCTAAGACATAAATAGAATATAACTATCTGTAGTTATATAAGGAATATAAGGTGAGGGAAACAATTTATAAAACAATCACCCTGCTTGCAGATTCTGCAGATCACATGGCTGGCAGACACAGAAATAATTTCACAAATGAAAATGGAAGAAGCAAAATCCATGAAGATTGCATTGAAGGTTTGATTCATTTGACTTTCTCTAGGCCTATGAGGGTCTCCATGATTATCATATATATGCACAGATGTATTATATTCATATTATACATACATATATTGCCATATATATGGAAATGTATGAAAAGTTGTAAAAGAGGAATTTGAGTTATGTGCAAGAGGTGCTTCAAAATAGGTTACAGGATTTTTGTATGGTACTTATAACAGCTGGAAGAAGTAATGAGAGTTAATTCAGTACTGGATCTGATAGTGATCAGGACAAAAGGAGATACTAGCTCTAAGATTAAGACCTTATGACAGTACAATACTTCTGGTTTAATAAAAAGACCAGAAAAAGTGTAAACATACTGTGATAATCACTGACAGAAAGAGTGACAGAATGATTTTGAAGAGTAATAGCAAAAAGTTGGTTCAGAGTAACATTGTAATAGAATAAGAGAGATTCCACTGTAAAAAAATGTTTAGTGAAGTATAAAGTTGGAGAAAGGAAGCGGAACTGGAAAGGAGAACTTTAAACTTGCCATCATGCAAAGAAAGAACAGAAAGAGAGCTCAGACCATGTGATGCTATCTAAGAAAGCCTAATTATCCACTTAATTAGTACAATTTTGCTAATATATTCTGAAAGTATGTGAAAATCTTAAAAGAATACAAGAAAGCAGATTTTTTTCAAGTTTCTTGAGCAGTTAAGAATTTTCTTTTTTTTCCCCAACAGAATAATACTGAATAAAAGGGAGTCTTAGGACCACTGTCTATGAATTGGAGCATTTATTTGAAAAGATAGTTGAAGAAACAGTGAACAATAATGGTAATTGAAAATGTAGAAAAGTGTCTGAAAATTTGAAGGGTTCTAGATTCCGTACCCTTGTTCTGCTCACTGGAGGTAGCACAAGGTAGCCAAGATCCTTTCCTACTCACAGGCTGAGAATTTGCCTGCTCTGGGGAAGTCACAGTCAGCCTAACACTGGTCTGTCCTTCACCCATACCAACAGCTCAGTTCTCTGTGCAGGTTTGAGATTGGCATCATATGAAGGTGTCTCTCTACCAGTTTTTGGCTGCATTTAATTTCTTAGGTCACACAGAAATGAAAATGCACCACAGCCCAGTCAAGAGCTGGTAGCAAACTACAGCTCATGTGTGCTTGACTAACCCACCTGCTCTCCTGAGCCAGGGTAGCCTCATTTGTACTGCCTGTTACAAGAATTCCTAACCCATGCTATTCCTCAAATCCTTCAGTATTTTACCTGAGTGCTTGTTGGCCTCGGCCAAAAGCACACCAAAGAGCAGGCTAACAGTTAAAGGGTGTGGATTATCACATGGTAGAGCTCAAGTATGTGCCTGAGCCCTCTTCAGCTCAGTAACACAGATGTAACCTTAGGAACTACATCCAGTTGGCAATAATTACAACTGTACTAGCTTGTTTTAAATCAAAAATGCAATGGCATGAAAACCAGTAGTCTTACAGACTACTATTTCTTGATCATAAATCTGAAAAATTGGCAATTAAGAAAGTCAGAGGCCAATAGAAGGGAAAACAGTACTTATCTGATGTGGAAGTATTTTAACATGGAAACTTGAAAGCCAGTCAGATGACTGAATATTCTTTTCAAGATAAGCAAGGTTACAATAAAGAACTCAGCATAGGACCATTTGGGTAAATAGATTTTGTTCACTATTAAAATGCAGTTTGGGTCTCATCTACATTGTAGGATAAAAGCCTGAAATATGCTTGTGGTATTTTATTCTGAGAAGGAGCTGATGCTGAAGTGGGCATGCTTCAATATAAAATAGTCACCTCATCATGCCCAAGATGGGATAAGGGCTCTACTGAATATTTATACATCTTTCAAACAAACTGATATGCAGTAATGTCTTGGAATGAATACAATGTCTTTATTACTTGGACAGGTGTTCAGTATGTGATATAATTACCATTAGGTTCCAGGTCACCTTTTGACCTGTGAGGTCACCAGTTATTTCCATAGTAATTTCTAATTTTACAGGTTGTAGAAAACTATGTGCAGGAAAAACTGCACAAAAAGGGAAAATGCAATTACTTTCATAGAATTCTTTGTGACCTGGGATAAAGTGCTTAAGTCTGAAGACAGAAAATAAAAAAGGAAAGGAAAATGTGGCACATCAGACAATGCTGGACCATTATCAATTAGCACTCAGTTGAGTATTGTCTTTTAAGCCACTTGGAGGTAAAGAGAGGAAATAAACTACTCAAATAAAAACAAATACATATTCTGAAAGCAGTCAGCTACTCTGGTGTGTGCTGAGGTAATAAAGTACATAAACGAAAGAAATTGGGCAAAATTGTAGGATGCTATAGATCAAAGGAAAATAGCCAAGAGTTTGAGATGTAAGATTAGGAGTAGGGATTTGGAAACAGTTCTTAATATGAAATTATTCTTATTGGAACACTGGTAAGAAAATAGACCATCATAACAACAATTCAGCATAAATTTGCCTGTAGATTTAGCATTTGGAGAAGTTGTTCTGCAGAAATGCAGGCAGCTTTTCTGGAGGAACAAACTGGCTGATCTGGCTTTACCATATTGCCATGGACCGGATGTGTAACACAGTCGGGAACTGCGTTATGAAAAATCCCTTTTGTAGTATGAATGTATGAATCTGTACATTTGGCTTGCTTTACATCAGTAGGATTATGTTTTTGCCAATACTAGAAGCTACATAAAAAGAAGGGAGAGTATCAACAAATAATATAAGAAACTGGAATTAGATGCACATAGAGAACAATATAAAGCAAATCTGTCACACATATTACATACCTAGCTGCATATAAAGAAATTTTCTTTCTTATAATGACCTTGTATTTTGAAAACACAGGTGGATTATATAAAATTACAATACTGTGATGCCCTTAAGTATAGTTTTAGAAAATTAAATGAAAGAGCCAAACAAAATATTTGAAGTTACCCACTTCTCTCTGGAGTACATTATATATGCTAAACCTAATGTCTGAAGTGCCAGAACTGGTAGTTCCTGTTTTGAGGTAAAGAGTTGCTTCAAGACTTCTGCAAAAAGAGACTCTGAAAAATCTTACAGCAGATAGGACAAGTCTGTTAAATAAGTCCTCACAGACTTCTCTGTTCATTGTGATTGTATTCAGTGCCCATTACTCCTGCTTAAATAATCACTTGTTGAAGGATTGCCTGTCTATGTTTCCTGAGGAAGTGGCGGGACATAGTTTTTAGGAGCTGCTGGAAGTATGGGAAGGAGGAGATAACTGCATTCAGAAGTTTGGCTGAAGGGTAGAGTCTTTTCTGGAGATTGAGATTGGGTGGCTCTGAGCAGGAGTGTAGGGCTGTGAGGAGTCCTTCAGCCTCTTTACTCATTTAGCCTGTTGAGAGCACACTTAGGGATATTTTGGCCATTGATAGATTAACTAGATTACAAAGAAGAACTACTGCATTTCAGAAATTCATTATGAAAGTACTCTATGAATAAACTATATGAATAATAAAAAGCCAAACCAAACTGTAGAAACCACTTCTGAGAAGAACTTTCATATGTGATTATGCATAGTCTGCGCAAGTGAAGTACAGCAAAGAAATGGAAAATCTGGGCAAAATGTCATTAATTGCTCTGCAGTTTATCACTTCTTCTACCCCTCCCCTCACCTCCCCTGCCACCCCTGCCACCTTCCTTCCAAGGAAATAATTCGAAGATTCCTGGAAGAAATCGTCTGTGGTTAGAAAAAAAGTAAAGAGACTGGGGTTTCTAATGGCAGGCATTTGGGAGTAAATGTGAATACAGATAGTTGCTGCAGAATTGATCTCTTATTATCTTAAATCCTCTATTTTACTTTCCTTGGTCCACAATATTTCTTGTTTGCAATATTTCATGCAAAACTCATTGAAAATAATGAAAATATGACATATTTTTACCACAAAATAGTAGTTGTGTAATCATCAAAAAGAGATTCCTAGTGTACTTCAACTACAAATATCCTTCTAACTGTGTTTCAGCAGATATTACCTATTTTGAGACAATAGAGATATGGGTTGAGAGTCAAATCTCCCTTCTATTATGCTTGATTCTCAAAGAAAAACTGGATTTATGCCTGTCTGTCCATCCATCTGTCCACTTATTTATTAAGAATATTAAAATTGTTTCAGCTGTTAAATGTAAAACTAAGAATATAGACAAAATCCTTGGTGTGTCCAGTTTTTTGAAGTAAAGGGAAAAAAAAAGAAAAAGTGGTTTACTTTGTATGCAAACAAAATTGTCACTACTGATTTCCAAAAAAAGCTACTGAAGAGATGTGGAGGTGTATTTTGTTTCAAGGGTCTGTGGGCCTACTGCTCTACAGTTCCATAAAATTTCAAGTAGTGTGGATACTACCTAGTTTTACAGATGAAGCAAAGAACATACATGCAAAATTGCCAGAATAAAAATCAGTGAATAAAATTATTTGATCTCTGTGTTAAAATAAAGTTTACAAAAGGAAAATTGTTTCAATTTTCAGGTGAAGGGGAATCCATAGGAGAACACATGAGTGAAAGTGTTTTTGGAAAGCAAGATTTATAAGGCATATTTCAAAAAAGTTGTATTTGTTTAGTCTAGAGTAGAGAAGACTGGTGAAAATAGTAGGATATCTGAAGATTATTGTGAAGAAGATGGTCACCAATGGTCTTTTGTACCCAGTTGGAGAAGGACAAGGAAAAAATATCTTAATTTACAGCCAAAAAAGCTGTAATTTGGAAAGGCCACATATTTGGAAAGTCCTTTTAAGTACGATGATAGTTAAAGACTGGAATGAAGTCATCTGGTGATGCTGCAGCATCTTCCTCATTGGCAATTTAGAACAGATTAGACAAAATGTTTCTGTTATAATAATGCTCTTACATCTATTTTCTTTCATAATTGTTGGCTCCACACAATAGATAACCCAAAACATTAGGTTGTAACTTGAAAAATAAATTTGGAATGTGGACATTAATTTGTATAGTCTGAACACATGACCAATCATCATAAATGCAGGTTTCTTTTTCTTCTAATGGATGTATTCTTGAATTTTGCATGCCTTTGTGTATTTTAATTTTCACTTATTTAAATTTAAAGTTTATTTATGTATAATTTCTATTTACAGATCATCAGTAAGGATAAAGCATGCTACCTGTTCATGCAAGCAGTGCTATTATTCTGCTTGCACTGCTTGGTTTTCTGGTCAGGAAGCTAATTTCAGCATTGCCAGTGCCCTTTTTTCTTGAATTCTAATTCTCTCTAGCACATGCTCTTCAGGTATGTATAGCTTTGTAGGTATTACAGGGAAATATTCTGAATTCAAAGCACATGTTTCTTTTAAGGCACATATAGATAACTAGGGTTTGCTACTTGACGGAATATCTGAAAAAGTCTGATTCCTAAACAAAACCAGAACTTTGATGGTGAATTTTACTTTCTGTGGTTAACAGGCTATTTTTACAGTGACAAATAAAGTCTGTTAGTAATAAAAATGAAACCTAGTATCTATGCTGTGATAATGGAACCCTAAAGTGAAATTAGTTAGTGATATTAGAAAGAATCACTTGTATTTCTGCTCCAAACCTCAAGTTATTTTATTTTCCTGTACTCAAAAACAGTATTAAAGAAAATGTATGGTTCATGTTACCAACATTCATAACCTTGATTAAAATGGGAAAAATCCATGTATATGCTTTTGTTAGAGCATAAAATATGTAACATAAGAACAAGAATATTGAAGGACTGAAGATCATTTGACTATTCAGAATACTGACAGAATTCAATCTATTCAGAATACTGGCTATTGTGTCTGTTCTCTCTTAGAAATTCAACTTGAAGAATGATGAGAAAAGTATTAATAATTATTACTCTGTTGTACTCTGTTAGATGCTTGAGGACTTATGTGTTTATATCAAACAGTAATTAAAGTCTTCAAATTAAAGTGTTCATCTTCCAGTGGTTTTTCTTATATTGGGTCTGCAACAGGAAAGGCTGTGAACATTTGCAAATGGACATTTTATTCTACCTTCTTTCCTCAAATTGTGTTAGAAAAGATTCAATTATTAGATGCAGCTGTATTAAAAATGTGAGTGTTGTACAGAGAATCAAATAGCTTTCACTCAGCTAACACCTCAGAGAGAAAAAAAGTAGCACCCCTTCAGTTTTGTGGCTCATTTTATCTTGTTATCTTGATAAGGAACCAAGGGGTTTCAGTATGACTTTTTTGTTTGATACTGCACCTGAACCTTTTAGATTTACCTGGCTTTAGTTTATGGTTTGTTGGTTTTTTTGTTGTTGTTGTTTCTTTTTGAAGTAGGAGGCATCTTATGCTATTTGAGAATTAACTTAGAAAGAGACCACCAAAGTCTTAAAACTTTTATGATGCAAGCCTATTTGAAGAAAGATTGTTGTTGGCTTGAATAGAATTATTCAAAAATATGACTCACATAACACTGCATCTTTATATTAATGCAGTCTATGTAGAAGGAGAACAGTGTAGGTCAGAGAAGTCTTTAGAGGAGCATGTCTAGCAAATAACTTTAGAATGCTTAAGTTACAGTTTTTTACAAGGATAGGAAAACATAATTCCTGGATAGAAGTGAATACTGCTTTTGAGAGGACTCTGAAAGTTGTGTGACTTGACTTCTCATGTAAGTCAGAACTGTAATTTCTGATCCAAGGTGTTTCCTGAAGAGAGAATAGTGGTTTTAAATTGCAAGATGCCTTAATCAGTTAAACAAATTGAGAAAAAATACTAAAGCTTCTTTTACTTACAATTGAAACCTACAGTTGACTGGTTTTACTTGTAAGAACTTGCTTCTCAACATGTATATTAATTTAAGAACTTTTGTAATGGAACATTCGCTTTCACAGTTTGAAGTTGCAAATGCAAACTATATTTTTTAAGCTTTCCCATGTAATATTTTATTGAACAGTTAAAAAAATGCTGACTAAAGAAAGTATTTCTGTAACCAGAGGGGATTTATTAGGATGAGAAATTTAGTTTTCCTTCATGAGGTCCAGTGCAACTACTACAGAAATCAATTCCCAGCAAGATGACTGTATCTATTTTGAGTAGTACGGTACACAGAAACATACAGTTAATAATATATAGATGGATATAACCCCCATTTTGAAAGGTGTTCATGAAATTATCATTTAATTATTTTGAAAATATTACTTACAGATTAAATATGGACATCCAAAACCAGAATAATTAAAGGGTGGTTAGGAAGAAAAAATATATGCTGTGAGGTAAACAGCCACATGCAAGGAAACTGGAATGATATAATATTTATTTAAGTTGGCAGAAGAATATATGATTGGAGTAGAATTGGTAGAACATGGTCTGCAGTTATTGTGAGTTATTCTATTTTAGCAGATTTAATTAAGTAATGTAATCCCCTTATTTAACATAACTGCAGCTGGACTGAATGAAGTAGTACAAACTGCACATCAGAAAGATATAGGTTGGAAAGTGTTAATATTTAGGAGTGTTAAGGTTTTTTGGCCAGTTTTTAGAAATAAATAAGAAAATGTCAGAATTAAGAAAAATGTTTTATTTGAAGAACTAGAAATTGCATTTCTATGCAGTTTTGGGCTCTCCAGAGTAATAGTGTGAGGTACAGCAACAGCATAAAGAGATAATTAGTTTATTAATTCAGTTTCTCTGTGTGTTAATTTATATAACCCAGTTTTCCATCTAAGTTGGCCAAAACACAGACAGGTACCTTAATTGCCCAGTTTTTATAAAGAGTATGAATAACTTTTCTGGGATGCCCTTGGATGCTTCTTTAAGTGGTTGTGTAGAAGTGTTTCATTGCTGGTGTGCATGTGCCCCATGAGTGCAAAGACAAGTTATTTGAACAGAAAGGTCCATTAAATGGTATCAGCAGATACTTGAAGCACCCTCATGTCCACTGACCTCAGGGCATTAATTAGCCTTGTGAATACAAACGTGGATGATTTAATTATTTCCATCATACCACAGAGATGGAAATCATGCAGTATGTGTACTGTGTGATTTACTTAACTTTAGTTGTAATAGTATAATTAATTTCATACAATAAATTAAGTCTCCTAATACAGACTCCTAATACCTCTAAGGAAATACAGTTTGAGGTAACATACTAGATATACCTCTTTGTATATGGATAATGGAGTCATAGGTTACTGGTGTTTAACATTTTCCCTAGCATGATTCTTCAGGGAGCAACATATCCCGTAGTAACATTTCCTCTTTCTGAGATGAAACAAAGAGCAGGGAAGAGGGGGAGAGAGTGAAGAAGACTTCCCTTAAACAAAGATCAGTTTATTTCTAAATTCTACAAGTAAAGCTATAGTTATGATTAAAGACATTGTCTCTTGTTCGGTGTCCTAAAAACTGTGATTCTGATCTTCTGGGGCATATCCATTATCAGGATCCACTTGTATTGACAGGGAAGTCTGATGGAGGCAAGAGGAACGTGAATCTCAGTACAAGCTGCTGCCCATGCATGTAGAAGGGATAAAATACTCCTCAGCAATATGACATGTCTTTGGTTCATGTATTTTAAAGTTCAGATCCTGAAAAGACTAATTTTATTACTTATATACTCTCTGCAAGGACCTTGATAGTGGCTGGCTTTGTGTTAAGTGCCTTATGTATTTATAGCCTCAATAGTAGTGACTGTATTTCAGCCTGGTGTCATACATAGTGCCGAGTGACTTGTTGGCCTCGTGGCTTTCCCCTCTTATTTTCTAACAAGCTGTCCTCCTTATTAGAAACAACAAACACCAGAAACAGGGTGTCTTCTACAACTGATTGCAGAAGCAAATGTACCATTCCAAATCAGTGGCAGAACCTTCTGTCTCTACAGGAAGGGTGAGGGGGCTAACAGTTCAGTGTCAACTATCAGTGCCTCAGCAATTTCACTTGCTATTTCAAATTCCAATTGGAGTAGTATCCATAATCTCCTAACCAATCACTAATCCTCAGGGATTTTGAACTGCCAGCCCGCAAGATGTCTATTTTTATATAGGGATCCATGCAGCAGAGAAAAGACATAAGATTCCTCATAGGAACTCTGCATTACATTACAGAGTACTACCCTTGAGTCTTTGTTGTGAACCAAAAAGGAATTTTCTGCTGACTTAGTGTTCACCCTGCCTCCTCCCAGAAAAAGTAGCCATCACCACAGCCTGCTTCAGAAGATAAAGCATTGAGGTGCAGTACCACAACAGATCATTGATTCAGTTCACACAGGTCTAAAGCTATATCATCAACAATTCTCAGACTTACAGAAACAACACCAGTTTAAAACATTTTGTGATTTTTTAGTGTTAGACATCATATTATCAAGAGCTTTTTACTTCCCAGAAGAGAGGTTGTAGATAACAACAGGTCAATTAAATCAGCCTCTAGGTCATCTTTCAAAATCAGTAAATCTCAGTATTTATAGTCTCTCCCAAAACATTTTGTGCTTGAGCTACATTCTGAAAGCACAGCCTTGCAATGACCTGGTACTTGCTGCATCAGGTGTGTGGGGTACACAAAGGAGTCCTCTCCTCATTAAACTTTGAATGAATTATACTCATTACAGTGTTGCCTTCTTACCTTGAAGTACCAAGGGTCTAGGGGACAGACAGATCTATTCAGAGACAGGGATTTGCTCACGTTCAAAATCTTTGTGATGTTCAGGAGATGCCTGCTCTCCATTTAAATATTTCAGTCAGTACTCTCTGCCTTGAACAATAAATAAATTTGGGGTTGTTTTTCAGGGACTTCCCAAACAAGTGCCAATAGTCAACATGATAATCATATATTCTTGTCAAGAAGCCAGTTAGGCGCAAGACCATCCTCAGGAGCTTTCATGTGACATACAGCTCTAAGTTAAGGCAGTCAGAATGAGGGAACATTTGGGATTAGAGCTGAAAATGTTAGAGCCTTGAGCCATTCTAACCTTCAGCATATCTAGCCATCATAGCAGGGAGTCAGTGGCACTGACCTGTCTTCCAGAGTCACATTTTTCAAATGAGGACTTCGAAATGTGTGCTTGTTCATAACAGATACAAATAGGTGTCCTGTTCTAACTAGAGGGATGCTGAGAGCTCCTGGCAACTCCTGTTTTGTTTAGCTGTTTATAACATGGGCTTTTTGCGTTTTTTTAGTCTTTCTTTTTGTCTTGTGAAACTTTCAGTGCATTCTCTTTACCTGCTTAGCCAGACATCCCCTTCTGAAATAATAATCAGATCCTGCAGCCAAACCTGGTATGATTATAGCTGATAGACAGGGCGTTGCCTAAGTGAAATCTGCTGACAGAAACTATTTTGCAACAGTGCAGATCATTTTGTGTCAAATAGAGTCACTTTAACTAGAGTTACTCACAAACCTGAATGAAAAGACTTTCTGTTTGAGTATCCTGGCATGGTCAGCCTCCCTTAGCCTTTTCTACTTCAATAGTACAGGACTGTTAAATAATTTTAACACTAAGTAGAGTTTACATAATTTCTCTAAAAGTGCATTTTTCAGTAATACCTGCTTATCTTCTTCTGTTCAATGATACAATGTACCTTAACTTGTAGTAAGATTTAGGAAAGGCTTTTGTTTATATTTTTACCTAACAATGGAGACCTGTCTTACCCATCTGTATAATTTTTTACTAATAGAAACTGTGTTTTCATGTCTGCCTGAGAAATATTTTTGTGTTTTGTAAAACACATGACAGGGAAAATGGGAGAATACTGCATGAGTTAAGAATCTCCTACTGAAATAATAGGAAACTCTCACAAGCTTCTGTGGTTTTCATTATGATGTTAACTGTGCCCACTTAAGGTCTACTCTAGAAACAATGTCCTCCTCCTTTAGAGGAGGCTTGAACTATTTTTGCTTCAGTTTTCTGCTTCCAATTTTAGATAAAGTTTACATTGATTCCTTGAGCTTTAGTTATTAGCAAGTAATTTTCTTGAAATGGGCCTGATTTCTGTACAGTGGCAAATTTTCTTCTTTTTATTTCCACTCCCCACAATTCTTTTAGATTCTGCTTGCAGAAAGACCAGTGGGGTTTTAAGAGCACAATATGCATGACTGCATCTTTTCCTCTAATGCACCTTCCCTAACAGTGGAAAAGAATGGCTCTCTCAGAATGTGCTCATCTAGGCTTCCAGTTCCCCAGGATCTTGGAAGGACTTCTTTGCAATAGCAGCTTCAGCATCTGCCACAGATAGCAGGCAGACTGGTGGTGGATTGGCAGAGCTAAGAAGAAATAGATATCCAGCCCTGGGGCAATTCAGTCCTCTTCAGACGCTGTAACTACAGCACCCCTCTAACAAACAGCAAAATTTGCATTTTCAAAACAGCAGTAAATGTTTTAAAGTCACAAACAGAAGGGATGGATGGAGATCAACTTTTCACCTTCTCTATCAATAAAAAAATAAGGGTGCATCAGAGGATAGTAGTAGGTCTGTTCAAAGTAAATAATAAAATAAATTATATTACTTTATATGCTTATGGGTATTATACTCACAGCATTCCTTTACTAAAGACAGTGTAGATTAACAAAGTTCACAACAATCTAAGGAGAGACTGCACAAGGCCCTGGAAGAGAGATCTAGTTAAAATCACTGACTGGACAAACCACATCAGGTTCAGGAAACCTTCTGAGCTAAAACAAAGTTGGTTGCTGGAATGTATGGGCATTATCAAATGTGCTTGTCCTGGTCCTGCTGTTCACTGAGGGAATATTTGGATAAGAAGTGGCTTTTGTCAGCTGTTGGACATGGGTAAATGGGCCGAGTGCATGCCTGGCCTGAACCAGTCTGACCTCTCTAGTATTCTTAAAACAAAGTTTGTTTATGAATCATGACCTACTCCCAGTCTTTGCAAAAATGAAACAAAATACTTTCAGGACTGTCCCTTATTTGAATTCAATCAACAAGAGTCAACCTTAGTCATTCTTATTCCTTTTACTGCACTCTCAACTTCCCAGTCTGTAGTATTTCAAAATTTTTTTGACATATATTAATGAAATGCCTCTACCTCTCTTTTTTTCTCACCTAATCTTGCCCTTCCTTAAATCAAACTTTACTCATGTTTCTCTCTCTAGAGTCTTGTTGGTACCATTGTCATTCTGAGTAGTGACTTTTCTTATTCCTTGCTGGCTTTCAGATTCTCTTTATTACAGAAAGGAAATCTTTGAGCCTGGCAATGAAAAGAGCAAGAAAAACAATAGAAAATCCATGGGATAGTGTTGTTTCCATCACAGTAATTTGGGAGGAGGAGGAATTTAATTCTCATCCATCTTAAGAGAATAGATCAAATCCACAGATCTGCGATACCGAATCTGTAAGTCACATTCCAAAATGCAGCAAGCCAGGATCATAACTATAGGAAATTCTCAGAAATAACTTTCCTTCCTCTTTAAACTTGGGAAGGTGTCCTGACAGTAGGTTTATCCTTCTAAGTCACTTTGCAAGGACAAGGAAGTTTAATGATGTCTCTATTTTTAGCAGAGATTAAGATGGTGAATTCTTATGTTCAGTTCCCTGGTTAGTCTGGAGTCTGTTCAGTTTTCAGTAGATAGGCATAGGTGCAGCTATAACTTGAGGAGAAGAATGGGTGAAGGAACAGGGAAGGATCTAGAGCTCTTCAATGCATCCTTTCACCCTTTCCCTCCTGCTGATGGTAAATCTGCACCTGAACAGCCAGTGCATTAAAGAAACAGCCTATCCTGATTGGCTTCTTACTTCTAGTGCCTCAGGTATTGAGGAGATGAAGGCAAACCTCTGTGCCAGGGCTCTGTCTCTTTAACTCTGTATGTGCACCAGCAGGCACAGTAGGGACCCATGCTGGTTTCAACATATTATAGTCTAAATGGCTATAAGAGAAAGGAGGGAAATCATGTTTTCTGTTACTTGTGTGGACTCCTGGAATGATTAATATGTGTTTAATGAGTTCTATCTGTATGCTTTCTTTAAATTAAAAGTTTATTTATTTAACAAGACCACTTAAAATTAATTATGAAATTAGGGCAGCCAGAATTAAGGTTAAATTTACTACAGTATTTTAAAATAATAAAAATAAAAATACTGTGCCACACATCTTTTATGCCAAAGTTTTAGATAAAGTCAAACCACTGAAGGAGTGGAAGTCACTGGCAGAGCATTTGGAATTATAACCTGCAGAATGTGGAACCAGCTTCTGATGGCTTTTCTTTTTCTCTTTTAATGTACTCATCTACTTTATATTAATGACTAGTATGTTCAAAATTGAAAAATCTACTGGGAGATGAAAAAGCAGGTAATTCATTTTTTCTTATTAGGTCCGTGAATGAAATCTGAAAGAGGATGAGATGTACTAGTTGTACAGTCTTGAAGGTCATGATAGCCAGAAACAATCACCTAAGTTCCCCAACTAGCAGTGATTCATCCTTGTTGAATAAATCAGTTTTCAATACAGTATGTTCTGATACGTTTTTTATTCTTACATGTTGTGTACAGTTACAGCTGTTTAATTTAACTGTGAAAAAATTAAGGGCTCTTTTGCTACATTTAAATTTAATTCAATTTTCCATCTAATACAGACTTGTATAAATCATAATTGGAAGACAAAATCATGGTTAAGAGAAGCCATTAAATTTTCTATCATAAGATGTAAAAATTAAGAATAAGAACTCCCTTATATAAATGATTAAATAAAAATTGTGCAGGCATGACATCACAATCTAGATAGCAAAAAGAATAATACTTTATAAAGAGGATATGTTTAATTGAATAAGAGTCTTTAAAATGAAAGGCAAAACAAAGGAAATATAAAACTGGGCCAAAATAGACTGTGTAAGACAAGGCTATTCTCTTTTCTGTTTTAAAAGGTAGCTAGAATTGGTAATTGAACTCAGAGACACCAACCAATTCACCCAGTCTGCCGACAACATGCACTTGTAGTTCTGGGTCCTAAACAAACACAATATGGGCCTTGCAAGTGCTTTAGAAAGGCCTGGTTAATAATCAGTTGTCAGGAGTCGCCTCTGACCCGCGCGGGCCCTCCTTCCCAGGGAACAAAACCCCAGCATCTGTTGCCTGTTGGAGCCATCGCGGTGCGGAGCTGAGCCCCTGTCACCGCGCCTGCCTTGGCTCACTGGCTGCGTGCAGCGGGGAAACCTGCGTCTGCAGCTTGGCTTCAGAGCAAATGAAAGAAAGCTGGGCAGCTAACTACTGAGAGCTGCCTCACTGTAAGGTAGAAGGAGATGACCTGGGGTTAGGTGACCCTGACTATCAAGTGTGTTGTCTTGACAAACAGTAATTGCTTGACAATTGCTCTAGGCTTGGGAAACATACGTTATCGTGTTCGTGCTGTATCTACTGATAGAGATTGTTTTCATTACACATACTGGATATTTCTAACTCCACTGAACCTACTGATGTGTGAAAGCATAGATAAGTTCAAACTAGAGGTCTGAAACTTGAAAGTCTTAAATTTGAAGGTCTCTTCTTTGTTTGAGTTGCTCCTTTTGGCTAGAGGATGTCTGACTTTAACTCAAGAATCAGTCTATGTCCAGTATGTCCAGCATCTACAGTGGTCTTTTCGAATGCTGGGTTGTTTTTTTTGTTTTCTTTTGTTTTTTTCGTTTTGTTTTGTTTTGTGGTTTGTTTGCTTTTTTGTTGTTGTTGTTGTTGTTGTTTTTGAATGCTGTCTTTGTTAGAGCTGGAGGAGTTTCAATGAAAGAATATCTCAGTTTTGTGTTTGGTGAATGCTATTGTCATAATTATTTCCCTGTATAGGTTTCAGCATTAAGGCTGTTGGACACATTAATAAGCAATCTACACTCAGAGCTCAGTACTTAAGGTATATGCAGGACTTCAGCATTAATTACATATTTTATACTTGGTAAGAAGAAGTTTTTTTTTTTTGGTCTGTACTGTAACAGAACTTCCTTTTGAGCTACTGTCTACAGTTACTGTTTCCTCCCCTTTCAGCAGAAGTATCACTGGTAATATAAATGTGAGCCTCTTCCAGTTGAAAACAATCTTATTTTATTTGAAATACAGTATTCCTTTTTCTGAAAACTTGCTGAGTCTCTCCCTGAACTAATCTTATCTTTTTATATTTTTCCTTACCCCTTAATAGGTCTGCTTAAGTATTGAGAAACTTCACAAGTACAAGAAAGGTGTAGAGAAACACATAAGATTTTTGGAAATTTTTGTGGGGTATAGATTGCTAAAATAAAAGAAAGGTAGGGTAGGAAGCATGCAATGTATAGCACTCATAGGAGCTCAAGTGGTTAGGGAGGTGTATTAAAGAAAGGCAGCAGGAGTCTGTCAGGGGTCAGTACATGGTCACTCATGACCTCAGGGGCATAGAGACGTAGAATCCTTGTGACATGATTTGCAAGAGAATGTGTGGGCTTTGATTCACTCATTTACACAGCATCAGAAAGTAAATAGCAGACTGCTTTCTTATTTGATGAAGACTTCAGTCTTCCAGATCAACATCTTCCATTAAACTTCTTATCTTTCCTTCCATTTTCATGTGCCTCTTTCCTGTTTCCAGCAGGCTCTCCCTCTAGAATGATGACTCTTATGCGTAAGAAAAGGACAGTTTTGCTATTACTTGTAAATTTGTTGTCATATGACACAACCTGTCATTATTTTCCTTCTTGCTTTCAAATGAAATATCTCCCAGTCTGTATGTTGAAATTTTTGTATTATTTGCAACTACAATTGTAGTACTTAGATGTAGTATACAGCTTTTTATTTGTAGACCTCAAGCTTCTTTTAAGCCTGGAATGAGATTTTGTTCCTTTAAAACTCTCAGAGCTCAGGTAATAGTGGCTGAGGCAAGACTAAACAGGATTTATTCCTTCTCACTGTTAGACCATTTGACAGATTGATACAGCTCTTCTAGCCCCTGAGTGCCACTGGCTCAGCCCAGCATTTATGCAGTGCTTTGTGCAGACTCCTTCTCCCAGTGCAAAACTTGCCCTATTCCAACAGGACATGGCTTATGGCTTCCTTCCACAGTTCCTACAGGAGGATTCCTGGGTGACATATGAGGCTTTTAGTGCCCTTTCCCAGTCAGGTCTTAATTTCTAATGTGAAGAGAGTGGAAGACTGGTGAGAATTTCAATCACCATAATTTTGGGTTTCATTTTTTATGTGGAGATATGATATGGCATGGGAACTACCCTTAAGAGAGACCTTCAGAGTTGGATTGGCCTCTTGACATCTGTTAGGCATTGCTAACTAGGCACCTTGCCTTGGGAACTGTGAGTTTTATATTTTGAAAAAGACAAATGTAGAGGTAAACAAAATGCTGCTAAACACTTATTTCAGATCTTGGATTATTTTTGACTTTTATAACCTTGGTATGTGTAGCATGGGCACATCCTGTAAGCATTATTTTATCTCTTAGATTCAGTGAGATGTAGGACAGTTTTAATTGTCCCTATCTTAGAATGGAAATGCCATTGGTGAAATTCTGAGTCAAGGACAGGATTATGGATTATGGCCCTTGTTTAGACTCCCATTCCAAACTTTGACCAAAGCACCATCCATCTTCCACCTTGATATAGATTTATCATCAGCAGAGTGATTTAACTTGAAGTGTCTATAGGAGCAGTAACCAGAAACCTGTGCTCAGACAGTAGGATGAAAGACAAAGCAATTCTATTCTTTAATATGTTAATCAATCCTGTTTATTTAAGCATATTCAGGAAATTATGGTAAGCTATATTAAAAGTGCTTAAGAACTCTATTAAAAGCAAATGCTATATTAAGTGCTATATTAAAAGTAAGTTATATTAAAAGTATAGTAAGTTAATTAAAAGTGCTCTTTTAATTTATTTACAGGTCTACTTTGCCTGTAGTGCTGAGGTATTGTGGTAGTTTGATTTTTATGATTTGCATCAAGCATGAAGCTTTCAAAGCCATGTGTCCAAGGTAAGTTATTTCAATAATACTGATATTTGTATATGTCCCTAAAAATATTGTATGTTTATGGGAGAAGTTTTCATCACTTTATGGAAGACTCAGCTCTGTTGAGAAGTCATAATCCTGTGTAAAGGGTGTTATGAAGCAGTAGGAACTCCTGGAGGGAGCTCTGACAGATATTTTCTCCCAGCGCTTGCCAGTGTAGTGAGGAAGTGTGCGTACTGCACCAGCTTTTAAAATAGTGCAACCTGATCCTTTCTTTACAGCTCAGAGGATGGGGGTGGGGAGTGAAGGTGAAAGAATAGGAGTCCATATCCTCCTCCTCATTTTGGGTCTGGTTTTCTTTATTGAGTGAAGAGAGCATTAATTGTGCCTGACTATTATGGGAAAGGATCCTTTGCTCTCACCCTTCACATTTCTTGTGACATAGGCCAGGTTTAATCTAGTCCATGTTAGGAGAAACTAAGAACACTTTGCAGTGTCATAATGAGATTCCCCCTCATTTTCATTTTCCCTCAATGGTATGTAAATCATTGCTTGTAAGGGATAAAAATCTGTAGGAGTTAAGAAACCAATGTGATTGCGCCAATGTGGAACTCCTAGTTAGCCTGCAGTGTTTATCGCTCTCCTTAGTGTAATAAAACTGAGAAGAAACACACTTCAAAACAAAAGAGGCCATCTAATTTTTCTCTATCTAACTAATAAAAGTTAAATTGACAAACTAATTTAAATTACTAACCAAATCTTTAAAAACAAGGACGGACAATGTGTAAGTCAGGAAATTGTTTTGTTGAGTGTTTCACTTGTGTGTAGGGTTTTAAAAGTTATCCAAATATAGGAGTTTATAGATTTAACTTAGAAAAATTACCAAAATTAATATTTAGTCCATAGTTGTGACAGCCAAACAGTACAGTGTGGTACAGTGGAATCTGTGTGAATGTCATTGTTTTATGAAAAATTATGTTAATGCAAATAACACACGCAGACAGAAATGAGGATACTAAGAGTCCTTAAAAAGTACAGTGGTCTTGATAATCTGTTTTTCTAGCTAGTGTTGACTAGTTTTCAGCATATTTATTTTTTACTTCTTTCTGGAGTCTAAAGGCATATTTCTCATCTGGTGAACTACTACTGACTTCCTAGTTTCCATTCATCAAAGTATTCATTTGTACCTGTAATCCATGCTAAGAACACTTTTTTGAGTCTGTGCTAGGTGTTATCTTGTGTACACAGGGCATAACTTCAAAATGTGTTCATAAGACACCTTTTGAAGTGATGCCCTGTCTAGCTAATATTATCTATACATATGTTGTATTCACAATGCTAACTGCACAGGTAAAAAAATACTAATGAAAACTAAAATGGTACTTTAAATTGTTACTTTTTATGAAGCATTAATGCCAAATTTGAAAACTGCTCTATTAGACATCCATCAATATAGGTAGAGGGTAAGACCCAGAATCTAAAAGTAGGTTCAAGAGAAGGAGCTGAGCAATATGAGATACTAGATATGAAACCTGCATAAGGGTTTATCCAAGAATGCTGTCAGCCTTCAGTTAGAAGTATCATGCCATCACTGGCCAACTGCTGGAAGGAAGCAAGAGTCTTCCTTTCTTAACCACTTTCCACAAAACACCAGATACTATAAAAGGATAGCTGGATCTATTCTTCTTTCTTCCTGCACCTCAGGCTCCATTTTTTAAAACATCTTTTTCTCCCCCTGTATTTTATCCATTGTAAATAACCACTACACTTTCCTGCTGTAAGCAGTACTGTCATATGGCTGCAACAATATAAAATGGACATTTTGGATAACATAAGGGCTGGGTAGAGGCTTCTAAAAAGCAGTAACTGGACTTGCAATCTTGTTAGTTATGCATGGCTGCTGCTTGTTAAAGTGCTACTGTGCAAAAGCTGAAACACTGGAACTGCCTGCTTGCAGAACCAGGAAGACTGTCCTCTCTGAATCAGTCGAATTTCCAAATGTAAGTTAGTAACACCATTTACAAATAAAAAGATGGAAATGTGTCTAGAGTTTTAAATGAAAGCTGTAGAAATCCATAGCATAGGCCTTTATGGTGATCAGAGAAAACTGCTTGTTATCATTAGGAATTATAGGGCATTAAAAAACAAACAGACAAAAACCCCCTGGGATCCTATGTACAGAATAAGACTACAAAAAAAAATTAAAAGTATCAGACATCAAATGGTACAGACAGACTGGTCACATATACAGTGATACAGCAGTAGTTGACTGATAATCTTTTTCAAGTGTGAAAAAAGGAAAGGAAGGGTCATTCAGCTAATAATGTACAAAATTACTCATTTATGTACTTTAGACAGCAAAAGAAAAGCAGAGTTAGATAAATTAATAACAAACAAGCCTTATTTTTATAAACACAAAAAAGTTATCTTGATCTTGCAGACTTAAAAAGCCTTCATACTGTAACATAAAACTGAGTAAAAACTACATACTGTACATATTAAAATACAGGTTTCAACTGCAGTGACTTAATACAAATTCACTCTTCTTTGAACTCTAGTAACCCAACTCTAATCTCCAGTGGGTTTTGAAAGTTAAACCAGAAAGGACTGACAGTGTGAGGAGGTGTGTATGTGTGTGTGCATAAACACATGCACACATATACTTTGTTACCTAATCGATAAATTTAAGATATACATATCTTAAAGGAGAAAGTAGGTTGATATCTAGTACCTTTATGTGTGGGATATTGAATTGACATTTGTTTATTATCTCTGGGAGTGTGACAGATCTGTGGAACAACTAATACCAATTCAAGGCCAGAATTTAAGGGGAAAGTGGGTTTGAGGTACGCAGAAATTTAGCTCATGGTGGCGGGAGTTAGCTCCAGTTCCTGTGCCTCAGTCATGAAGCCACATCCCTACCCAAGCTGCTTTTCCTATCCACCTAATACATCTAGCCACCTTTTGTTTTCAGAGAACAGGCAGCGTTGGGGCTTGCTTTGTACTGTTGCCACTTTAATTCTCTCTGTGACAAGCTGCAGAGCCGCAGGAGCAGCCTGGCAGCAGCACTCAAGCTCCAAGTCCAGCAGGAGTAGGAGCCCTGGAGAAGCCAGTCCCAGCTCTCCATCACTGGCCAGCCCATTGCTTGTGAAGTTAGCATGCTTAAGTTGACATTGATCCCTCAAGGGACTAGCTACCAGCTAAACAAAACTGGAGCACAGGGCTAGCCAAGCATAGATTCTCTGTGACCCTGTGTCAGGACCTGTCATCCTGTTGTAAAAGCCAGCTATGTTACCTCCTTGCCCTCTGAGACTCCCAGGGAATCCCCAAGTAAATGAAGAGGGGAGTTATTTATATGTCCTTCATGTCTCCAGACCAATCTTTTTTTTTCTTAAAAACAAAACAAACCAAAACCAACCAAAAACCCAAGAGATAATGGAGTACTTTAAAAAGGCATATTTGTTCCCTTATGAAGGCATACTACAACAAAGCAATAATAATTTGCTCTATTAATTATAGATAATGGAAAATGTGGCAGTATCTCTGTGGTTAAAGAACTGAGCATACTGTCATTGATGGTAGTATGACTGTTGTACACAGCTGGGAAAGGCAGACACATTGGAATATTACTGGTAGTTTGGAACATTTAGAAGCCAGGAGTTCTACTAAGTCTATTAAATATGCTGAGGGTAGAAATGCTCATTTGCTTTTGCAGAGGAAATAGAGCAAAGATACACCACAGCAGAGAAAGCTAGCAGGACAAAGGAGATACTATTGACTCATTCCAGACTGCCGACTTAGCAGCTAAACTTTGTTTCCTTTTAACTTTTGTAACAGTAGGAGCTCAAAGCTTCTCAGTCTATTTTCTGCACAAATAGAAACACCCAGACTTCAAAAAGTAATATGCTTTGAAGAGCCCCAAACCATTAACACATTAAAAACCGTGTGTACTATTAAACAAGGCTTCGTGGTTACTTGAATTTTGCACGAAGTAGATGCTGGTATTTTGGTAGTAATTTTTACACTGCTGCATTCTGGCAGACAATTCTTGACAAATATCAATTTGTAAAGCACTTTTTGTTGGTTTTGGTGTGATACAGTTTTATTGACTTTGCAGTGTGTAAGTACTGCTTCAATATTTTCACAGGCTGAGTAAACCCCACGACACTTTTTCCCAACTCAGTAGCATATTGCAACAAGTTTCTAACCCTATAGCATTACACTTGTAACACTGGGGAAAGCATATGATGTGTCATATTTAGATTTTGTCCTCGGTACTAAAGTCTATAGCCTTAAAAAAAAAATAAAATTATTGTCCACTTTGGACAATGGAGTGTCCAGGGCCATCGATATGACAGCTTCTACGCTGACGGCATCCCTGTCCCAAAGTCCCATCAAGACCGTGCTCCCCAGTAAGAGACCGGCCCCGCGTCTCCGCTCGCTCCCAGAGGGAGCGGTGTAACTTCACAGACACCCCAGGCTTGCAAATACACCTCGCCTCTCTCACGAGTTATCCCTTCTACAGCGTGCGCCTAAAACGTCACAGAATGTCACAACTCAAACCCATCGGCATCGCGTAAGCCATGCCGCTGCTGCAGCGTGTGAGTTGGATTTAACTTTGGATGCGTCCAGCCCCGGGCCCGGCGGGGCCCCGCAGCCCCCGCCGCCGCGCCCC
>NW_005054322.1:4882612-4883133 GCF_000277835.1 Geospiza fortis
CCCGTGTCCCCCCCCCGCCTCCAAAGCTCCCCCCGCTTCCCCGGAGCTCCCGGTCCCTGCTGCCCGCTCTCTGGGGCAGCAGGCAGGTAGGCGAGCAGGCGGCCCCCCCAGTTCCCGAAAAGACAGTAGCTAAATGGCACTTACTGTCAGAAGAGAGGGCGAGGGAGGAAGCTCTTCTTTCGGTGCAAAAGCAAAATAGCCACTCGCAGGACGTTGCCAGCATAGGAGGCAGCAAGAGAAAATTAAAAAGATCTTCCAGTAGAGAGGGGGGGAGAGGAGGGGAAGGAGAGAGAGGGAGGAAGGGAGGAGGAGGATTCGCCTTTTAACCAGAGAAAAATAAAATCAAAAAATAACCTCATGTGTGTCCCCCCCCCAGTTGCCTTTTTTGTGCAGTTTCAGCAAAGCTGCGAGGAAGTTGGTCCTTTTGTTCCACTATTTATAGATTGCGTCAACATTGCGAAAAGGAGAAGGCGGAGCGGTGGCACTTACTCCTCGCCGAGGGGTGGTGGGGGAAGATATCG
>NW_005054322.1:4883648-4885533 GCF_000277835.1 Geospiza fortis
CGGGGTCTGAAACTTAAGTATTTTCTCCGACACCGAAGAAGAAGCGGGGGGAGGGGGCACAGAAGGTGGGGGGAGAGAGAAGGGGAACCGCCGCTTTTCTGGCCGAAGGCCAATGTTTCTAAACTGAATGTAAACAAAGAAAACTGCAAACACCAGAGGAGGGCCTTCCACCGCCGCCAAGGCTGGGGGGACGTGTTCCCAAAGGGGCGCAGAGCTTTGCCCACGCCTCGTTTCCCTCCGGGTCCTGAACGCCCACGGTCACCCCGGCCACCGCCCTCGGGTGCCGCGGGACGGGGGGGAACTTTCTGCCGGCGGGGACGGCGCCGGGTAGCAAGACTGGAGAAAAACCAAACCAAGTGTTGTTTCCTTTTTGTTGTTGTTTTGTTTGTTTCCTTTCAGCTTGTTTTTTTGGGGGGGGGTTGTTGTTGTTGTTGTTGCTGCTGTTTTGTTTTCCCTCATTTGTTGTCATTCTTTCCTTATATGCAGCAGTCAAGTGCTGGACATTCAAAATCCCTCATGAAGTCACTATGTAATGTCACCACTTACTGTTTTCCACCTGCAGTCCCATCACCACTAATTACAGCTTCCATAAATTAGTTCACTGGTGACATCTAAATGAAGCCATTTACAAATTGCAGCAATGCCGAGCAGCTCCCCGGTACTGGTAATGCGGGACCGGGTGTCCGAGCCTGCCGAGCGCTCCCGGCTCCAGCCTCGGGGCTCCGTGGAACTGCTGATGCTGTTACTTGTAACATGCTCGGGGAAACATCCACGGGGCTCCTGCTTGGTTGAGCAAATCTTTCTATACTTAGACGGGAAAATCCTTCCTTGCTATCACACAGGCCGGTGGGTTGTCACTGCGGGGTTAAAGAGGAGCTGGAGGGAAGGAGGAAGGCTGAAGACGTGCGTGACCGTGACATCGGCTGTATTATCGCCCTAAAAATGCTCCTGATGGACCCGCGGGCGATCCTTGCCCAGCAGAAACACAACCGTCGAACAGGGCGAGGTTTAGGGGTTTTTCTCCCGCTCCTTGTTTTTCGTGAGTTCTATGGGCGGATGAGTTTTCTTCTTAGGCTTCGGACAACAGATGCCTTCGCGATGATGATTTTCTGCGGGAGAGTGCTATTCCCTCGGAACTCTCCCCCTCCTGCTCCGCCCAACCCACGCACGGTCCTTGCTTGTGGAGCTCTCTGCGGAATGGGGAGCGCAGGTAATGCCCGAGGAAAGCTCAGAGCGAATAAAATAAATTCCGTTAGTGTGGTGCCTTTCTTGAAGCGTCCCCTGAATGCCGGGCTTTCCTCTCCTCAACTACCTCACCGCCAGATCTCCGTCCCACGTCGCTGCTCTTGCGACAGAACACGGTGCTTGCTTCATCTTCCGTGGGCTCTCCGTAGGGACTGCGGCTACTCTTTGCTCCTTCTGCTGTGGTTGCAGGAAAAAAAAAAAAAGAAGAAAAAAGGAAAGGGGAAAGAAAGAAAATTAACGAAAATTATGTAGTTCGAAGACGGATGGTGTGGAGTGTCAGATTTTTTTTTTGCGTACAAAATCCCTGGCACAAGTGAGATCTTTTAACAGTCTTTTAACTGATGGTGTAAAAACTGACTGGTGGTGGAAAGTAGCAAATAGTGGAAATAAAGGATAGATCCAAACTGTGAACCGTGAATAAACTTTATTGGAAAGAGCTGAAGTGAGCAGAGAGTAGGTAGGCAATTCTCTCGCTTCTGTTCTGAAAAAGGAGTGCGACGCGTTGGCACTTTTTTTTTTTTTTAAACATGTTGAGAGAAAAGAGCAAAGAAAGAAAAATAGCGTTGTGGTGAAAATGGGATGATAAAAGCGAGATGTAAAAGGCATAAGTACCGACGTGGGTACGCCCGCCCCGGGCGCT
>NW_005054322.1:4885779-4886865 GCF_000277835.1 Geospiza fortis
TCTCTCTCTCCTCCCAGGTTTGCGGACAGACCAGCTTGCCTGCCTCAGCCCCGGTTTACCGGCTGGTTTTTGAGGGGGAAGGAGTTTAAGCGGAGGACAAGGTCTTTTCCCAAGTTTTTAAGAGCTGTACTTTATATCGCGAAGGGGTAGTCATTGTTTTCTCCACCGGGAAATAGATGCCTTATAGGGAAAAGTTACTACATGTTGCACACTGCTTGCTCTTACGATAGAGAAGGAAACTCTAAAGTTCCAATCAAAAACTTACCAAACAACTTTCCATATTTCTGCTGTAATGTAAAGTAAAAGTAGCAACGATTAAACTCCAAATGTCCACACTGTCAAGATTCTTAGTTGAATCCAGTTTGCAGAGAGCTCGGACAGTTGCACCGAGCGTTTGTTAAACGCACGGTCAGCGTCAGGGGAAGAGCCCTGAATGTTTTAACATCTTGATTAAAGTAATCTGTGCGCGAAGATACCGCATCACCCCGGCCAGGCGAGGGACGGGGAAAATCATCCAGTCAGCTTTCTTTGATATTCAAAATGACGAAAGACTCGGGATGAAATGACCTCAGAAAACTCCGCCTTTGGAAAGCCGCGCTTGCCGCCTCTCCCTTGCCCCCCGCCGTTCCCCCTCAATTCTCACTTTTTGTTTATCGACACGTCGTTGCCACCAGCAGGAGAACTGAAAAGACAAAACTTAGCTCCAAACGCCTTGGTTTTCCGGTTAGGCTTTTACTGGGTTTGCCCACCGCTTCGAGCGCTGCTTTTGGTGTTATTGTCATTATTACTGATATATTTTTATAAACTTTTAGGGTTTTATTGGTCAAGTACGGCAACTTACTGCATTTAATAATAGGACAAAATCATCTAATTTCCTTTTCTTTATTTATTTTTAAAAAGAAAATCTCACAGCAGTGATAGAGACTTGATTCGATGCTCTTTAGTAAAAACTTGTAGCAGCTGTGAGTTTCTTGCAACAGTGATAGTTCAGCGTCTCCTCTTAAGAAACCAGCGAAATTCGGAGACAGAGTCTGAAAGCAGCTCCCCGTGCCCCTAAGCAGGGAGGGGGGCAGGAAAATGCCTCCT
>NW_005054322.1:4886879-4890888 GCF_000277835.1 Geospiza fortis
GAGTTGTTTCTCGGTTTGGGGGCGGCACCTCCCCAAGCCCCGTTTCCCAGCAGATTCCCAGTTTGCAGCTGGACACGGGGGTATGTCCCTCCTGCCTCACCGTGGGGACGAGCCACTGTCGCTCAGCCACCTCCGGCTCTGCGCTCGGCGGGTGCTACCAAACACCACCAAATAAAGTCAACGCCTTCGCCTGCCTGATTTTCATTTTTTCAAAGAACCCCTGAAATTCCCCCGTGGTGTCATGGAAAGAGAGAGCTCTTCTTGCTCACAAGCCCCAAATGTCAAAGGCAAAGAAGAGGAGATATTTGCCCTTAAGGGAGGAAAAAATGAAAGAAAAACCCAAACCGAAAAAATCAAAAATCCAAGCCCAACAATAAAAGCTCCAGATATAGCTGGGGAGGAGAGAGAAGTGAGGGAAGAGGGAGCGAGGAGCGGGGACTTCAGCTGTACCGTGGCTGACAAGGTGCGCCTACGCTTCCAGCGAAGCAGGAGCGACTCCGGCATCCCGCTTTCCTCCTCGGCGGTTTTCTTGGGAATTCTGCGGGAGCACCGAGGTTTCTCCCGGGCTGCACTCCCCGGGCTCTGCGGGGCAGCCCCAGGATCCCTTGACCTCCCCTTGCCCCTCGCTCAAACCCCTCCGGAGGGCTCGGGCAGCCCCGCAGCGGGACGAGGGCGGGCGGCGGAGCCCCCTCCGCTCCCCCAGATCGCTCTCCGTACGGTTAAGCCTCCAGAATGGGCTGGAAAGGCGAGATTTTGGGAAACCTGTGGAGAGAATGGACGTGATCTGCGTGTCGAAGCGAAGCTGAAGGATCAGTAAGCCGTACTTAACACCGGTCACTTCTACCGAGATTTTTGGGGCATTTTAAAATATTTTTTTTTGTCTGATCTTTTTTTTTGTTTTTTTGGGTGTGTCTAGACCCGCGTAATTTCTTAATAATTTTTCAGACACCGTTGTCAATGTGCAGCGTGTGTGACCAGGTTGTTAAAGACTAGGCGATTTTTGTTCATACAAACTGGACCTCTGCGAGGTTTAATTTAACCCCGTGCGGCTCGTCACGTTTCCTTTACCGAGAAAAGTACCTTTGTGGAGAGCCCGCCGTCAGCTCGGTACTGCTCTCTATTGCGGGACCGAGAAGGTACGATGCAATGTGTGCAAAGTGACTGTAGCCTTTCACGATGTTACTGAGGTTAAATCAAAGTCCCGGGACGGTAGAAGCAGAAACCTGGTAGCCGTCCAAGAACAAAATCGTTGTTTTCAATTGAGTCGATGTTTGGTGTGGGTTGTTTTTTGTTTTTTGTTTGGTTTTTTTTTTTTTTCCTCGCCTCCTTTCTTCTTTTTCTTTCCTAGGGTAGTGGAAAGTGTCTTTGTTCTTTGTAAATTAGTGGGGTCTTTAACACGTTCTCGTCACGATTGGGACGATATATACCGCAAGAAATGACAGCGCTTTGCAAAAGAAATGCAGTAACCTGGGTTTGGATGACCAGTGTCCCAGCGAGCACTTGCCTTTTCCAATTTTTTTCCTTTATTTTCCTTTTAATTTATTTATTTATTTTTAAAACTTCCGTGATTTCAGAACTGTGGCCAGGAGCAGGGGGTGTAATTTCATAGATGTCCCCCATGGCAGCCTAGCCGCCTCTGGCTGGAGAGGGACTGCCGGGCACCGGGACCACGGGCATGGGGACATCGCTTCTTCCTTCCGCAAGCATTAAGTTTCTCGCTCCTTTTCGTTCCCTCATCCAAAGATTTCTCTGATGATAACAAAATATCTGTGTAACGGCTCGCTTTCGTGCCAGGCTCAACACCCTGCTCATCCTCTCGATACCAGCTTTCTCAGCATCCCGTTTTCGAACACCCTTTCCTGCAGAGATGTCCCCAAGCTCATATTTTTTTTGTGTCCCCCGTCCCTCTCCTGCCCCAGTGGCATTGAGGCGTGGTTTCGTCTCTTGTCAAACTTTGCACAGACTTGGGTGTAAATTCAGGATTATGTGATTTAAAATCTCGGCAAATACGCAAATACTCGGCACCTTGGGTGTCTGGTGGCACTTTTATTTCTCCTGACACATCAGGAGTTATTTAACATGTAGAAAAAAGCAAGGGATCGCGTCTTTTTAGCAGAAAGTCATACGGTGCAATTAAGCAAAGAAGTTCAGAGTCGGAAAAAGCTGGAATGCCGTTATTAAAAAAAAAAATCAAAAAAGCAGCAGCAACTGTTTAGGGTCGCCGCCCCCCCCCACCCTACCCTCGCCAAATGTGACCTTGTGGAGTTGAGTTAGCTGCTGCTTCTGACTCATTTACTCGTTCGGGGAAGATGCCGAGCTACTGAGGGACACGATTCTGGTCCCGGGGCAGTTCCCAGTGAGGCGGTGGTGGAGCCAGGGGCCGGGGGGTCCTGGCACTGCAGCCGTCCTCACCGTCACCTCCTGGTCAGGCGAAGCGAGGCGAAGAGCAGCTGCCAGCCTGCTGCAGATCTGATCCCCAGGCTGGTTTTGGCTTCCGGGGAAAAGAGTGGCTACTGTAAAATGCTCAAATTGCTCGGATGGAAACTTCCCGGGGTGTTGGAAATATGTAAAGACAGAAACGACAATGACACCGCTTCGAAATGTAACTTCTGACTCTCAGAAAGCCTTCAGGACCTGCTAGCGAACTACAGTCATTTCCATACCGCTCCGCTGAAACTGAAACGTGTGTGCTTGGGGAGTTTTTGGCTTTCCTTTTCCATCACCTCTGGAGAGTGGGGGAGTCCTTTATCACCGCCTGTCCTGCCATCCATGCTACGGGGCGCCTTGTCCATTTCCCGCAGTTTTCCCAGCGGAGCAGCGGGGTCTCCCTGCGGCCGGGGTTCATTTTCCCCGCTGCCCCCTTGGCCCCTTTGGCTGGCCTGTGCAGGACAGAGGGATGGCCCGCCCGCTGCCCCCTGCCCGGCGCGCCCCGGCCGAGGACAGTGGTTCTGCAGCTACTTCCAAATGATTAATGCTTTGTTGTTTCCCCTCTCCCCCCCGCCTTCCCTAAATATTTTTTTGGTTTTTTATGTTATTGTTTCTCTGCACCAGCCTCTTATCTTTTCTCGCAGACACTCGAGCCAGTGAAGGCAGTGGGCGCGCAGACAGCTGCGGCAGCCCGGAGATCTCCCCTTTCTCCCGCTCTCCTCTGAACGCTGCTGTTAATACGCTGGCCGTGCTGGTGATCCGGCTCTAGCTGCTGCTGCTACTGCTGGTCAGTATTTACCACCAGACAGTTGTTTATCTCCCGCGTTCAGCTTACTGTTTTTATTTCCGGGAAGAAAAAAAAAGAAAAAAAAATACAGAAAAAAAGCCCCAGTATCTTCGGCCATTTTCTGCAAACTTGACACCCCGAGTTGCGGGTTTGTCCATGCTCGGACTTTCTTGGGGAGCTGAAGCGTTGCTGATCTTTCCCTGAGCACAGTAACTGCAAACACCACAGCAAAGCAGCGTGTGGGTCCCACCGGCAGAGCCTCCGGCTCCTTTTCCCGTGCTTGTCACTCTAACAGCTGCCATGTGCTATCCCGGGTCACGATTAACATCTCCCGTGGCCCTGGAACTGTCACCCGGGGCTGCACTCGCTAAGTCCCTCCGTTTCGTGCCGCTTGGCCGGTACACGGGGGACGAGCTTCGCCCTAGGGCATCCCGGGGGACAGGTGGGATGGGTACCCGCGGAGAAGCTGCGGCAGTGCCGGCACAGTTGTGGCATTATGTTGGGACAGTTCACGATAGTTCACTGGGAAAGTCTGGGACAGTGCTGGGACAGTCTCTGACAATGGTCGGGTACAGTACTGGAACACTTGTGGTAGTGCTGGGACATCCTGGAACGGTGCTAGGACAAAGCTGTGTCAGACTGGAACTGCCCTGGCACTGTTCGAGACAGTGCTGGAACAGCGCTGGTGCAGTCTGGAACTGCCTTGGGACAGTCCTGGCACAGACTGGGGCAGGGCTGCATTAGTGCTGGAACAGTTCGGACCGTGCTGGTACCTCCTGGGACAGTGCCGGGACA
>NW_005054322.1:4891111-4891395 GCF_000277835.1 Geospiza fortis
GGTCCGTGCGGGGAAGGGCTGGCCGGCAGAGCCCGCCCCGGGCTCCCCGCTCAGCTCGCCCAGGGCTCGCTACAGCTGGCCGCCGCCTCCCCCCGGTCTCCGCTGACACGGGGCTGCCGAGATGCGGAGTTCAAAAAGTGTCCGCATTCCACATCTCCTCCTTGTAAAAGCACATAGCTAGCCCAAAGCTCGAAAAGGCTGTTGATAACATCAATCCCTCCTGGCTTCTGTACAGCTGCACCAATACACCTTGTGGTTTCCCCGCTCGTTCGATTTTTCCTTTG
>NW_005054322.1:4891473-4892027 GCF_000277835.1 Geospiza fortis
CAGGGCGGTGCAGCTGGTCCCCGATGCTCCAGCACTGAACTGCAAATCATTCCCCCCCTCAAAAGCTAGTGGCTCTGAAAAGGTGTCTTCCTCATAACTTTTGCTTAGAGATGCAAAATACAGGTTTTTTCTTGGCCATAATAATTTAGCGGACCAAATTCATTAAAGAGGTTTGTGTTCTACAATCCCGTGGGATGATTTTAATCGACGGTGAAATGTTTTTTGACTTGGCAGTGTAACAGTGGGGATTTGACTCATCAAGATGTAAATTAAGAGTGAGCAGAGAAAAAATGTTTCCCTGCATACATCTGAATGTATATTTCCTCCTTTTAATAGATTAATTAATATTACTTCTCAGTCATAAATTAATAAGTGTTCTAGAGTGAACTGAAGGAAGAGTAACCAAAATGATTAGTGTATTAAATGGCTAATGTATCATCCAGATACCTTCAGTATCTCTAATGTACATCTGAATAGATAGAAATGAAAGTATTTGGGTGATGAAATGCGTGTGCTTGTGGCTTTGGAGATTTGCAATGTGCAAATGTAATAGT
>NW_005054322.1:4892066-4910546 GCF_000277835.1 Geospiza fortis
ATGCTAGGTGCTGGTCTAGAATTCAAACTAGTTTTGAATTGCTGCTTCAAGGCATGCAAACTCCAGAGAGAAATGAGATTTCAGCACCTTCACATGTCTGGCCTGTTGTATTACCTGACTCTTCGTGGTTTAATGTGCAACTGTGTATTTATCACTCTTCTAAGAGTCCAGATTTTCTCATGTATTGCCCAGCAAATTGAAACACTTGATTTGGAAGTCTGTATCCTACCTTAGATGCCAGATCCCTCATCTGTCAGTATCTGGCTAAAGGTAAAAATTTTAAAATGTTCTATGAAAAGGAAGTCTTGTTAGTCTAAAATGATATTCAGAAAGAATTTGCTAATCAAAAGCTAGTTATATAATTTTGGTAAATATGGCCTGGCTTTTTTTCCTTTTTTTTTTCTTTTTTTTACAGGTCAAGTGAGTGGCTCAGCAATGTGTGACACAACAAAACCTGTAAGTTAACACAATCAACACATGGTTTGCCCACAACCATTTCTGGTACACACTGGCTATCTGTAATACAGATCTCAGAAAACAGACCAGCAACACCTAGATCACTTCCCAGAAGTATATTTACATCAGAAACTTTAGTTAAGTTTTCCACATGAGACCCTTTAAGTTAAGTTAAGTTTAAGTTAAATTTTCCACCTGAGAGCATCTTGAATTTTTTGGCGCTTGAGTAGTTCAGATGGGACCATAGGCCTGGATCCCCAAAGGTCATCTGGGGTCCTTGGTCATCTGACTCCTGTTTAAATATTTTTGCTTGACAGTAGGAGGTAAGTATCTGAATAGCTTTAGATTATGAGCCTAGTTTCTCATTTTTTTTTTCCTTAGGCATTACATCAGAGATCTCTCATTGTACCTGTAAATATGAACTTGCTAGAAAATAACCTTGGACAAGAATATCCTACTTCTAATGAACAGATTTCAGCTCTTCTGCTCTACTGGCCTGCACTGCACTGCACTGAGCTCCATTTTGTAATTGGCAGGAGGTGAGAGTATTTCATGGGTAAATCTTTTTGCTCTTGAGAACGGGAAAGAAGCATAAGTCTATTGAATAGGAACCTCTAAGTTTAATTCCATACATCATAATTTGGAAGGAAAAAAAAATCTCAGAAACAGTGGAAGAAATTATGGGGGGAAAGTGAAAAAATCAGTGCAAGAGCACAGCAAGAATGAGAAAAGGGAGGCATGTGTTTGAGATATCCAGGGGCATATATAAATCAATATATAGCTAGACAACTTACATAATGTTCTCAAAGCTTGTATTATAAATATGAGAATAGAGAGAATCATATTTTGGGGACCTTATCCTGAATATAGGTAGGTGGAAGTTTTGTGCTTAATAGAAGCTAGTTCCCGCTGCAGCAGAGCCATTCACTAATGCAGTGCCACTCAGAAGGACTTATCTGAGAGCAGTTATTATGTCTTTAAAACAACAATTTCGAGGAAGAAATGAATTTCCATTTTTGTAATTAAAATAGTTGATTTTATTATATTTTTTCATTTACTTCTAAATTTGGGTGGCTACTGCAGGAACAGGTATGGTACATAACATATGTTTGACTGGTTGGCCTATCTCCATATCCCAGCTGCTTGCCTACCTCACACCAAGTTCAAGTGAAGTAATGGGTCTTATGTTGTCTCCCAAAGCTCAACAGATTGTGAGTCAGTCAAGGAATTCCTATCAGGCATGAAGGATGCACAGGAGCCTTCCCATAACAATGGATTCTAGCCCAGAAACTCTCACCGAGGAACTGTAGTTCACAGTACTCTGCCTGAATGTGTTTTATTATGCAGAAGGCAATTACATGAAGATAGTTTAAAATATATGGGTTATTAATATTACATAGCTGTGCACACTAGTTGTATTGGCTGATGGAAGAAACAAGACCAGGCTAATTAGCAGAATTTATTTTCTTTAACACTACCCCTGAATGTTGTCCTGCCAGGATCATTGCCCTCTCAGAGCTCTCTAGAACACATAAGTGCACTTTCCACCTTACTATGAAAGTCATCTACTGGGAAAGTTTGTGATTGTCTCTACTCCTTCCTTTTGGAGCCCTAGGTCTCTGAGGAAGGAAAATAAGCATGTCATATGAAAACCCCCTGAAGTTTGTGCTTGATATTTTAACTTCCCTTTGCAAGGCAGCTGCTGCTTTTGCACGTGTGGGAATCTGGTGAGCCGTACAATCTTAGGCTGAGGATTTCTATTCACTAGGGATTAGCTGAACTGTTTTCCTAAATCAGTCACCAGATCTGGATTCCAAATTAACAAAGTGGTGCTGAGCAATAATGTAGACTGTAGGTAGCAGCTGTGCAAATTTATTCACTGAAAGCATTATAAAAGCAGGCTGTCTAACTGCCTTAGCTTTAGTGCAGTGAACTCTGAGCAGTAGCGAACTTGCTGAATTTATAACAAGTAAAAAGCTCAGGTTCATTCAGCTTCAAGGTTGCTGAATGAGAAATGCTGGTCTTTGCACAATTACTCTAAACACAACTGCTCTCAGCAGAAAGTTTAAAGATGCAGAATGACTGCATCCTAGAAACTAGAGGTAAAAGGGAACCCAGAGATCATTGAACCTCTCCCTATGCCCTGATGATCTGCTACCATTTGTCTTTTCCATTTGTCTAGCCTGTTCCTAAAGATATCCATGGATGGAGGGTTTACACGCTCCTCATGCAATTGATGCCAGTGTTTAACCACCCCTCCTGCTGGAAGTGTTTTCTTGGAGTGTCTTCTGCAGTCATCTGTGGACTAAACTGTGCCTGTCCTTTTGCATCTTCTTCACTGGTGTGCTATTTTTTTTTTTACTTCTCACAATTCTCTCTGTTTTTTGAACTCTGTCCAATTTCTCTTTCACTGTATCTCAAATTAGACTCGGTATTCCATCTAGGACCTTGCCACAATTCAAGTCTCCCAAGGCTATCTTACTCTTTACTGTTACTATCCCACTGTGGGGTTTACTCTTCTTTAATATATTTTTTATTGCAACAGCACTGTTGAGTAAACCCTGGCTGTGCTCACCTAACTCCTCCCTATGGGGCTGCTGTCTTACCACTTCTTGCCTAGACTTTATTTGTGTAGTGTGAAAGTGCAGGACTTTCCATATGTCCTTACATAAGTTTACCACCTATTTTTAAGACTATTTCTCCAACTTGTCAAGATAATCTTAATTTCAGTCCTATTTTCCAGTGAGCTGATGGTCTCTATGGGATTATCTGCAGTAATGAATAAGCATATTTTATCTTCCTTCATTCAGGTTGTTAATAGAGATATTGATAAACCCCAAATTTAGCATGGATTCCTGAGGAATTCCACTCTATATATGCTTCCATTTCAGTAACTAACCACTGACAAATACTTCTAGTGAATAATTTCCCAGCCAGTTTGTACTCGTCCCATATCAGTTTCCTCTAAACTGTGTTTCTGTGTCTGAGGTAGAAGAATAATACATGTCAGTGTCAAAAACAGTCAAGATATGATACCTTCTGCTTCTCCCATCTGTTATCTTGCCACAGAAGGAAACTAGATTCGACCTAGTCTTATCCAGAAAATGCCATATATGCTTAATTCAAGCCTTTATGAGGTCTGGAGCACTGGTTTTCAAACTGTGGCCTCAGGTGAAGGCTGGGCCTTTGAGGGGATGCACCAACCTTTCTGAAATCAGACTGGAGAAGTGGGGCTCACAGGCTGAAGTACATCTGCTGGGTTACTGTGGTGTCACAGTTTTAGCAGTGGGACTGCTAGAGCAATCTCATGTGAGACAATGCCCTTGAGCATTTTCCATCTGTCTTTTCTACAGGTGAGCATGGTTTCTTAAAACACCAGCACTCATGCCAAGTAACACTCAGATGCTATTTGTAGCAAAATAGTTGGATCATTGGAACAGTCCAACATTGAAATATGACTTTCATTCAGATTTAAAATGAAAATGCATGGAAGACGACCTGCAGAGAAGGGGAGATACAGCTTGCAGTCAGAGATCTGAAACCTGCTGTCATTAACTTGATCATCATTAGCAGGGCATGCCAAGATGAAACAAATATTAGGGAAAACTTGGTAAACATTGATGTAGTTTAGAGCTACACAGTGTGTACCATGTCACATTACACTTCTTTACGGTCAGTAGAGAGAGGTAGGTACTTTGAATATATAACTCATCTTGTCTATTTTAGAGAGGAGATGCACCCATAAATACCCAACTGTGCAGAGCATGATCTGGCAGGTAAGATGTAGACATATGTATTTTATGTGTCTAATGTTACGTTATGCAGGGCTTTTTTGTTGTCTTGTGTCAGGTGCATAACAAATCATGTCTGTTCTCTCAATTCTTATGGAAAGAGGGGTAATATCTCCACATTTGGAATGTGGCATTAGTTTAAATTTTAGGAAATCTTGATAGCAACAGGGCTCTATTTAAATATGGAATATCTAAATGATCTGAATCTAATACCAAATACTTCTAGTCAGCTTAACAGATCACTTCTGTCATAGCTGCCATCATTCCTCTTGTTGCCTGGTTAAAAACTGCAGGTTTAGATTGAGTCTCTCCTGGCTGAAGAAGTCTTAAGAAAAAGGATGGCTTTATGGGTCACATTAGGAATTTCCTGTTAAGAAGCTGCCACTGAGTTATCTATGAGACATGGAAATTAATCTCAATAGATTAATAATGCAGATTTACTGAATAGTAATAAACACCTGTGCAGATACTTAGAGTGTAAAGCTAAGTTAATATCTAGAACATATAGTTCTCTTTGGTTGATCCAGATTAGTTTTCTCGGAGTGCCTTATCTAGACAAATCCTGAGTGTGTCTTTGATCTGCTAACAGAGATAAACTGCCAGTGCTACAGCATCTGTGGATCTGGGTAGCAGGTGCCACTGGTGGAGTTCTAGAGGACAGTGCCTGTCCCAGAGCCACTGGCTTCTGCATTGCTACTTGAGGGGTTATAGAAGCAAAATAATGGCATTGGAATTTTAGTATAATCTGACAGATCTGATGACTTTTTAAATATATAGGGTCACAGTATTGAATTCGGTAGCATGTTTTCTACTTTTTAAAGCTTGGTATAGAAACAACCAAAATGCTGAATAGCAGTTTTTAAGGAAGTTTTGCCAAGGCACAGAGAAGAGACATTTATGTATCCATTTACAGCTGTATGTGAAGCATGAGACACTGTTTATGTGTGAAATCCCCCCTGGTCTTCTGTGATGCAAATAAGAATGTTCATGCTGAAACTGAACTGGGAAATTCAATTCAATTCAATTCTAAAATTTGGTAAAAATGCCCAAGAAACAGAAAACAGTAACATGATAATTAATTTCAGGAATTAAGAAGCATAGGCAGATGAAGCCACAAATGTAAAAGAACACTTGGCTTTAAAATGCTAATTGCCATGTTCATACTTCTCCTCCCAAACATCACTTTGTTGGAAGGCGCTGTATTATTGCTGTAGGACCTCACAGAAGAGGTGGGTGTATGCTTGGACCATCTAGAACAAATGACAAAGTAATTTTTCAGCCCTGGGAAAAAGGTAATTTAAATATAATGCCAGATAATTGCCTGAACTCAGTGCAAATGGACAGCATGTTTCTGAGAAGGCAGAGGGTTTTAACAGTTGTGTTAGAAGATTATGAAATTGCAGTTTTCATGGTGATCCCCCAACCCACCACTTTTGAAAAGGTCAAAGAGTGAGGTCGTATTTCTTGGTTTGTGATAACATTATTCTGCAGGGGTGTTGCTGAAGAAAATGAAAGTGATGTTTATATATGTCAGAGTCTTCAGAGTTTTCTTTAGTGTCTTTGTTTCAGGGATTTTACAGGGAACTTTAAAAGGTGCAAAAGTACTGCATGACATTGCATACTCAGTTTTGTATTTTTAGACATAACAATGATGAAATCCTCAGTTTATATTTAAAAAATTTAAATTTGCAAGGGTTACACCACCAACTCCTGCCCCGATAAATAGGAAGACTAATGACAGGTGACATGGAGAAGGTTCAGTTACTCCTTCTCTTTTTTTTTGGCAGTTTCCAATGGTAATGTTCTTTCCCACTTCTCTCAAAATCCCGAACTTCAGACAGGGACAGGGGCAGCAAAGTCCCTCCCACTGTAAGAGAAGAGCGGGTTCCTGAACACAAGCTTGTGGGACCTGATGAGGTGCATCCCAGAGTCCTGAGGAAATTGATTGATGCAGTTGCCAAACTGCTTTCCATCATTCTTGTAAAGTTATGGCGATCCTGTGAGGTCACAAGTGGATAGAAAAAGGGAAACATCAGCCCCAGTTTTGAAGTGTTAAAAAGGAGGATGATGGCAGTTACCAACTTGTTCTGGACTTCCCAGTACAGGACAAGACCTGTTAGAGTGGGTCCAGAGGAGAGTCACAAAAAAGATCAGATGGGTGTAAAACCTCTACTATGAGGAAAGACTGAGAGAGTCGGAGTTGTTCAGTCCGGAGAAGAGAATGCCCTGGATAGAAGTCATTGTGGCCTTTCAGTATAGAAAGAGAACTTCTAAGAAACACAGGGGGACTGTAGTGGCAAGGAAAAGGGGCAATGGTTTTCAACTGACAGAGGACAGGTTGAGATTAGACATAAAGAAGAAATTTTTTACTAAAAGTGGTGAGATATTGGCACAGGTTTCCCTGAGAAGCTGTGGATGAACCATCATTGGAAGTGTTCAAGGTCATGTTGCATGGGCCTTTGAGCAACTTGATCTAGTAAGAGAAGCCCCTGCTCATGGCAGGGAGATCAGACTGGATGGTCTTTGGAGATCCCTTCCAATCCAAATTATTCTGTGATTTTATTACCTGTTTATGTGGCTGTTTAAAAGAGATTTTTTTTTTTTGGTCTGGAGAATAGGCCAATATTACTGGCTGGTGTTATTTAAAAGAATGAGAAAAGACAGAACATTCTAATCCTGGATATGACACAGTGTTGCAGTCAAAGACAAGTCTCTAAAGGGACTTGTAATCACAGATTTACAGAAAGCAATGCTAGAGCAGATATGAGGTCATCTACTTCAGATCAAGTCACATTAAATATCCTATGTTCTCTGTAACAGATATTTGACTAATCTGCTTTCCAAGACCTCCAAGAATGGAGATTGCAGATCCTCTCAAGGTAGTTAAATCCAGTGTTTAAGCATTTTAGAAAACTGTCCTTTTTGACATGTTCAAATCACACATACAAGCCTGATCTGTAACCTGAGTCTCTTTTGTTGCAAGTTAAGGCCATTTTCTGGATCTTGATTTGAAAATGATTGAGGATAACTTATTTTTCTTGACCTTCAGCCATTCTTATAGCTTTATTTTTATTTTCCATCTTTCCTCATGCATTCCTAGGTGCAGTATAACCTGTGACAAATAGAATGAAGGATCCCTTCATATGCCTTGTTGGATGTACATCCCATCATATTATGACAGTTTTGGTTTTTATTACCAATTGACACAGTTGATTAATCTTCAGTTTATTAATTTTTTTTTCTCAGAATTGTTCCTTAGCCCAATATCCTCCAAGGGCTGCCCAAATACAGAATTTTATTCTTGTCTCAATAGAATTGTCTCCTATTTTAAGAACATTTTTATTTTCTTTTTTTAGGGTAATTTCATTCATCACTAAGCTAGTCTGGAATATTCGCTATCTGTCAGTGAGAGTTGTGAGGCCTGGGAGAGGTGTTAGATAACTGTAGATGTCCACAAGTGACTTGAGGGTTTAAATGCTCTTTGTAGTCATATAATCATAGATCACAGAATCATGAAGGTTGGGAAAGACCTGCAAGATCAAGTCCAACATTAGATCTAATATCACCATGCCCACTAAGCCATATCAGAAAGTGCTGCTTCCGGTCATTTTTTGAGCACTTCCAGGAATGATGACTCCACTACTTCTCTGGGCAGCCTGTTCCAATGCTTAACCTAATTCTCAATGAAGAAATCTTTCCTAATATCCAAATTGAACCTCCCCTGAGGTAGTTAGACTAGTCACTAGAGTCATTAGATTAGAGAGAACTTAGAGATAATTTGTCTCACTCTCATTTAGACATCTACATTGGGTCAGCTGAACAGATCATTCATTTTACCCTTTATCTCTAATTAATGTTAATTCAGTGTAAACATATCAAAAGAAGCCTTTAGGTCTACTTTAGTTTGGAAGACATGAAAAAAAACATCGTAAAGCTCTCTTAGAAAGGCATTACAGCAATTTTATAGCTTGAGCAGTAGGAACTGGAAGTAGGAGCCCCAATTATGCCTTTCTTTCTCATCTCTTTGTTCACATGGAACAGCTCTGCCTCTCACCTGCCTACTCCTAGTTTTTAATTATGAAAATATTATGGAGGAATCTTGTTATAGAGCAAGATTAAAAGCTTATTTTTCTTTGAGTCTGTTAAATCACAGTATGTATACTTTCTCTACAAGGACTCTATCCAAAGGTAAAAAGGAGCCCCAAACGTCACAAATCTTTAGTTTATTGTTCCTTGGCAAAGTCCTAGTGTTTACTTGGATATATTAATTTGGGATAGTTTATTATTACTGTAATTCATAGGTACTATATTTTCTTGTCATAGGTGTTTTTCTGAGTTTGTTGTCAAATAAGCAAAATAGTGGTTAATATATGTGAAATTTCCTTGACTATTAGTCAACTCCATGAAATTCTCAGGCTTTAAGCCATATGTGAAAGTTGTATGACATGATGGGCATAATTTTTGTTCTCTTGAGAAACAGGCCACATTCCTTTCAAATGTGCAGTTTGACATTCTTTGTGAATGCCCAGAGAAGATTTGGGACTTTAGTCTTTGTGATGTGTAAGACTGTATGATAATATCACCTCTTAGGTGCATTTGTGCCATAAGGCTCCAATGTTTTCCTCTTCTGAAATGCAGATGTCTGAGGTGGGATTCTTCTAATCTATTTGTAGATGTCTGCATCGTGAATGTTTGTATCTAAGTGCATCGCCTTAGGAGAGGAGTGGGTACTTCTGGGGAATTATCCAGCTTACCTATTTTTGACATTTACTTTTTGGTGGGAAGAGCCTCGTTAGAAGGGTCTGTTTCTCTCTTCTTGTGTCCTATTAATGAGTGGGCTGAGGCCACCCACTGTCATCAGCTGCACTTAAGACCAGTGTTTCCAGAAGACCAGTGCTGTAGCAGCAGGCAGCTGTCACTGAGACCCACAGAGAAAAGGGGGACAGCTCTGGGCTAGACACCTTTGAGTCACCCTCACTGACACCGAACACTGAGGCATTGCATTACATCTGGCAGTGGAGCTTGGACTCTCAGAAGCAAAAGAATACTAATTTTATTGTCTAGATTTTCAGTATCTTCTCAGTCATTGATAAAACTCTCATCTTCAAAGAACACAATGTCCCAATATATGGGACACTTTTATAACTACATCTCCCCCTTTGGCCCTGATGGTATTGATGTCCTTGGATGATATCCCTGGACTAGATTCACTTCAGAAGTGCAAACAAACCCACATTTTCAGGGAGAAAGTGTTCTTGTCTTTTCATTTGGCCACAGGAAGTATTTTTCATTATAGGTTGTAGTGGAGAACTAGAATCCAGCCAATCTCTCTGGTGCCTTTGTTGTCAGGAAAAAATGATCTATCAAAACCTGTTTAGTGGGAACTTCAGCCAGACACTTAGGAGTGCTGATGCTTTGTTATTTTCTTGTTACGTGGTTCCTAAGTTTCTAAAGGTCTTGACATATATTTTCTACCAATAAGAAAAAATGCCTCCTCATGAGATTTAAGTATGTTGCTTTTATTTTTAATGGAGCCATGTTTGAGCATCTGTCATCATGTTCACTAAATCATCTGTCAATGAAATCCACATTTTTAGTAGCCATTACCTCAGCTCAGGGATAAATGACGTTCTAGCTTTCATGTCTAATCCTCCATATTATTTTCAGGTGGATAGGGTAACATTGAGGCCGCATCTTAAATTTATTCTAAAGGTGGTTTGAGATTTCTAATTAATCAGTATATCTACTTACCAATATTTTTTTCCCATGATCCAGTTCAAAATGTTGATCCTTTGTGAGCATACTGCCGTAGCCAGACAAAACTCTTCCACAAATCTGTGATGTTCTTTGGTCCTAAACAGCCTTTGTTGTTCAGGATAAAATCTAAGAAAATGTAGCATCAACTTCAGGCTCATTCAAAGTGAGTTAGCACACTTCATCAGAGGCACATTTGATGCTATCAGACCCACCAACCCATCCCATGGCATGTACCGGTGGAGCATAAGGCAGTGCCACGGCCTCTGCTGGCAGAGTTGGAGTAGCTGAGGGCTGTAGAGACACGGCGCAGTCATTGATACTCATGTTTATGAAGTGTTACATATGGTAGCCCAATGGCTTGAGGGACACCAATTCTTCAGTCTTTGTAGCAATGATTGGCTTTCATTTACTGGTGTGACAGCACTCCTAATGAAACACCCAGAAAGAGCTTCACAGGTGCCAGTACTGAAAGGAAGAAGAGGGGTTGCTTCTGTCACTGTTCTTTGATACAATTCTTTGTATATAGCTCCCAGCACTGGTCCTTCTGTTCCAAGGGAGGAAGGTTTGTCCTGTGGACTGAGAGCGGCTCAATACCATGGTGGTGTCTGTTTGTGTGCTTGTGGGGTGGCGAGCAGAGCTGAGCGAGTAATGTACACACCTCGCTGGGCTACATAACAACATTAGAAACATTTGAATTCTTATGCAGAAGAGATTTCTATTTAGAATGGGTCTTACCTGCATAAAGCATCCTGAAGTATCATAAGTACTACAAGGTTAGTGATGCTCTATATTATTCCTTATAAAACACATGATGTGAAACACTGCACTGTGTCTTTGCCATGTATTCTCATTGTTATTATTATAAACAACAAACAATGCATATTTGATAACATTTTTACTATGGCTTTTTTTTCATAGGAATTAGACCTCATTAGAAATCAGAAGCAGGATTTGTTTTGTGTACTGATAAATTATTAAACCCAGTAATACATAGCAAGATTACATGCCAACCCACAAAAATCCTGCAGAGTTGTTATTTTAAACCTGTGTCAATGAACAGTTTATTCTGAAGCATTTCAAATGTGTATGCATATGCATTATATACATATATATTATGTATATATATAGGTAGTGACAAAGCAAGTAGTTTAATACATTTTATGGCTCCAGCCTGGAGTTCTGCATACAGGAACCTGTGTGTGGTCAAGGAGGCTTGCATACTTTTGAACTCTAAGTTGGCCTAATAAAAGATATCATACTACAGTGCTTGCTTTGTCAACCCTGTTTTGCTGGCTCAAAATGCTGGCAAGATTAATTTTCAATTTTTAACATAAAACCCAAGAAAAAGAAGTGTTTACTTACTGCAAGGAGTTTATCCCCTGTTAATGACCCTGAAGGAGGCTTGTACACAAGGTGCAGATTGTTGCCAATTTGATGTATATTCATGTTACAGAATATGAAAATGAGAAGTTATACCATCTTGAGGGTTTTGTTTTTATAAGTTAAAAAAGCTTTTAAGTAATCATACTGCGTGTTTGATGGTGGAAATTGGTATGAATGTTTCTGGCAGTGGAATGATGTGATGTGGTTATGCATTTCTGTTTTCACTGCCTGCTCAATATTGGCCTTTTGCAAATACAGATTACCATGTCGATGGAAGGAATTTACAGCTTTGGCCCCCTTGTCTCACTCTGTGTTACAGCACCTTTTTTGGTACTTTATGTTACATATCCTTCCAACTGCATTTTTGTGACAGAAAAAGGAAATGTCTGTGGACTGCGATCCTGAAAATGTGTGAGCTTTACTATTTAATTGAATGAAATGAGTATTATTTCCCATTAACCTTGATTTCCTGTGGAGTGAAATCTTGCTCCTCTGAAACCAGTAGCAAACACTCTACTGTGCATGAGAGGATGGAGAGTCCATCAGCAATCCCTTACCAGCTTGTGACATGGCATACTGGAAGCTCAGAATAAAACAACCCTAAATAATAATAATGATAGAAAGAATACTCTTTAAAAGTGAAAATTTAGGGCTGTCAAATAAAACCCAAGCTGAATACAAAAGCTGTATGTATGATGTATTTAACTCTGCTAGTTTTGGGGCCTCACAACCCAGATAGAGCTGCAAGATCTGTTTGTGTTCTGCAGGCTGTTACACTGCATCCCATACTTACCTCATCTTGTGGGCAAGGAGCTGCTTGCTCTGACTTCATGGAATTGCAGCTGTATTTGTGGAGTGCTCTTGTCCTTTGGCACTGCCTCCCCTGTACATTAATACAGTTTAAATTCACCAGCATTTTCTCTGGAAGCAAACTTCAAAATTTGTCTTTAATCCTGATGCAATGCATATTCAGAGATTTTTATTTTCCTGGAGTTTAGTTCCTGAGGAAAACATACTGGTGCTCCCACCAGCCAGCTGTGGTTTATAATGACAATAATTAACAGCAGAAAAATGGGGAGCAGAGAAATGCAGTCCAGCAGCTTCAGAGATATGATTTTGTTCACTTCTAGGGATTCCAATGTGCTTAACAAACAATATTACAGGCATGATGGGCAGCTCTGGCCATTGCTAAGGTCTTCTGAACAGTGCTTCCTGTTTCAATAGTCTGGTTTGTTTATTTTATTTTATTTTATTTTATTTTATTTTATTTTATTTTATTTTATTTTATTTTATTTTATTTTATTTTATTTTATTTATATTTTTTAAATTTTAATTTCCCAGAGTTCTGCCAATGTGAATGTATTTAGGCTAGATTTATTTTTATCCACTGCCACTTTCCAGGTCTTTAAGTTTTTTAATCGAAAAATTGTTGAGCTATTTATAAGAAGAAGGCCAGATTTTTGCTTTTCAAAAAAATAATATCTTCCCCCTGTGTTTTTGAGCAAAGAGAGGCCTTTCTCTGCCTTTGAATCAGGTATGTGCCTTTTGCCATCGTCATAAAGCCTTTCAAGTTTGGTCGACTATTTCAAGACATGGAAAAAACCACAGTTACCAAATATCCCATAGAGGTTTACTAAAGCCTAACAGCAAATATTTCCAGAGATTTCATCTTCTCCGCCTTGCACAGCTCCTTCCCACCATCAGACTTTCCATGCACCGTCCTCACAGGATGACTGAACAGTCACTGCTGGGGGCACCAGAGGCCAAAACTGAGGCAACCCCTCTTGTACTGTCCCTGGGCATTCCTTTGAGCTGCAGTGATGCTCTGCAGTGGATCTGGGAGCAGGGAGCCACTCCCTCCTGAGCTGGAATGCATCTTAGGGCTCCCAAGTTTTAGTTTGCATGCTGTTGGCCAGCCTCCAGCATAGTTTCTCTTTGCTGCTAGCCTGAACGCACACAGAGAGCTGGACAACCTCAACGAGACCCTGAGCAGCCACATCTAATGGTGGAACGAGTCCTGCTTTGAGCAGGGGGTGGGAATAGACAACATCCTGAAAGTCCTTCTCTGTTTAAGTCCATGGTCCTGTGACTCTTTACTGACCATTTCTCCACTAGTGTGTGTAGGCCTAAAGGCAACATCCTCGTTTGTGTGTTTCTATAGGTATGATGCACACAGTGGAAATACTATTTATTACTGTATTTTTAAAAACAAGTGTATTCAAAACACCTCATTAAGATAATATTCAAGATGCATGGACAGATATCCTAAAAGATATCTGGATTAAGATTAAAAAAATTATCTCTGAAGCCTCAGTATGCTTCCAACATGTGTTTGTGTGGAAGCACTGACTCTAGTTTTGTGATTGCACTGTGTTTTCTCTCACATGGCTTCATCTCTGTATCTAGCATGGATCTGCTCTGGAGATGAAGCAGCACCGAGAAGGTTTGGTGGATGCAGAACTCTGGCTCACTTGTTGAGAAGGTACAAGGTATTTTCTGATTGAAACAGGGCATGGTAGAAAAAGAAAACAAGATCTCCAGGTTCAGGTATTTGAAGTCTGTTCTGGAGAGCTGGACACTATCCTTGCCTCTCCTGCTGTCATCCTGTGTGGTAATGGGCAGACATTTCCCCAGTGGTTAATTGCCAAAAGACCATTTCTGCCTGTTCCAGTAGTATCTGGAAAAAGATGACTGTGCAAATGTCATCCTGCAATCACAACTCTTTCTTTGGTAATGTCATCTATGATGATACATCTAATAAAGCCTTCATCAAGTCAGGTTAGGTAATTATTACTTCCTTATATCTCTTTATCATGTAATGTTCACCTTCTGTTTATATTTCTACTTTATACTTATAAATATTTATAAACAATTATTTATCAATGAATTGAGCAAACTATCTTGAAAATCTCTGAAATTCACTGAAATATTCAGGCAGCATGTGAGTTTGTTTTTCAAACCTCAGCAGGATTAATTAGATCCTGCAGTTCATTCATTTGCACTGTAGTCAATTGGAGTCTTACTTGTGGAAAGTCGGCAAGACCAAAAATTATGCCCAGTGGGCACATAGCTCTATAGTGGAAAATGTCAGCTCCAGATGGTAGTATTTCTGACTTCTCATCCGTTAGACTCTCTCTACTCCCACACTTTTTCTCCCTTTCTCAATTAACTTTTCTTGCATTTTTATGTGAGTGGGTTTTTTTTTTTTTTTTGAAATGGTTCTTAGAACTTGCTGTATATATGGTACACGTTTTCATTTACAGATCACTGAAATGGATAGGCAGATAAATAGATAGGGTTTTCTGAGCTTGTGAAATATGTAGCGTAATATAAAACCCTCTTCTAAGTCTGTTTTGTCAAATTTATCAAATGATATTTTAAAAATTATATTTCTGGAGTATATTTTCAGCATTTCTTATTGTTGTTCTTGATCTATGTTTGACAGTTGCTTAATCTGTCTGATATAACCTGAATGAATAGCAGCATTTAAAAATACGGCTTCAGGGACTCCTCAGGAGGCTTCTTTGTAAGTGTGCATTTACTGGTTCATCTGTAAATTTATTTTATGAGGTGTTTAAACCTCAAGAAAACTGAAAAGCATAATATTAAAGCCTGGTTTACATCTAGTGAAGTCAATGGGAACTTTGCAATTGACTTTAATGGTAGCCTATGCCCTCTAACTATGAAAGTGGCAAGGATGATATACACAAAACCACAAGGAGAATTTTTTGTTTCATCATATCCTAATTCTGTTCACAGATGCATTTGAAAAGTACAATGCAGTTCGTTCTTGAATTAAACAGTTCAGTGTTTGGCCCTAATCCTGAACCATGTTGATATTTTAGGTGGTGTTTTCCTTCTCGAAAGATCGCAGACTACTCATTTTCTCCAGGGTTCATGGAGGTGACAAGGTAAGAAATCCAGCCAAATGTTCCAATTTTCAAAAGGCTTTTGAAAATTACACTTTTGGTTTTGATCTTACATCTGCCCTATGGTGTGAGTAACGGAAGAAGTTGATGAAGCAGTTTTCTTTGTAATTGTTTTGTTTTTTTCATGTGATCTATTTTGACAAGGTTCATGGAAATGCATGTAATATCTGTAGCGCACGTGTACATGTTTTCCCTGAAGGTTCACTGCAGTGTAGTAGAAAGTTTCCACCACGCTATTGTAATTCCAGGCATATTTTTTTTATCGTGTTAGTGAAAGTGAGTGACAGTACCCCACAACAAAAGAAAGACTCACAGAATTCAGGTTTTTTTTGTGTTAGTGCAACAAGCACAGCAGTCTGAACTGGCCAGATATGGTAAGTAATCTGTAGTAGTTAACAATGCTAGACAAAAATTCCCACAAGCTTCTTGCTGAGTCTGCTTCAGACATTACTCATTTGGTGGCCTAAATACCGGTCTTGCTTCACACTTTTAACACTTGTGAAAGATGGAGATATTTTGTTGGTAACTGGAGTTGGTAGAACTGCAGATAAGAGTTTGCCAAAAGTGTTTGGTTGGGGCCATGCTCAGTTGAAAAATGCCACTTGTGCAGGGTGGAAATGGTGTCCCTGGGGTGCATCAGCTCCAGTGGAGCTGCAGATAGAGCTGAGCTGAGGGGCTGCTGCCTGGCCCCTGCTGCTCCCCTCACCAGCCCTGGGCTCTTTGCTAGGCTGAGCAGACTGATGGCATGGTAATAAATACTGAAATGCATAAAGCCACCTCTTCCCTCCAGACCCCACGTCTCCCCTACCCCAGCATAGCCCCCTGCCACCTTGTCCATGCAGTGGACTAGCAGCTCTCTGACTTCCTCCCTTGTCTCCTGCCAGCCTGGTGGCAGATCAGACCTTTGTGGTCTGCCCCCTGAAGCCTACTGAGTCCTCAGACTGCTGCCCCTTCTGGTTATCCTTCCCCAAGGCTCCACTGGAGACTGCTTTTTTGAGGTATCCCAGTGTGAGGGCAGCCAGGAGTCCAGCAGCCCTGGTGTTTTCCTGCCCAGTGATGCAATTGCTTTGGGAATGACCTGGAAATATTGTATACTGCCTTTCTCAAAAAACCCAGTGTGTCATAAATTCTTCCTCAGGGAAAAAAAAAGATTATTAGTATTTATTGCTGGCCTAAGACAAAATTTGTATGTGTCAAAACTACGTTGGTAAAATTTAGTAAAAGAGAGCCATTCCAGATGGCTACTGTAGCCCTTAGTTCATCTTTACAGTCTAGACATGGACAGAGATCTCTGTAGTATAATTAGAGAAATAAATGACAACTGGAAATTATGTGTCTAAGTGAGACTTAAACTTGCTAGATGGAGGTTGGAGGAAGCTGTGCAGAAGTAGGGATCTATTTCTTAAGGAACCTATTAACATGGTAGATTAAATACTTTTTCAAATGCCATCTCAGTCAATCCTGTTTTGCCTTAGTTTTGAAGACTACTGTGGCTTCTATGGAAGAATAAAAATAAAAGAAATTTGAAGTGTTCACAGGTCTGTTGTGTTTACACTAAATATAAGACTAAATAGAAACAGCATTGTAATTAAGGCTCCTGATTTTGAAGAGGAAAATTTTCATAAACTATATGATTTAATTACTCAAATCAACCAGATTGAGGAGCCTCGGGGTTGAAATGTGGAGGAGGTGTAAAGTTTTAAAAGTTTCAGATATGAAAGCTACCTAGAACTTATATTCCAAACAAAAGACAGTTGGGAAAAACACCTTGTCTAATTTGATGGGTAATCATCACAGAAAAGATGTTGGTAGGTAATGCAAGAACAGAAGAAAAAGAGGGATCAGAATAGAAAGCTGTATCTCAGAGGCAGGAAATGCAGGAATAAAGTACAAACAAGTGAGAGGAGCTTGAGAAAAGTATTCAGGCAGCATTTGAGAAAAAAGTTCTTATCTAGAAAAAATGTGGGAAAGGGAAAGACTTGTGCTGTGAAGAGGAACTCTAATCTGTGTGGGGTAAATTAATGATGATCTAGCAACAGGGCAAAGTCTGGAGGCTTTCTGAGGGTGTGGAAATGGCAGATAACCAACTAAAAAGGAAAAAATCTTAGGACAGTTCATGGCTAGTGGGATAGCTGTTATTCAAAATTCAGAAGGAACAGGTCTATGAAACCATATGTATCAGTGTCTCATGAAGATGAAAGGGACCATGTGACGAGACAGTTCCTCTGTGTATGAAGGGAGGAAAGGCTGGTGTGAAGATTGGCCTATTATTCTGACCTCAGGGGTGCAAAGCTTTAAAAGAGATATTGAAGGAAAGAAATTTCTATATAGTAAATGTGGGGTAGGAGGGGGAACATTCATTAAAAAAAAGCCCCCACCTTGCCCATGGTATGCAAATCTGGTACTTTGATTTACTGCAAAAGGGACATCTTGTAAAAGCTAACCTTTCTGGATCCCAGTAAAGAGTTTCTGTGGTATAGGAACATACTTGATATATCCCCATAAGATATATCTCTGAGAAGAAGGACACAAATACGGAAGTAGGGGAAATGTAAGGTGGAGAAAAGTAGGAAATAGCAATTCTCTGACTGAGTTTATCTGCTGGTTTGGGTCAGGTAATTATGCTTTTTTTCCCCCATGGACTGACATTATATCCTGTGCAGTTTGCAGTGTTTAGCAGTCTTGTGCAGATGCAGAAGGTACTCACAGTGTGTATTTTCTCTTGCTTTGCTCTTACCAGAGTTTAAAATATAAGACATTTTGGCTGAAGGCATTTTGTCTTTAGATGGAGAACCGTACGTGTCATTCTGGTGTTCAGGGTAGGATTGTAAAACGGCAAACAACTCTGAGAAAGGGAAATGGTGTGGAAAGGAAAAAAAGACAATGCAAAAGAGAAGAAATACAAAAGTATGTAACACTCAGGAACTTTTTAACTTCCATAGTGCAGGGAGCTGTTGAGATTCTGGATCTGTATCACTTTTGGCATTCAAACTCCCATATAGCACTAACAATTCCCAAAGGGAAGGAAACAGTGGTATGCACTTCCTCTGCTGCCCTGTGCTCTGGACAGGGAGACTCTGCCCAGGAAAAAGCACAGTGGGCTTTCCTCAGGGGTGGTGAGGGTAGCACATACTTGTGCCTGTAATCAGATCTGACCCACAAAC
>NW_005054322.1:4910585-4943390 GCF_000277835.1 Geospiza fortis
CCCTACACAGTATTTCACTTCCCAGTGCACACTGTATCCCCTTGCACACTGGAGACTCCCAGTGCTCACCAGCCTTTAGTGCTCTGAAGAAATGGACTCACTTCCCCAGTTGTAAAACTGGGTCTTCCAGACCTCTTCAGGCCAATATATGGTGACATTCCCAAAACTTATATGTTACCTGGTATTCATCCTCGTGGAACAAATACCTGATTGCTGAGAAGCGCTGCACAGTGTCTGTGCAGCCCAAAGAAGTTACTGCACCCTACAGATAAACAGTTCCCTCTGACTTGATTGCAAAGGACTATGGTTGAAAGGAGAAAAATTTCTCTGAGGCAAATGAAAAAGCACATGCTGATAAAGATCCATACGAATACAGAGTTATGTGGGTAAGACAAGAAAGCTCGAGACAATAGAGAGGAAGGTAAGGACGTATTTTTGAAGGAAGGAAAGTACTCTTAGAAGTACAGAACCAACTAAAGTTAGAGGAAGCTGGTTACAGGGGAAAGAAAAGTATGTCCCTCAGGCACAAAAAAAGCTGCACATGCAAAACTAGTGAGAAAATGAAGCCATGGTATCATATACAGTTATGTCTTGTTCTGTGTGTATCAGTTTGAAGTAATGTTTAACTTTGATGTTAGAGGTCACTTCTGCAGAGCCTGTGGCTGTCCCTGAGGAGGTCAGCTGGAGCCAGGATGCCTTTGAGGAAGAGCTTCTTGGTCATTGTGTGGTTTAGCAGCTAAGGGAGTTTGGATGAGCCGTGACTCATCAAGGGGCATATGCTGCTTGGTGGGGGAAGGGATGGAAGGACTTCTATGGGAAATAAAGCTGGAAACACATTGCCAGGAGTGATGAGTGCTTAAAAACATTGCAGCTGCAGTGGTCTGGTCCAAACGAGTTTCCCAATAGCTGCTGAATAAGAAGTTGGAGTGATCTATAGCAATCATGCACATCTCACGCATCATCTCAAGAGTTAAAGTGTTGAAGTTAAGAGTGTCCTAGGTGAAATAAAGAGAATGGGATCTGAAAGTATTCCCAAGTTTGTTCCATGCAATGTGAGTTTGATAGGTAGAGAGTAGAGAGGAGAAAAATGTGGCCATTTTTCTCAGAGCTCTTATCCTTGTGCAGAGGTTTATTTGAATCTCAGGCTATTTGTATCCCGCGCAGTCATTTCATTCCCCATGTATGGCAGTAAAAACTGGAATGGCTGCTAAAGGGTGAGCAGCAACCTGAGCTCAAACTCATCCTGACCTCTAATCTGACACAAAAAGCTATGTTATCCCTTTGGGATTGGAAGTATCTTTTTGCTGGATTCTAGCACAGAATGGAGACTGTCATGGTCAATCATTGATAATGATATGCTCAAGGAGACACTCCTTGAGCTAAGTAGAAGCAGCTAGAAAACTTTTTTTCACTAAACCTCCTCAGGCGCTAGCTCTAAAAAGTAGGAACATATTTGCACATGCATTTACTTCTGCTATTTCCTCTTTGCTTTTCATCTAGCTTGAACCTTGTGGGGATGTCCACAGTTCTGGTGTTAGATCAGTCTCTCTGCTTCCATCCTGCTGCTGTTTACAGCAAAGTGCTTACCCTGGGCTATTCTGAAAGCATTGAGATGCAGCTGGGCTCTTCGTGAAGCCACTGCTTTGTTAATGAGGTTAAGAAAGTTAAACTGCAGTAGCCATGTTTCCAGATTCTGATAGTCTTAATTGTATGTGTGACAAACAAGGATGGTAGAAAAAGAAGTATGTACAGCCATGGGTAGGACTGAAACTCTGATCAACTTTGCAAAAGATATGTTCAAAAAACTCTCCAGATCTAATCTATCTTTTGAAGTCTTGTGTGTCTTGTATTTATAAGTGAGTTTTTAGAAAGGTACCCCCTTCTCATGTGTTTAAATTTACAAAAAAAAAGTTTTTTGGAAATCAACCTTTAAACCATCAGAATAGCGCAGTGTTATCTTCTTTCCACAAATGAGAGAATTGAAGGAACAGAGCTGTGAAGTTACCTGTTCAAAGCCATAAAGGAAGCCAATCATAAATCCAGGTGTAGAATCCAAGTCTCCTAAATTGCCATCTAATGCCATAACAAGCCAGTGTAATCAAAAGAAAGTTTGCTTTCTGATGTTACAATGAGGTGTGCCATAACAACACTTAGGTATTTATCCAAGGGGAACACAATTGAATGTATATATTTGCCTATGGTCTTGTAAATAGTTAGAAAGATTTCTTTGAGTTCTAATAGTGAATTTATTATATAGTGGTTTTCTTTATAACTGTTTTCTTTTTCCCCACAACAATTTCTTCAAAAATTGTGTTTAAAACAAACCATTTAGAGTTCAACTTCAGAGTCTTCTTCAGGATCCTGAGCACCTTACACTTCAGCTTGCCTTTACATAGGACAGTAGATGGTTTGCAGCTCAGAAAAAGGAAATAGAGTTATTTATTGCTCTTAGCATTGGAAATCACTTTTAGAAATATTGCTGTAAATGTGTTAGAAGTCTCAAAAGCTCAGGTCTGACTCTGTTTTAGCTGTAGGGGAGGCTGTGGCAAGAGACCCAGCACCAGAGGAGCTGTGAATATGGAAGCTCATTGCAGAGCCTAACGCTGCCTGGTGCATTGAGCAGGATCTTTCACAGTTTTGGCAAAAGCACATGTTGCTTTCTGTCTCTCATATTTGTGTCCTCTCATACTGAGTCAGGGATATGTGCACAATACTTGTCTCTGAGAGCTAATCTTTTGGGATGGTGAGCACAAATAGTTTCATTAATAGCTGGTTTTACTTGCAGTTGAGAGTTTGAAGCAGCCCAGCAGCTTTTTGCATTGTGTAGGGAGGGTTTCCTTTTGTCTGTTGCCTGAGTCTGACAGAATGATGCTTTAGGCTTCCCAAAACAGGGCTGGAGTCCAGCACTGAAACACCATGGAAGCACTGGCTTAGTAGTAGATAGCTTTGTGGTTTACTAAGAACAAATATTAAATCATATTGGAAAATGATATTACTTCTAAAAAAACCTCCTTATAGCACCTTTATAGTTTCCAAATCTTTATTTTCCACAGTTGGCCTGCACACGGGTGATGAGCATGCTCAGAGAATATGTCTGGTTAGCAACAATCAAACCTCTAAAATATCTGCAATTCATCCATGCTTCTCCCACCAGCAGGTGTCATTCTGGAAAAAGGAAAATATTGTAAATTCCTGAACTGGAGAATTTGGCTGTGACAAAGAAGAAGAAAAAATGTTTGCTTAAAATATAGCTTTTGAAGGTTACTTCAAACTAAAATGAAGAGAAAGCTGGCTGGTCTGCATTTTTTAATAATCTTTGTGCAGTGTGTAATCTTGACCTATAAATAAAAAAGGGCAGACAACTGGTAAGGCAAACCAATGTCTACTTAAAGCTGTCTTCTGCTTTTTACTGTTTTCTCTGATGTGTTTACCACTGCTAAGCACTGCCCCCCTCCATGACTATGAAATCAGCAATATTCATCAACCTTGCCACAGTAAACAAAGAATTGAGGTCCTGAATTCAGATCTCATTTGCTTCAAGGTAAATTTGAAGTAATCTCATTGAAGCAACTGAAGTATAAATGTTTGGAATTCAGTCCGAAACAACCTAAAGTAGTATTTAACTTTCTACTCCATAAATAAGCCTCAAGCAGAAAATAATCTCATAATAATTTTAATGTCTCTTATAATGTTTATGTTTTCCTTTAAGTGTTCATCTGGGTATTAACTGCAACCTCCTTTAGTATGTAGAGCTGTTTTTGATGTCTCATGAGCACAGTGAGAAAGCTGTGTCAGAGTTGTAAAGAACCAAGGCCCTGCTGGTTCATTGTTGAGGGCTCCTGGTCTATCAAGTCTAATCTTTGGCTGTTAAAACCAAACTTACTCTGAAATCCATGCAGGAGCTGCCTTGACCACCCTGTATGCTACTGGAAATTTGTTCCAACCCATCACAGCTCTGATGATTATAGATGTTTTTCTGTCTTTCTGTCTTTTGCATTTATCCAGATCCCTTGTATCTCTATTGTCCTTTTACACTAAATAGTTTCCCCCTAACATTTGCATTGGCATGTAGCTGAGCACCCTAGCCTGAACAAACCCAAATTGCATTTGTTTTCTTCCAGAAGCTTAGGTTTCAAATCCTCTGGCATTACTTTAAGTTAAATTGCTTTGCTTTAAACAAAAGCACACAGAAGTGTGCTCCCTTCCTTGCTGCCCTGCATGCACCATTAATGCAGGAGCTTCCACGCCCCGCTGGAAACACTTCACCTGCTACATCTTAGCCCTGTATCTAATTTCTTCCTTGTAATTTCATCACAATCATCTTCCCTTTGATTAGTCCAGCCAGGTTCAACTTCTCAGCTATTTCTAGAAGGCCTACAAACGACTGTGTGCTACTGTGGCCCACCAAAACTCTTCCTGGAAACAAAGGGAAATTTGCTTGAGGGAAAACATGAAAGCAAGTTCCAAGGCTTGGCTGCAAGGAGGACATTAAAGTGGGAATTGATTTTACCTTTTTAGAATTCTTATTTGCAACAAAGGGATGTAAAACGGTTGTCCTGTTGGCAGCCATTAATTTCAAAGATGTTATTTAATTACAAATGTAACAACACTTATGAACAGAACCAAGCACTCAGTTGCTGAGTGAAAAAAATAGTATGTAAACATAGAATTAAAAACTTTACTCCAAAATAGCTAAAAGCTGTATTCTTGGGTTTGCATGAAGCCTGTATTGACGTTTTCTGACTTTTTAAGTATTTAACTTTGAAAATTTAGTGGTATTCTAAAATTTGAAGTTAGAAAGTATAAAACCATTGAAAATATGACTAGTGGCCTTTTTTATGGCCTTTATAGGATCAAGATAACAAGGCATGATAATCTTCAGCAGGTTTTTGTACAGTAAAGGATGAGATTTAGACAAAGTTATTTCTTTAAAGTTTTTACTATTTTTTCTCAGGCTTTTAATTAAGTGAAATAGCATTAAATTATGTTTAGTCTCTTTTGGTTTTTAATTTTAGTGATTTATTTTACTAGTTTTAGAAAAAAACTCATGTGCCTAAACATAGGCCTGTGCATTTTAGAGCTTGTAGGAATCCCATCTGGCCTCTCACTGCCAGTTCAAAGGTGTGGGATTTTGTCAAAGGTCAAAAGTCCCCTGTAGGTCCAACAACATGCCAGCCCTGCACATGTATCCTGGGTACTCCAGGGTATCCTAGCAGCCATTAGGTGCCTTCTTTCAGGAACCTGAATTTCCCCTTTAGAAAACTGCTGTAAATGGTAATATGGCTCTGCAAATGCTTAAGAAAATTAAAGATATCATGTCTGGGAAGGGAATTCCCTCTAAGGTGCTTTATTTCAGGTTAACAAGGCCTAGAGGCAGGAGAGTTCTTTCCTATCTACCAAGGGCAGAGTTGCTGTAGTCAATGGGATGCTGTCAAGGATCTGTTTTGAATTTCAGTGGCTGAACTGAACCTGTGTGTGAGCTGGGAGTGGCTCTTGTTGAGCAAATGCACCACGGAGGTCCTGGCCAGGAGCCTGGGGCTTCTCCTCAGGACTGGTTGGAGGTTCAAAACTCTTGGGAGTTTGGCTAAAGGAAGATTAATTCCCAGTTTTGGGCATGATGCAGCAAACTAATTTTCCTGAAGAAAGTGGTAATTTCAGGTAGCAAGACACTCAGATAGACACAAGAAATACTTCTTTAATTAAAAAAACCCCTTTTTAATTAAAGAAATGAAATTAAAAAATGCAATAATTACATACACCATTAGAAACTTATATTAATCATGTCCAGTTTTGATGGTCTGTTGAATAAGAGGAAAGTTAAAAATCTTGACTATACTAGTCAGTATAGTTATATAAATTGCACAATGTGGGGTTGAGTATTTCTGAATTGTTGTTTTATAACAAGAGCAATTTGTTGCATATAGTACATAAAAATTATGTATCGTATATGTATAAAATACATAACTCATCCTAAAATAAAATTAAAGCAAATGGAAAGTAATGAATTCTGTATAAAATCCACCACAGTCAATAATTAGGATTGTGTAGACAGAGAACACTTTCCTGTGAACTTTTAAAAGTCACTCACTAGCATTATAATTGATAGGAGTTTGGACTACTCTTGTAGAAGCTAAAGAAATGAAATTGTTACAGAAAAGGTCATGATGGGCGGAGCAATCATAACATCTGATTCAGTGATGTCCAATATTAATTTTATAGCTTGGGAGTGAAAGAGAGAACTGTTTCCATGTACTCTGTTGTTTTGGTTTTTTTTCTAAGTATTTATCAATCTTTTTCAGGATGGACTCCCAAGGCATGGCTGCAATGGTTGTTTGAAACAAGAAACAGATACCCTCTTGCTGTCATTCATCTCTGATCACTGGGAATTAGAGCTTGAAGGAAGGTGAAAGAAAACTCCTACAGAGCACTGGGAATAATTTGTCTTGTAAGAGGGGTATAATGGCATTTTTAAAGCTCTACCAAATATCAGGACAGGTGATAAGAGTTTATGGACTGGGAATTAATTGAAAGATTGTGAAGTGGGAAAGAATTCACATTATGGGAAGTGTTGGAGAACTACAACGTAAGCACTCTGAAATTTGTAACTGAGCCCACAGAATACCTAGAGGTGATGGAACTATCTCAGATGACTGTTGTTTTAAAATATAATTTGCAAGCCCCTGCACCCTTCCCCAGACAGAGTGGGAAAATACATTCCTTTTATTAATATTACTCCAGGGGACTGGAGGGTATTCTGACCAGTGAAACATATAGTTTAGGGGACTTGCTACAGAACTCAGATTTTAAAAAAAAGTGGTACTAATTTGTACCTAGGAGTTGGTATCCGTTTTAAAAAATGCTGTTCTAAAGATAATTTTTTTACATTTTCATATGTATTAAATAACACACCTATACGATGAAACATGATATGTGTAATTAAAAGAATGGCTATAAGTATAGAATTGTGTAAATACTACCTAAATCATATGTATAAACATTAAATAAACGGTTTCATTTCTAAAGGTTACAGAAAACACTTAAAGATTTTATACAGTCTTTCCACCTCTTCCCCCACTAGATTTTAATATAATTGCAGTTTTAGAGCTAATCCTTATATTAGCTTTTTAACATTTGTAGTTTTGTTAAATTTTACTGAGGAACAATTTAGTTTGGGGAAACCGTTGAATCTGTGGTTTGTGTTGTTTGAACAAGAAGTCCCTGAGCGTTTGTCCCAAATACCAATATTTTTCCTACACTGGCAGCTGTATATTTGTGGTCACCTGATGGCAATGCATGCAAAGACCCTGTGCAGCAGCAGTGCCTCTCACAGGGAATACCAGGAGGGAAACTGGAAGTAATCAAAGCACACAGAATTTGCTCTTCTTGGTGGAGGTCTCATGTAGGCAGCACTTGAATGACACTTTATGTTTCTGGATAAGGTGAAGGTAAGAGATAGAAACCATTTGAAAGCCATTGCTTATGTTCCCTGGAATGGACTGGGAAGAACAACTCTTCTGAGACCCAGCTTTACAGTGAACATGAACAGAGCAGTGTCATCAGCAATTCTGAAAATGTGTTTACAATGGTTGGGAAAATATTTAGTCAGCATTTAAATATGTTAGCTCATACACAAATTTTAGATGTCTACTGAACTTATCAGTTCCAATAACTGGTTTCATTAAGATTTTTAGTGATACAAATTAATAACAAAAGTCAGTTAATACAGAGTGCAGTTATGAGACCAAAATACAGGTGGTTTAAATCTAAAGAGTTAAATGTTAGCATTTCCCTATAGAGAAAGGTTATTTGGGCAGTGGTATACTGACATTTTCACCACCCACAGAGAAAGGGACCTGTTGATCATACTGGTTAAGCAGAAATTCAAAAAAGGAAAACTGTAGATCTAGAGGGTTTGCTTGGTGTAAGTGAATCACACAGGAAAAATGCTGATACCCAGGGTTGTTGTAGTGACTTTCTTTGATGGTTAGAAAGAGAAATAAGCACAGGATATTTTTGTCAAGTTAGAGGATTTAGATTGCTGCTTGCTAGGTAAAATTTGTCTTAGTTATTAATATAGTGGAAAGTTAAATGATGATCATGGAAACATGATAATAAGTGCTGTTGGAAAATGAAGAGAAATTATTTTGTGTCCATTTAAAATATTCCAATTTGTTAACAGTTGGACTGAAGGGCTGCTAAGAACATGAATGTGGAAAATAAAGGAAAGCCTCTGTCAAGAAGGTGTTTCTGGACACCTTGCTGCCATGCTGTTTCTGGCAAATCATATCTGATAATATACATGTAAACAATCAGCATTCATTTAGCAGAAAATAGTGCTATCTGTATGTCTGGATTTCTGTTTGAAAAAGCCTTTATAATAATCCTACTGGACCTAGCTAGAAAAAAGTCTAATAATAATAAGTTACTAATTTGCCACTACTTAATTTAATCTGACAACTCTGCCTATAAGCTTCTTCTATTATTCCTGGAAGAAAATGACATAAAATTGGATGGGTTTGTGTAGTTTCATACAAACATGGAACTGCACAGAAAAGCCAGGTATCAGCATCACTGCATGTAGGGAGATCTTGTCTCTGACCCTCAGTCAGTCAGCCTGCTTGAACACAGGCTGAACTACCCCCGGCTACCAGCCCTGTGCACTTTGGCTTTTGAAACTTTCCGTGTAAGATACAGTTTCAACATGAAAAGTCAAAATACAGCGGTTTACAATCACTTTTGCTTTGTTTGAAGCTAAAACTCAAAACAAAACTCCTGGAGTATAGAACTGCATGAAATAAAACATAAGAAAGTTAACACAAAAACTCTGCAAACTGAGCAAGCTAGTTTCACTCAGCTTTCACATGAAAAGCTCATGTGAAAGCTCTTGAAAGAACCCCATTCTGCAAGTTCACTTTTCAATTGCACATGTGTGAGATGTCAAAAATGAGTTAGTTTCACAACCCCATGGCACAGATAAACAGCACAGCTCTAAAGGTCTTGCTCTCATTCTCTGTCTTGGCTTATACTTTTTTCATCTGCCAAGAGATGAAATTTTCTCAGTTTTAGGTTAGTTACATTGAGCTTTTGTACATCTGTAGAACAAGGAATTTGTGATAAGACCCAAATTCAGCCTGTATGTTTTTTATAGTTGTATCCAGCACCAAGAACTCATTTCCCAAATCTTTATCAATGCTCTAAATGGCTCCTAGTCCCAAAATGAGAGTAGACACTTCACCACTTGGAGGTCATGCAAGCATTCATGTGCTTTAAGTTCAAAACCTGGTATTTCAGGGATACTGAACACCTGCTGCTGTTCCTAGCTGGTATGGAAGCTGCAGAAACTCATACCCTTGTGAAGATCCCTCATCTCGAGGTGCTCTTATTGCAGTGAGCAGTCCTCTGCTCTGTTTTCAGCTTTTGTAAAATTTTAGTGAAACACAACAAACTGATGCTGCACTGATATTGAACTGGCTCCAGCTGGCTGGTGCAGTGCTGTGTTTTGGATTTATGTTTATGAGATGAGAATTATGTTGATAACACACTAGTGTTTTAGTTGTTGCTAAGTAGTGCTTACTCTGAATCAAGGACTTTTCACTGTCTCATGCATTGCCAGTGGACAAGTGGACAAGAATCTGGAGGGAGCATGGCCAGGACGGTTGAGCTGAAGTAGCCAAAGGGATATTCCATACCACAGAACATCATGCCCAGTATATAAACTGCTGCAGTTTGGCCAGGAGCTGCTATCAGTGCTTGGGAGTGGGCTGAGCAGTGTATGGTAAACAAATGTATTGAGCATGACTTGTTTCTGCTGGGTTTTATTTACACATGCCCTAGATCCCCAGTGTATTTTCATTACAATTGTTATTATCTTAATATTTTCTTTGTTTCACTGCTCATCTCAACACAAGACGTTTACTTTTTCTTCAAATTCTCCTCCCCACCAGAGCAGATGGGGAAGTGAGCAAGTGGCTGTGTGGTACTTGATTGCCATCTGGGGTTAAACTGTAAGAGACACAGACACTTTCAACAGAGCATTGCTGTGTACTTATGAGTTCAGACAGCTCAGAACTCCTTTGTTTGCTGGGCAGCTGGTCCATTTGCTTTCCCCCAAAATACTGAGGGACTGAACTCCTGAGTTTTCTAAATTATCACTGATGGAGAAGCAAGACCTCAGCAGCAGTGGGGCTAAGGTGGGGGCTTCTAGATGCAGCTCTCATACTTTGGCAACTTAGCTGAGAAGAGCTAGAGTGATGCTCCGAAAAAAAATGTAATATAAAATAATCAGAGATCTTGTGTGCATGTATTTTAGTTATTCACATGTCAAAATTTACTCGTGAGCTGGTATAGAAAAGTGCAAGGGGAATGGCTGAGTACAAAATTTTTAGGGTGTATTGAAATGTAGGTCACAGACTTGAGCTATACAAGACTTATTGTGAGTGGAATTTGCAATATAATAGCTCACCTTTGCACAAGAGTGAATTTTTTATAGTATGATCATATGGTACCAAAAAAACCCCCAAAACATTGGACTGTTGGTGGAACGCAAATATTATGTGACTTTGAATCTCACTTGGTATTTTAAACCATGACAGTTTAGATCTGAGTCATCAGAACTTGTAAGCAGGAGATATATCTATATATATATGTATGCATATATAGCATGCAGGCTAAAAACAAGGCTTTTGTTGAATGACTCCCAATGTCTTGAAGTAATTTCCCTCTCAAATTGTAGATTTCATTCTCTGTTACTGTAAATCATTATAGCCTCAATTGAAAGTCAGAAGTCAGCTTAGTTGTTTCCAAAATTTGAAAATAAAAGTGGGCTAGAAATCTTTACAGGCTACTACTTTCTTCTCTGTTTCACCCCTTTGATTTTCAGAGCCCTTGGGCCATCAGATCACTTTAAACTTTTCTTACACCCCTGCTTCTCCATGGTGCTTCCTGCATGGAGCTGGTGTTAGAATTTGCCCAACCTCTAATTTGTCCCAGCAGAGCACTCAAATCTTGCATTAGAAGCAGAAACATTGTTAGTACTGCTAAAAGAGCATCTTTAACCCAAGATCTTTATTGGACAACTCCTCTGGTTAGAGCAAGAGCTGGAGAAGATAGCACATGAGTGACTGCTAGCAGCCCCAGGGGCACATATGGGGAAAAGTTATTTTTCTTCCTTTTTACCTTTTAATGCATCACTTGACTTTAAGCATGCATCTAGCCAAACTATGCAGAAAGTGACTGGCTGAAGAGAAGACTGTAAGGTAGGATTAGAGGCTCTGCTCAAGACAAAATCTGCTTCGGTCTAGAGAACAATCCCACCACAAAATAAAATTAAAAGTAATGAGATTTCCCACTGTTAACTTAATAGCAGCAAATCACATGTTCTAAACAATGTTCTATTTTTTTTTTTTTTTTTTTTTTTGTATAAGGACTCATTTTTAGTAACAAACCCCAGACTATTAGCTCTGCCATTTTTCCACTGCTGGAGGAAAATGTGGACTCTTGCTGAGCTGTATGGTAAATATCTTGGCTATATCTGAATCTACTACCAGTCAAGAAGCTTCTAAAATGCTAGCATGGAGGAACCAGTTCAAGGTAGAGAAAAGGAAAAAAATGGGAAAAAGAAGAAACATCTCTTTGGATCTTTCTATCTGTTATTTTTTTAGATTATATTTCTTCTGGGCTCCCAAAATCTTCAGTAACAAACAAGTTTTCTTTTGAAAAGTATTAAGTTATCAAAACATTTGCCAGGTCTTAATATTAAATCCTAGCAGTCAGCAATGTTTAAGTCCAGCCATATCATTTTGCTGAGTAAGTCATGTTAAAACTTAAAGTTTTCCCCTCAAAATGGTCTTTCCAAATGAGATTGATATTGTGAGAAAAAAAGAAAGAAGAGAAGAACGCCTTCATCACGAGGAATTATGGAATTAATTTTCTTTATATACTCTGTTTGCACAAGACATTTTTGTTAACTCTTAATAAAAATACCATTCAGCTGCTACTTTCATTGTTTTTATCCTGGGACCAATACAACATTGTCATTATTGGATATAAAGTGCTGTAAAAACAAATCTAATTTGTTAAGTTTATTTTGATAAGAAATAAATATAAAGGTAGTGCATAGTTTGTACAGTGCTGCTATCATAGGACTCCTGGGTATAATTTATATAAAGAAAATAAAAAAGCATACATAACTTTCTAGTTGATTTCCTTTAACAGGGCTAATTGAAAACAGTTTCTGTTATTTAAAAGTAATTTATTTTAAATATGCTTTTTAAAACAAAGTTCTTATTGATATCCATTTTAAGTATATTATCTCAGTGTGGGATACAAGTAAAAGGTCAAATCTTGTAGGAGTATTTTCTGTATGACTCAGTTCTGATCATAGATAAACTTATCGGGGAAACCAAATTAGTTAACCTTTTCACTACCAAGACCTCATTTTAACAGGCTATGATGGTTTCTTTCACAAATACAGGACTTCAAAGCTCACACTTCTGTTCTGAAACATGAAAAAGAGAATGCTAATTTCTCTTTTCTCTCTCTGATAAAAGGCAAAGGTTTGTGATTTTAACATGAAATCAGACTTGTTGAGGTTCAGTATGTAGGCACAGTCAGCAATACATTATTAATTTTTAGTCAGGAACTGCTGTGCATAGTGGTGCAGAAACAGATGCATTTTTAAACTTTGATTATGTCTGTAATTTATGGACACTGTTGAGTGACGTATTTTTTCTTGCCCAGTAGCATAATCCGTATGTATGGATCTGATTACTGGAGCACTGAAAGACAAAATGGCTGTAGGTGGCATATCTCTGGAAAGCAGCCTCTTTCTATAAGGCTTGATAGGTTGTCCAATTCCTGCTCCCTTCACTGGTTTGCAATGTTTCTCAGAAATCCCTTCAGCTCCGCTTCCTCCTCTGTTTCCATCGCAGCAGCGCTGGCAGTTCAACGACTTGGGTTGTTTCAGTGCTCTAACTCAACCAGGCCAGAAACTGCCCTCTTTCCTAAAGCCAAATCCAGAGTGACTAAAAGGCTTTAATGGACTTCAGATCTGGGGACAACACTCATGTCTGGGAAAACGCTATCAGATGCTAATGTGCCAAAACCCTCTTCATGGCATTTGACAATCTCACCTCTTATCAGCACAATTTAATGTGGTAGCTGGGGGACAGTTTGACTCATGGAGAGTTTTGCCTGTGAACTCATTCTTACCACCTTTACTCATTTTGCATAGTACCCCCACTCACTGACTTGAGTGAAAAAGTTCTGCTGAAAGGGATTAAAAATGGTCTCTCTCCAAATGGCTCCCAGAAAGCTACATTGCAGGTAGTATCTGGAGGAGAGCTCTTGAGACACAGAGATTAATAATATTTCTAATACTAAATTTCTAAAACCTCTACTTTTGGTGAAGTAAATACATTCAAATATCCAAGAGTGAAGATATCTAGAAATCTGGTTTTGAAGGTCAAAGCACGTAGCCTGTTAGCTGAGCTGTAGGAGTATACTGGTTCTGCACAGCAAGAATTTAAAAAAAGCCCCAAAGAAGTCTGTAAAGCTTGTCCCAAGTTGAACTCAAATGGGCTTGGGGTGGAAATTTTGCCAGCCCTGGTCATATGCAGTAAAACATTTGTCTCATGCTGGTAGTGGCAATGAACATTTTTTTTCTTCCTTAATTTACAAAATATGAGCAAGTAGGTAGTTAAAGCATTTCGATTCTTCCATGAATGGAATAATTGTACATGGTATTTTCTAAGCAGAGAAATAACTGGCACTTGGGGAATTACTTCGTCACTCTCACAAAATGCAATTTCATCCAAACGGGAAAAATAATGCAATTATCTGGGCAGATAATGCAGCACACTTGGCATACATGAGCAATGAAGATAGTGCTGTATTTCATGAACAAGACATGAGTGCTCTGGAAAACTTGTTGGATTGCTTTTAATTTTTAAAAGAGCAAATTCATGGTTTCTTTGTGGACTAGTCATACTGTATAGTATTTTCTTTTTTGTTCTATTTAAATTTAGATTGGTTATTCATACTTCCTGGCAGTGGTTATAAGAGGAGGATGACTGAGAATTTAGTAGGTGAGTTAATCTCATTTTTACTGTGTCTCAAGAGCCGCCCACTTTCCCTTCATATGACTCGATACCAGAAAGTTCTTGCAGGTTTTGCAGAGTGAGACTGAAGTTTTGACCTTCTTCTTTTCTGCCCCTTTTTTGTTGCTCCCCCTTATTTTTCTGCACATTTGTCATTTTCTAGCCCCTCTCACCAGCCCAACACTCGGCTCACCCCCACGTATGCCTTCTCCCTGCAGACACCAGGTGGGATTGCCCAGTGGGCGTTTGAGGTCAGGGAGTCAGTAGAGTGCGGTCAGCTGGCTGCTGACTCAAAGGGCTGAAGCCCTGAGCTCCACAGCCAAACCACATCTGTAGATCCATGCCCTGAAAATGAGCACACTCCTGATGTCCATAAGGAATCCCTTGAATTTTAGGGCTGCCGAGAGTGGGTGGATTTGTGTAACACGTGAGTGCAATGAGCTGTTGAAGCTGTTCTCCCTCTTAAAGTGTTACAGTTTCTTCCCCCTGGGATGGGTGTCAGGGGACATAACATGGAGGGTTGTACCACAGCCCCACTTTCAGCCTGACTTCTTGCAGAGGTTGTGTATGGGTCTCCTCTTTTCTGTTTGGCCAATTATTTTCATGTGGCTTTTAGAAAAGCTGGTAACTTGGAGATCTTTATCTCATTTGACTTCCCTGGCCAAGGAGTTCGGCAGCTTTTCAAAGAGAAAAGACACAGATGTGCACATGCAGACACTAACACTGCCTTCAAAACAGGCCCAAGTTACAGACAGCAGAGAAATCTTTTTGGCATTCTTGCACTAGTGGTTGCACTTGATGAGGATTTTCACTGGGAAATTTGATCTGGGTGTAGTGTCTCTAGGTGTTTCACTTTCTGACTTTCACTGAGAAATGTTTGAAACAGTCCTGGAATGTGCTACCAGTCTCATTATTTGAGATAAAGAGTAAGAGAAATACCAAATGGCTCAATGCATCCCATAACAGGTATATTAAAATATTGTCCTGATGTCAGAGAAGTACACAAACCCTTTGTGATTAATCTTCCTCATGCACCTCACAGCTTTTGAATTTTGCTGTATACTCTCCAATGCTTCCACTCCTAAAAAAACCTCATTGTCCTGAGGCTTTTACATAAAGCACTGCCAAAACATGATACCATTTAGCAATGGGCTGGAGACACCTTTTCTCTCCCCACTGCCACTGTGGCTCATGGGTATTTGACATGCCCAGGGCTCCCTCTGATCATGAAGGAACAGCACAACCCTGTGCAGCGCTCAGCAGCTGAGCAAATGCTTCTTTTTCTGCTGTAAGCCTACAATGAGTACAGCAGCAAGACAGTTGTGCTTGGGAAAAGAGTTTCCAGGTTTTTGCAGTGAAATATGCAGAACTTTGAAGCCCAGAAATGACAATTTTGAGTTAGAGGAAGGTTATCTTGTTTTCCCCCCAAATATGTCTGTTGGTCTTGGGAAAGATATGGCCTCTTTCCAAACCTCACCACACTTACAGTCCTAGACTATCTTGGCTGCAAGAACTATCAAAACTACCTTCAGCTTTATATTTTCCGTTTCAAGCCCTCTAAATTATATGTTGACATTCTCACTGCTAGCTGAATACCAGCATATCTCACAATATTGCTGTCTTCATGTGGGATGTGGCAGGATGTTGAGGAATATGCCCGGAGCAGTGTCTTGTGGACTTTACCTGCAGCCAGGTACAAAGAGTGAAGGCTGCAGCAGCTTCCAAAGGACAGGTTCATACAAGAGTTGAACACTTTGAATCTAAAAGGGGGAGCTGTGAGTGTTTTGAAGGATCAGGGTGTAAGGATTTCTCTTGGCTTCAGCTTCATGCAAAGCTGGGGCATCTCTCACTGACAAAGAAACCAGTCTTTTGGACCAAAGTGGTAAACAATAGATTGAGTGTTTCTGCTTCCCTGCTTCCCAGTGCCTCACACTCCTGAGTATGGATGCCTCTTATTAGTGATTATGATCCTGAAACCTTTCCACAGGTTTGCAGTTCTGCAAATAGGAAGCAATAGTAAGATATGAGCACTAAGTGTGGTCCTGTTGTGTCTGTGGGCTTCTCTAAAGGTTGACTGAACAGTGTCCCACCATGGCTACTTTTGCTCAGCAATATATTATCTCTAAGAAAGCTGAAGCCGCACAATTCACCCTTTGCCCTTCCACATTTTTATGTTCTGAGACAGGAAAAAAAAAAAAAATCACGTGGTTTTTTTTTTTTTTTCAGCTGGGAGAGACAGTATATATATGCTTCTAATGTGCTCTTGGACTCATTATCCAGCTGCAGAAAGTGTTCCAGTATGCAAGTACAGGAGATGTGTTTGTGTCTGGTCATCTCTGGAATGCGTAGCCGCCGAGCGAAAGGCTGGGAAACTCTTGCGGACTGCTGTGCCACTGCTGACCTGCCAGCACTGACAGCCTGGGCTCCGCTGGTGGGGAGGGATATGGGTGTCTCTGCAGCCCTGAGCCTCTCCAGAGTGCTGGGAGCGTGAAAGCTGGCAGGATGCCCCATACCAGGACGTCCTGGTGTTTGCTGAAGTCCCTTAGGGCCTTACAACTGGCACTCAGCAGTTTGTAGGATTGGGCTTCCGCTGGCTGGAGAGGAAAAAACCTTGCTGGGGCAGCATTTCTGTGTGTGCAAAAGGCCTGCTAGAAAACTGATGAAATAAAATGATCACACATGTCCTTCAGCTTAGGAAAAGAGAGCTCTAAGTGAGAGCATGTGTGCTCTTACTGGGGCTGAGAAAATGTCAGTCTGATGTTCTTGGGAAGTTCATATTGATACAAACAGGGAGGCTCCCTGCTGCCCACAGATTTCCCACATAAAAGTCCTACTGGTAGCCGTGGGAACTTAGCAGCAGCCACGCTGTGGCTAAAGTCACCACTCTAAAAATGTAGTGAAATTAGTGTTCATAAAACTGAAAAACATGCCACAAGAATGAAGATGTTCTGATTCACAGCCATGAAAATTACATGAGTTCTGGCATTAAAAAAAAAAAAGAAAAAAAAAAGAAGCAGCTAAATTTCACAGTTACTCTGGCTTCAGAAGGGGATTGCTGGTGAATTTTTAAGAAGTTCCTCTGAGAAAAAAATCTTGGCTATCCTCAAATCAATTTGTTGCACCAAAACACACCCGCCTCTCCCAAGTGGTGCCCATGATGTGACTGGTCCTTCTTGCCAGCCCTGTGGAAAGGGCTGATCCTGTGCTGCACAGTGGCCCCTAGTGAAAGTGAGTAGTTTGTTCCAGAGTCTGTGAAGTAATTTCCAGCAGCTGGTTTGTTACTAATTTCAGTTCTGCCTTCCGATCTGACCCTCATCTCACTCAAACTATGCCACTTGGTATGTTATTTTTAAGACAAATAAAAAGATCTCACAGCAGGGCGTGATGGACCAACAGACTTGTCCCAGTGTAAGATGAGCATGGACCTGGGATTCAGAGGCAAAGGTAATATCAGGAATAATGAAGCTTAGTAATATAATTTAGCACCATTTTCAGTTTGAATTTTCCTTTTTTTTTTCCTGCTCTGCGTGCTATAAGGAGAGGGGACAGTTATGCCAGCTGCCACTCTTGCTAGCTAGAATTTGGATTTTTGTGTTGCTTTTCTGTTCCAATTACACAGACTCACTCTCAAAGAGATACTTTTGTCCCTTGAAGCTTTTATGTTCTTGCACCACAAGGATCTGAAACATTAAATCTTCTCTTTCTGCTTGTCCTATCAAGCCTGTTTTCCTTGATTTTCCAGGACAGATGCTACAAAGCGACAAGCATCGCTCTCCTTCCTCCTCGTGGTGTTCCCTCTGCCACCATGCCATAGTGCAGAGCAGCAACAGCAAAAGCTGCCTTGGGAAGGAGGTGACAGCTGGCTATTGTGCTCACTGGGCAGACACCACCTTCCCATCCCCACCCCCATGCCAGCAACAACTTATGACAGCAGCAATCTTAAAAATAAAACAGGAAATTATTTCAATAGGGGATGTGGTGGCTCACAGAAAAAAGTGGGGTAGGTCTGAAGTGCTGTTTTTCTTTCACGTGAGCACCGGGGCCCTGCAGAAAGGTTGCGAAGGAGCAAATGTTTGTGCAGCCTTTCATGTGGCAGAGGGACCTGTGCTTGTTTCTGTTGTTGCTGCTGCTGAGGCCCATTGTGGTGGCTGTCCCTGCGACCCAGGTCCCAGCCTGCTGGCTGTGGTGTGGCAGCGTCTTGCTGGAGCTGTGTGGTCCCGAGGTGCTGCTGACACACACCTGCCAAGGGTGAAGGCATTGCTCAGTGGTCTGGCTTGAGTCTGGGCCACCATGACAACCCCTTGACTTTAACATCTGAATACTTCCTTGCACTAAGTGCAGCTGGGCTAGCTGTGCTCTGGCGAGTCAATAATTCACTTGCCTACCACATTCTAGTATGAGATATTGTTTTGGTCTGATGCCTGAAGGAAACACCTACCTAACCTGCTATTTATTCTGAAAAGAACCTTTAGCATTTGGCTGAGTTATTGAAGGGGAAGGCTTCAAATGCCTCAGCCCTGCACGCTAAGAGCTCATCCTCCTCCCTGTTTTCTTCTGGAGAATCAACTGAAAGAAAAAAGAGGGCTGGGTGAGTGCTGCTTCAGGAATACTGAGTAGTCAGAGCCTCTCAGGCTAAAATATACTTCTTGGCCTCAGACAGCTGAGTGTGTTCTTGGAGATAATGTCATGGGCTTTGAAATGAACTTTTGGTCTGCTTCCACCAGCTTTGTATTTATACTGAACTTCTATTTCTCTCACCAGCAGAGTTAAGTGTTTTTTTCCTGTAGCATTCAAATGCTTGGAATAGAGGTTCAAATCCTTCTCTGCCTTCAAACACAAACATACCATTTCTGGGTCAGGAAGTTCCTGACCTCCAAATCACTGGAGGCTGACAGAGTACATCATGGTAGTTTTACTACAGCTTGCCCTAGTCCTGTACTCTTCCCAATTTTCAGCTTTAGAGACAGGATATTGGGCTAGAGGGATCTTTAGTCTGACCTCCTAAGGATGTTTTTATGGTCTTTTGTCTTTATCTGGTGCCCCTGGGGGCTAATAAAGATTTTGTAAATATAAAGAAGTCATTGTAATCCAAGGAGAAGTTGTGATCATAGGAGGGCTCTCCCAGCCCGGTGCTCCCTGGGAGCAAGGGTCTGATAAGAGAAGTGGGTGTCTGGCAAGCACTGATGAATCAACTTCCAAACTCTATCAGTTGCTAGATAGATGGTCCTCAGTGAGTAATGAAAATAACTGTTTCTGGACACTTCTTAATACACAGTTTAAGATTTGATAATTTCATACAATATGTAATTTATCATTTGGTTTTCTTCTGGCATTGGCCCATAGGCCTCATTGGAAACCACAGATCTACCTCTCTCCTTTGGCTTGTAAGTTGATTTCTTCAAGGGACAAAGAGGTCCCCAAAATGGACCTGTGCTCCCTTTGCCAAGCCCTGGAGTCCTGCTGAGAAGCGTGGGCGCTGGTGGTTGCTGTTCACTCTTATCTAAGTGGAGCAACTCCAGCATCACAGAGCAGCGCAGGGTGTCAGGCTCGCTGAGACCTCTGGTGTCTGCGCTGCCGCTGGCTCTGGGCTCTGAGATATCTTTGGTGCACTTAGAGGGCTTTGAGACAGCACAAAAGCATCTGCTCAGACTCCTCTGAGCTTGTTTTCTCTTCTACCTTCCTCTTCTCTCTCAGGTCAGAGGGAGCAAGCAGGACAAAAATCCTTCAAGTAACTCCATTTTCCTTTCCTCCTTTCAATTTGCTTTTAGAAGGTGTTTTCAGGTAAGGTAGAGCAGACTCATTGCTGAGAAAGGACCTCAGCCAGGCAATGAGAAATGCTGGCCCAACTAGCCCCAATACCTAATCTGTGCCTGCCTCTCTTTGGGGGCAGCTGCTTTGCCATACGAAGAGGGAGGAAAGAAGAAATGAATATTCTGATGTGAAAAAATAAAAAGAAGTCAGAGAAGGATTTAAAAAAATCCTGTTCATTTTTCTGTCTTCCCCCGCTCTGCCAAACCTGGAAAAATCCCCTTCAGTATGACATCAAGCCTGTAAGAAGTCCTCTTCTCTTTTTTTAGTCAGATGTTGCAGAAGGGTTTAGAGCTATGGTTTCCCAGTCCTGCGCTGAAGCTGCTTAGCCTTCACTTGCATCTTTGTGATCCCTGTGCTCTGAGCTGGAGCTTCAGTACTGACAGTTGCAAGGAACACACTGTTTTTAAAATCAGCCCCCACATCCATGTTTTGTGCACTCCCCAAATAGTCCTGAAGAGTCAGATCTCTGTGTGCCCAGTCCTGCCAGCCCCTCCTCCCCCAAAGGCCACAGCCCTGCCTCTCTGACCAGAGCAAACCACCAGAATGGAAAATCCAGTAGAGCTCACCAGTTACCCTGGAAAGGAAAAAGAAGGTTTTGCTTGCACAGTTGGTGCTTTCCTGCTTATTGTGCAGCTTTAAAAACTGTGTTTTAATCAGAATGAACAAAGTATATGGTCCTGCTTTAAAGGCTTTCTAAGCAACACATTTCAACTTAAAAAGAGTCAACAGTTTGCTTGATGTTATTCAAGTGTCAGTGCAAAATACAGCCTGAAAAACCCCCACTTCACAGTGAAAAATGCTCTGTGCTCACAGGATCAATTAAAATGGCTGGTAGGGATTCTGCTGCGAAACTGGGAAACACCCCAGAAGCCAACCCGTGACAACTCATGGAGACTGTCAGACTTTTGTAGAAAGTTAAAAGTATCTAAATATAAGTAAGCACTTTCAAAGCTGTTATTGCTGTCTGTTCATGCCTCTCACTTGCCTAATCTGTGGAGATCCTTGTTACTCATTCAGGGAGGGAGGCAAAGATCACTGAAGTCAATAGAAAGAAGCAGAATGATTTCAGGCGGTTTTAGGTGAGGTCATGCACTTTGCTCTCTCTGACTGCCATTATCCTTGGGGTTCACAGCCATCCAAGCCTTTGGTAGCCCCTACAGCTGCTGCAGCAGTTTCTGAATTTCAGTGAGAAGATGCAGTTCTGGAAGTTCATGTTTCTGAGATGCTGGCCTGCCCCAGCCCCCTCACACCACAAGCCAGGAGCTTCTACAAGCATGGCCGAGGACATCCCTCCACTCAAGTAGACTTGGAAATGAAGGATTTTGATTTCCTTGGGTAACAAAACCAAGGGCTGCTTTTTTTACTCAATGGCATAAAGTAAGAAGGTTTATGGAAAGATTATTTGTAAGCTTTACAAAAGCTGCAATCATAAACATGCGGATGATTTTAGAACAACCAGGATCCACACATGGGGTTTACCAAAAGGCAGCAAGCCTGCAGGCTCACAAAATGCATGGATTTGACCGAACTTCAGGGCTGGGGAATAAAAACAAGCAAAATTGCAAAGCTGCAGTTTACTGCCTGGTATTTTTTAACACAAATATATCCACCAAACAGTCGGTGTCTGCAGTCATTTTTTTGGGAAGGTGGACAGCAGCCGATTGAGTTACTCAGAGCTGAACCCTGTCAGCCCAGGCTGACCAGGCTCTCCCTGTGACTGGGGCAGCCACATCCCTCCAAACTCCACTGAGGAGGACGGGTGTGAGCAGCAGCACCACTCTCTTGGGGCGCTCCCGACTGGTCTCCGGTGGAGGGATGCAGGGCGTTCTCCGGGGAGGCCGGGCGCTGGCGGCGGGGACAGCTGTGGAGCTCGCAGACAGCCACCCACCCACAATGTCTGCAATGCACACAGCTGCTGCCTGGCTGCATTACAAAGGTGCCTCACAGCAGCACATGCGCCGGCTGCCATGCCAGCGGCTGCGGGCCGTGCTCGGGCTATATTTTACAAGTTTGTTTGCTGTGGCGCTGCAAGCACAGGCACGCTTTTATGGCATCCAGAGCATTTCGCTGAATGATTTGGTAGTAGGCTACTGACCAGACAGCACATTTCCAGATTTAGATTATAAGAGGAAAACAGCAAGTGGTAGGTTCAAGTGCAGGTCAGTGGATATGTTACACCAGAGCTCCGTCGCTGAGCACGGGAGTCCTCGTGCTCCCCCAGGACCAATACCTTAAGCTGTGCTCAGTAGACCTGGCCTAGGGTGCCTGCTTTTATGATTGCCAGTACTAAGGTGTCTGCTTTTATGATTCACACTGAGAAAATGCTGTTATCACATTGTAAACATAATTTTTCATATTGCAGAATCTTTCTGGTTGGTATTTGGGCTTAAAATGCAATTGTATGATGTTGATTTCCTCTTGCTTTCTACATGTATTAAGCAGCATTTTAGCAGGAGGTTTCCAGGAAGGAAAAGAAGGTACAGAAATGAGAGGATGTTGTGAATCTGCTAACGGGCTTGTTTTTCAGTAGCCGGTACTAGTGAGCACAGATTGGAGGAGGAAAGTAAAGACAAGCTGGCCATGAAAACCACAATTGGTGCTGATAGCCACATTATGGATACATATGGAAAAACAAGCACAATGTCATTGGAACTCAACATGAACCAGCAGCATTTAAATACCTTACCTGTAATAAAACCGGAGTTTACAGACAATGTAAACCAGCTTACTGACCTGACTCGTGTCCACCACCTGAAAGCTCATTGCCTGATGTCTCATAGGTGAAATTTTGTTTAGATAAACCTTAGATCACCTTTTAAGGTCAATATCCTGTTTAAAGACAAGACCAGGACTGCATGAGCCCCCTCTTCCTTCTCTCCCAGTGTAAATAGCAATTGCTGAAAGCATGGGAGGAATGACACCACCTGGGAAAGCTGTGTACTGATTTGTTGCCAAGAGGGGTTAAGCAGATTTTCTCAGTCTTGCCGAGCTGAACTGCTTGTGAAAGCACAGCCTGGGCCCCTGCTCCATGTTTGCAGAGTAAGATGTGGCCCATGTAGGAGTTAGTCATCAGTAACCTGCCCAGAGTTGTGCTTCAGGTTGCTCATGGCTTTCCCACAACTTCTAACACAACAGTATTTTTAAATGTCAGTGTGCGCCTCATCCCTGGGGGTTGCGAATAGCAGCTTTTGGGAAGGTGATCCCTGTCCCTGGGCAGAGAGGGCAGGTGAGAGTCTGGGGGCATGGGATGGGGAGTGTGTCCATACCAGCAGGGGAATTCCCTGCCCCCAGCACAATGCGCTAACTTATCATTTCAAGTATTTATTATTTTGACAGGGAGACTTGCAGTAGTTGGAAAGGTGGGGTATCTGCAGCTTCACAGCTGGACATTCCAATGCATCCTTTGGGAAGGCTGGGTTCAGTGGGGCAGCTAAAAACACAATAAAACATGCGCACACAGTAGCACTTGAAGGCTGATGAGGCTTATTTTTCGGGATGGTGTCTTTTTCCCCTCACAGCAGCCGGCTCAAATCCCTGTTTCCTGCCTTAGCTCTTACTCAGGCAAACCTCCTATGGCTCTACTCCTATCTGTACAAGAATGGATAAAAACCTTCAGCTCCTGACCCAGAAGGTGCAAAACAATGCTGAAATCAAAGTTCACAGGGCTACACCCTTTTCATTTAACCTAGTTTCTGTATGACACAGACACTTCTGACTGTGTGACAGTGTGGTGCAAGTAGGGCAGATGTGCTCATTGAGAAGACATTTGTGTTGTGCCTGTGCTTGCAGAAGGTCCCACTGAACAGGACCTCTCTCACACCTGTGCTCTGAAAATGGGGCTCTGCTGAGGTGGGGGAGGAGAATAGGAAACATTCAGAAATGTGTTTCTGAAATAAATTATGTTTTTTTTTTTTTGCTTTAGCCTCTGAATTTGACCTTTCTGCAGAGGCAAAGTTTGTCAGATGAGACAACAGGTGCCAGTGTCATGAGGGCAGTGGGTGCTCCATGTGCCTGCCTGGAGAGCTCTGCTCTTGTGCCCAGCTCTGGGGCAGGGTCTGGCCTCACAGAGGGGCCACAGCCCCATGCTGTGTATGAGAGAGCAGAGCTTTGCACAGGGGTCTTGGATGCTGCTGGCAAATGTGGAGACAACCTCAGAGTGCATAACCAGACACCACCCTGCTGACGGCACAGCCGGCACTCCTGAGCACTGCTAATTATTCAAAGCAAAACTGGCAAAAAGTCAAACTGCCTAGCCTTTCCTGGGAAATACCCTTTCCCTTTTCCCTTCCACACCATACTCCTCTGGCCTATCTGGTCAGACTTCATGCCTGAACAGGCCCTTAGTGGGGCATTCCCAGCCGCAGCGTTCCATGGGACAGGGTGACCTTCTGGCACATGTGGGTTGCAGCTATAGGGCACACAGGTGGTTTTGTGCCTGAGTCTGCTCAGAAATTAAAAGAATCCTAAAAAGGTGGGAACAGAGGGTAAGAACCAAGGCAATGGTACATTGCTGAACTGTTTCCCTTGCTGTAATTGCTCAGATTTTAGAGCAAAGCAGAAAGGTGTGCTAAGTAAACTGTGCCACCTTAATGTGCCCAGCAGTTAGTAAATGGTGATAAACACAAGCTGGAGCTGTACAGCTCTGCAGAAGGCCACCCAAAGGACAGCAGGCAAAGGGTTGGCACTGCTGGGAGCAGGTGTCACGCTTACTGCAGATGCAGCTGCGACTGCAAGCAGCCTTGTTTTGAATATGAAAACTTCAAGCTGGGAGGCACAAGGGCAGCTAAAAGGGGGAAGGAAGAGGAGGAAAGCCTGTGCTAGATGTGCTCAAAGAAGTGGAGCTGAGTTAATGTTTTTCTGTGTGAGCATGGCTTGGTCATGTCAAGCAGCCAACACAGTGTGCACAGCGGCCCTGTCGCCTTCCCTGCTCCAGTGCTTCAGATGGTGCATAAGCTCCTAACTCTGCGAAAAGATCAGAAGCATCACATTTCTGGGAGAGTCCAAGCAAAAGTAACATGAAAAGCCTCCCACTAGAAATGAATGTATTTGAAAAAATGCCTCCTGTACAAACCCAACAAGTGCAGGTAGGGCCGGCTGTCCTTATTTTAGTCATGGTCTAGTCTTTCCATGCTCCCTGTCTGTTGCTCACTCGTGATTTTTTTTTCCTGTGTTTTTTCTCAAGAACATGCTGTTTCATAAGTCCCCATAGCTTATCATGAAGAAAATCTTATTCTGTAAAAACCCTTGATAAATTGAATATTTTGATCTGCTTGATAATTTTAAAAGAACTGCTGAATTATTAAATAAGGATTGAATCCCAAACTGGCAAAATTCCCAATTCTTTGCAGTTCTGACAATAATGGGCTTCTTTCAACCACGACTTTGTTTTCTTTTATTTTTGTAAATTATTTTTTATCTTGGTGTTATTAGAGAATTTGCAGCCTTCCTCACAATATGAGAGACATAGAGAAGTAGATGTCATGTCTTTAAGAAGGTGATAGGTCTAAAAATGGCAAATCTGCCCAAAAATATGTAACAATGATAATTACTATCACTGTTAAATATGTGGAAGGTACTTAAATAATATATTTTAGCCTGATTAATTCAACTCTAGAAATATCACAATTTTACTTAAATGCTCTATTCCATTAATACATAATAAACACATACAATAAATAGTGCATCTGTTGTTTACTGCTGCTCCTTATTACTACGAGTTTCATGTCTGGTTCTGTTATTGGTACAAGGTCTGTTTTCAGTGAAAATTCTTCAAATGTCAAAACATGACTAAAATGCTGTATACTGCAAGTAAAACCACCACATTTGAAAGAATGCAAAAAGCGCTTTGGCAAATCGTTATCTTCGCAGTGGTATCTTTGCTCTATATATTTACACAAATGCACAGAAAGATATTATAAATTAATTACACAGGAAAATCTTACTCATCTCTGTAGAAAAACAGGATAGAGATTTCACATGTGGCTCAGCTCTAGGACGATGTGATATTGGTGTCAGTGCTGTTTTCAAGATGCAATTTATCTAACACTGGGAAAGGGTATGGTTTGGCTGACTAAACTCTGGAGTGATGCTGAATGATAAAAGTGCTAAGGGGAATTTTTGGGGCATCTAAAAGACAACATGTAAGACTCCGTAGGTGTTAAAAAACCCAAAAAAACTTTTTCTGGTGGTTGTATAAAAAGCTTACTGACATTTTATGACACGGACTAACCTCCTCCCATACCTTTAACCCCCTCTTGCCAAACCTAACTGCCTCAAAGCTGGGTGTAACCATGCTCACACAGAGTTCTTATTTTGACACTTTGGCTCATTTCACCTCTCTTTGAGAGATTTGTTGTACCTTCAGTGTTCCAAACTGGACTGTGCTTTAGTGTACATGGACATGGCCAGGGAGAAGGGGAAGCAGACAAGTCCAACAGCTCTTCTGGGATACACACCACCAGTCATCTGCACAACACTGAGTGTCACAGGCTTCAAAAGCTGAGGCAAACCCTACACTGGGTTCAAATGCTGGGGAGGGAGAGATTTGCACACCCCACTCTGCCCTGGGGTCTGTTGCAGGTGAGGGATGGCTCTATGGCTGCAGGAACATGTTGAGCCAGGTGGCTTCTGGAAAAAGACCTGCCATGAGCTAGAAAGCTTTAATAGTTGGAGGCATGGTGTGGAAATCAGGAGCAGTGGACTGGTGGGGATGCTTGTGAGAGAGTATGCCCTGGGATGGGTTTGTATGAGGAGAAGCACGTTTGCATGATGATGGATGGTTCTAGGGGATGATAGATTGTCTTCTCCAGAATTTGCTCTTCCAGACAGGCTGGCTCCTTTCCACAGTGAAACTGAGGTATGGTGACTTTGCTGTTAGTGCAGAGATCTGAGGTGGCTCTCAGACATAGTATTTCCAGGAGCCCCTGCCCCATCTCATCTGCATCCTGGTGTCTCCAAGAAGACTAGGGGTTCCTGAACTTCCTCTTGGGCTGCCCAGCCTGGCCCTTTCAGGGTCCTGCACCCTGGGGAAGCTCTGGGCAGGATTCATCCCAGACAACCCATAGGCCGGTTGGCAGGGGGAAGGACATGTCCATGGAGGTAGATTTGGATCTTCAAGGGGCTATTGAAGTTATTCTTCACAAGGACCTCTTGTTTTTGGTTCCAGAGGGAGCCTTATGTGAACAGGGTTTGCTGCTCTTACTTTCCCAAAACCACCCATGTGGAAATGCCCACTTTGGCCTAAGCTGCCCTTTGCTAAAGACGTGCAGACAGATGCTGGCCAAAGGTCTCAGTGCAGGTAAGTCACCCTAAGTCTGCTCCTTCTCTTGCAGTGCAGTCCCACATCTTTGGACATCGACTTTTTCCCATTCCTACTTACCGCTGCTTCAGGACCTTGCTTCTTGGGGAATGGGGAAATCCAGGTCCTATTGAGTTATGGAGAAAAAAGGGATTTTGATATCTATGGTACAGGGTATGGGCTTCTCTCTCTCTGATGCTGGGCCCTTCATTTCAGGTTACCAGAGCAAAGACATGATTGCTGCAGGTCTTGGTGGAGTCCCAGGACTGTGCTGACAACTTTTCCAGAAAAGTTTTGCTGCTTTTTCTTGTAGTCCTAGAAGCTGACCACACAGTAACCCTGGCTGCAAATATTTTTTTGAAAAATAAATTGGCTCCAGCAGGGTAAATAAAAGCTTGAAAAGTCAGTGCTCCTCATTCCACCCCGCCTAGGTTTGTAGAAAGCACCAAAAAAGAGCACAATTACAGTTAAGTCTTGAGATTTCTTTAGGAAGTAGATTTCAGGAGTCTGACAAACACCAAGCTGCATCTGGATGCAGTGGACTTACTGGCTTTCCTCCTTAACATTTAAATATCATTGAACTGGGAAGGTTGCCTGCCAGGTGTGGGTGGCAAAGCTCTGAAATATTGATTTTCAGTCTGTCAGTATTAAAAACAAAATGCTTCTTTCATGTCCCCAGACACTGTATCAGAGCCCACAGCGGCTTGCAGGGTATTTCTGTGCATCGTGGCAGCGAAGACAATAGAACATCCTGTGAAGTAACAGACTTAGCAAAACACCAAAGAGAAAATTGTGAAAAACACACTTCTCTGTTCCTTTTTTTAACAAAGACTTTTGGTTAGAAACACAAATATACTGCATCTGAAATGGCTTTCTCTTGTGATTTGGCTTCTTTTTAATCCTCAAACCATATAAAGTTCCACTCCCCTCCCTCAAACCCTGTTGAAGCTTGATGTGGGAGAACACAGGCTTTTTTCCCTACTGCTTTCAGTCACTGTCTGACATATTCTGAATGTGCCTTGATGTGTCCGCTGCTTTTAGTATTGCTGGCTAACAAAGAGCACTAGATTTGTTTCCTCCTACTGACACACATTTTTTTTTGTTTCTGTGGAAAAATATTGCCATATTTTGCAGGGGAATTATATGGGAGACCAATGTACAAACCTTCATAAAGTCACTGCTTGATGCTGATTTAGTCAATCAGTTTTACTAAGGCATTGCATACTCATAGACTGTGACATCTTGTATGCCGAAAGTGTTGTGCTAGTAGACCTTGATGCTTGCAAGCACAAGCCTTGTTCTTGCAGTTGTGGCTTTGAAGTCAGTGGAAACTTTATTTTTTCTCTTAAATTTATTAGTGCCTGTCTCCAGTGCTCTTTGGGACACAGCAGTGCTAGAAGTGTAGTCTCAGAAATGGGACTTGGTATTGATGTGCTGCAGCCTACACAAACAAAATGACATTTTCTGTCTTTTTTTTTTGTGGGATGCATAATGCCTACACCACGATGAGAAACTTCTTTCTACCAACATATACCTCCCCTGTATTTTGGCACATGCAACTTCCTTTGCTACTGCCTGGCCTAGGTCCATGTTCAGTCTTGCTATATCTATATATTTAAAGTTTGTTGCATCTCTTTCAAAGCTGGCTGAATTCTGTTGGTTATGGGGACATGTTTCCTTCAATGTCTTCTAAGTTTATGGCTGCAGCACCAGCGTTTTAATGGGTTTGGGAATGGATGATGCTCTATGAAGAGAATGATCTGCCAGCAGTTCAGGGGAGGTATTGATCAGCCACACTGCCCACTTAGGCAGACTTTGCTGGGGTATCAGTATCAAAACAGGAAACGATGTGAGAAATGTTAATGAAACTTGACAACAACAGCTCAAAAGGTGTTTGATCCACCGTTTGAGTGTACATAACTATTACAGGATGAGGAAACAGGAAATACACTGAGGGGGAGGAGATAAGAACAGAGAACTGTAAAAAGAATGAAAATACTGAACTAGAAAAATTCCAAGTCACCTTTTCTAAGTCAGCTGGCATGCACGAGGCATTTGTCACAGCTCACAGCTCCTCATTTAGGCATTATGCACATAAAACCCAAGAAGCCTGAACTGAGATCCTTCTGCAATAATTTTTACCATCTCACTGATTGTGAGACCAAGTTAATGCCAAAAAGAAAAACTACAAATGAAAAAATAAAAAACAACCCAACCCAGCCTCCAAACTTATTTACCAGCAAGGGTTTTGAAATTTTCCAAACCAAATCAAGTCTCTGTGGTTCCTGTTTCTTCTGAATCTGCATTTGCCTACAGCTTCAATTAAATAAATACCACAGTGCTATTCCTGCTCAGAAGTATTGTCATTTCATGATGACTTTTTTTTCTCCTCAGATCCCCTGCACACCACCCCACATTTTTCCATAAGTAACTGAGTCAGGAAGAAAAAAATTAAGAAGAGCACATACCCTTTGTTCTCCTGGCAGTAGATTCTCTGCTTTCTTCTTGTCAAGTTCCCTACTAATCCACTCCAAAGTGTTATCCAATGGAGTCTAGAAAATGTAAATTTGAAAGAAATATTCAGGGGGGAGGGGAGGAGGGAAATGGATTTGGATGTAAGAACAGCAAATGCTTCCCTAATATCACCTTTATTAACAGCAGTCAAAACATTTTGAACACATAGAGTCACCAGTCACAGTTTTTAGACAAAGAAACTGGGTTCCAGAGTTGATGCTTCATAATTAGTCAACTAATTGTGGAGTTCACATCTGCTGATTCTAAGCCTCAAGTCCAGGTCCATTGGATGATACAATTTCTTGTTTGAATTACTCTGAAAGGAACCATTTTCTAAAGTGCAGGACACCCACTAAAGTCCTTAAAATGCCCTTTGAACTCTGGAAAACAGGGAGCACTAGTTACAGATTACATACATCCTTCTAGTCCTGCGCAGTCCGATGGGGCTTTTTGTCCTCATGGGAGAGGACAGAGAAGAGATGCCACTGTGGTATGAAGGCAAGGAAAGAAGGAATGGCCTGTGGACCAAGAACAAGAGCTTCCAAGGTGTGGAAGCAAAGCAGATTGCTAAGTGTTTTCTGATTCTTGGGGTCAATTTTTTTTAGTCTTAAAAGTGCCCCTCCCTTGGGGCCATGATATCATTGCCTGGCATTCTATCAATTTCCTCCAAATTTCTTTCATGTCCTTCTGTTTTAGAGATAAATATGAATTTTCTCCTAAGCAGAGTGAAATACCACCTGTACATTGACCTGTCATGCTGGAGACAGTGTGGCTGGTGATGAGTCTCCTTTTCATCATCTCCCATAGGCAGGAAAGATAATACAGTCACCTATTATGAAACAGGCTTTTTATAGAAAATGATTTCCCTCTGACACTGTCTTCTCATGTGTGATTAACTATTCTTTGGGTAGTGATAATGAAAATAAAGTAAACGTTGCTGATGTAATATCATGATGCCTTTCTCTAAGACTGACTGAAAGTGTTGAGAGCACTCCCACTAATCTCTTTTTTGAAAAGCAAAGAGAGCTATATCCAGTTTGACTAATGAGTCATCTTTCACCCTCCTGGTCCAGTTCATGGGTTTCCAGCTTACTTCACAATGTCTATACTTTTCTGACCACTTACTCACTATGAACCTGGGCAAAAAGTGTTTGTGGGTGCCTTGGGAAGGCATTGGGAACTGAGAACTGTCTTTGACACTGCATGTCCTCGTGGGCTCTTAGGAGGAAGCCTTTCTGGTAAATTTAGGAAAGATATAAAAAGGCTGAGTGCAAGTAAGTTCCATGCCAGCAGAATGGAGGAGTCACTGGTTCTGGGAGCAGGAGGAAAAGGTTGGTGTGGAGTAACAAGAGGTAAGGTGTGGAGGGTGATGACACATGCAGGATGCAGGGTGAGGTAATTCTTTCCAGTTGTCCTTGGTCCTCCTTTTTTATCTTGGTGCTTTCCCAGTAGCAGTCTCTTCTTTGAAACTCTTTTCCTCCTTTTTTTCAGATAAAAAACCCAGTGGGGGGTAGAAGTCTCAGAGGACCGTCTGTTGCTTTCCTTGTAGGCAGAGAGACTTGCTAGCTTGGATTAATGATTTATGAAACAAATGAACCCAAACCCCAGCAAAACAAGCTGTGAAAAAACTCCCAGGGTAAATTGGTTTTTTTTTGAATGAGAGCAATAAAGAATATTTAGCTAGAGGGACCTTCTATGAACACTTTCCTCTTTCTGTTCATCTGTTCATTAGAAAATGAGAGTAGATGTAAATGAGCCCAGTGAGCACTGGTTGAGGTAAAGGCAGGACATAGATGAGCAATTGGCAGAGAGAAGAGGAAAATGCTGGGGGAGCTGAACAACCTGCAAGGTTTTGAGTGACACAGACTACGTTTGGGGAAGTGCGGAATGTAATTTGTGCCCAGCCTATTGCCAAGGTCAGCTAAAGAGGTGGCAGTGGAATATAATTTTTTTCAACAGTTTACAAGACCTTAGGGAGTGTAAAAACCAACCCCATGGCACAATATGAAATATAAACCACTGACTGATGGAGATCTTGTCTTAACCATCTCTTTTCGTGTCAAAAACCACACAGCAGTGAACCCCAGGCTTTGCTGGCCTGGTGCAAACCATCAGAGAGAGCACATAGCTCCAATGAGTTGGCACAGGCAGAAGAGACCCCAGTATTAAGACAATCGTTCACTGTTCTGCTGGCTGCTGCTCAGGCACAGAATGCAAAAAGACTCAAGGTGCAGGATAAGCCCAGGAAAAATCCAATTCAAGCGTGAATTCCTCATGTCAGAGAACAGCAACAGATGCAGTCTTCTTGGAGGCTTCAGACTTGCATTTAGGCAGAAGGAAGCTGGTGGCACCTGGCAGTGCCTCCTCAGGTACCAGTGGCCTCCATATAGTGCAAGTGCAACTTCTGTCCTTCCTTTCAGAGCCAGCAGCACCTGGACTGCACTGTCTGGGATGGCAGTGTGTCACCTTGCTGGGCTGGCTGGTGGCCTGGTGTGAGACAGCAGCTCTTTGTTCCTGTGCAGAAACAGGTCACTGTGGTTAACCATGCTGACTCCTTTAGGTGCAAACAGCTCTTCCTGAGCTTGTGTGTATTGATCTCCTGTGTCACATCAACAGGACGCTACGTAGGAGGAGAGATACGCTGACTTCAGTCATTTAAACTTCTGACAAAATCCTGCATCAGGAAGATCTGTGGCTACAGGAGTCAGAAGTTCTACAGACAGGCAGTGACATGTGGCAATAAATGGCCACTTGACAGACAGCAAATGATGGGACTCAAGAAGTGCCCTGTTCTGTGTAGGGCATGGCTTGGGGTGGGGTAAAATAAATGGGGGAAAAAAGAAGGAAATTTTTCGAGAGGTTATTTCATTACCAGATCTTTTCAACAGCTCCATGAGATGCCTGTGCTGCCCAACGTATTTTGACCAGAAGAGCCATAAGCAAATTGTACAGTGGCCTTCGACTCTGTAGACAAACCAAGTTTCTACAAGACCCTTCTGGTAACAGAGCTCCAACAGCCTCTGTGCCCCACAACCACAGAAAAAAACCTGGCAGTCAGAAGGAGGAGAGGAGGTCAGGGATATGGAA